>NC_053024.1:400514582-400838114 GCF_003073215.2 Triticum urartu
GAATTCAAAGATCATGGCATTTCTAAATCATAGTCATATATAAAGGTGGAATAAATCTTTGTTGTGGCTTTGAAGAAATAAATAACAAAACGTAGAATTATCTGTGGATATTCATAATCGAATAAAAATTGGATTTGGATTTAGTTGCGAGGGCCCAGGGCAAACGTGAATGCTAATTCTCACAAGTTTTGAATGAAGCGGCTAAACACCCACTATCATTTGTGGGCTGCCCGAAGCAAGTGTTTGCGAGATGGAAATTACTGTCTACCCCTGACACTTGACATCTTTATCGACCAGATTTACACTGCTGTCGATAGGGGTAGACTAGTGACTTCAATCAAACGTGACACAGCGGCCTCTGAGCCCATCCAGACACGGTGGGCGCCAAACATGGGCCGTAAAACACATTTGATTCTAGCTCGTCCGAAAGACATGTGGCTCTCCCTCCATTTCCCCATTCATCCACGGTGGGCGGCAAAACAAACTCTCCTCGTCCGAAATCGATGTAGGCTAATATTTTAAATAGGGGCAGATGTGTAACTTCCCTCAGACGTGACACAACCGCCCTACCTGTCAGCCCCATTCATACACCATGGGCGCCAACCGTGGGCAGCAAAACACCCTCTCCTCGCCCGAAATCGTTACCGGCAAATATTTGGGAGATGCGAGATTACCGTCCTATCCCCAACCGACGTGATGTCTGAAATTTTAAATGGGGGATAAGTTTGTAACTTTCCCACATTTCAGACAAGCGCGTCCCAAAGTTTGAGATACCCCCTCCCCCTCCATTTCCCCGTTCATACACCATCGGCGCCACGACAACCTCCCCACTGGGGCCAGCATCCTCCGTCCTCCAACCCATCCTCCACCTTGCCGGAGCTGCTACCCCTACCCCGTCATCCACTGCAAGAGATGGACGTCTCTCATCCACGGCGCCGGACCAGGATCCTTTCATCATGTCATCTCGCTTCATCGGCGATGTCGTCCACCTTGCCGTTGCCGCTCCTATGACCGCCTCGTCCATGATAACAGGATTTATCCCCCGACCCATCCGTCTGCCGTCTAAAGTCTTCTTCCCCATCGCCGATGGCCATCGCACCCGCATCACCGTCAATGAATCAGTAGGGGCCTACACAGCGTCGCAAGAGAGGTGGTACTCTTCCATATGTGCTTAAGTTATAGATCTCAACCGGAAAATAGATCGTAAATTGTTTACTATACTTTTCTTGTCCGCACCAAATCGTAGTGGCTAGTTGAAAGCAAATATTGGTTGTGAAGTAGCTTTGTCCGGTTTGCACCTTCAGATCCGCCATGGCATGGTCACTATACTCGTAAATCTTATGGTTTCCCCCCTTTATATTCACTACCATCATCGTAGGTCCTTCACTGCTTCATGTCATGCTAGCACTGCTCCTCGAGACCTCAACCCATCAAGCGAAACAGCATGCCACTCATAATTCCAAAGCTTACGTGTTGAAATATGAATCTGATATGATGCTCATATTACTAAAACAGTGAACATTTAATTGGTCACCTAATGTTCCTATATTCGTTTCAAAAAGCATGTGTGCCACCCACTGGTCCAGCTAGTTCCACTTTCCTGATTTTACTCTTGATGCTTAGGTTTTCCCTTTTATCTACTCTACTATGATATGTGTAGGTGCTTTCTGTCGTACTAGCATTACTCCACCCTTCAAGCTAAACAACAGAACACTAAAAATTCCAAATCTTAGTTGTTCAAATGTGATTGTGATATGATACTGATATTAGTTAACAAACACATTTAATTGGTTAGCTAAAGGTCCCACTTGAGTTTCCAAATGCATGTCGCGACATATAGAGAGACAACAGAATTGCATTTCGTTGTCACTTGTTGACTGTACTTTCTTGTCCATATCAAATCTTAGTTATTATTTCAAAGCAAACATCGGTTTCTAACTACCCTTTGCGCAGTTTGCAGCTTCAGATCTGCCATCCCACTGCCATGGTCAACACTATACTCATCATGCTTATGGTTTCCCCATTTTATGATGACCACGATCAGCCTACATGGTTCATGTCATAATAGCACTGCTCCACCCATCGAGCTAAACAAGCTTAGTTGTACAAATTCAAATATGATATTATGCTGATATTAGTAAAACTGAGAGATGTTTAATTGGTCAACAAAATGTTCCTACTTTAGTTTCGAAATGCATGTGAGCCACATATGGAGAGACCAGAAGGAATAGTATTTCTCTGTGTGCTCTAGTTCATCATGGGTGGCCAACCGACATTGTATAGAAAAACTTGTAATATCTTCAATCTGCTTGCTCTTCTGCTCTTCTTTAAGATGATCCTCTTCTCTTGCGGTCGACTGGTCAGGTCGAGTTATTCTCCCTTAGTATATTTTGAATCTGTCAAGTCAGGTCGACTTGTTCTTCTTTACTATATGTTGAAGCTGTCATCTGCGAAGTATCATCACTTCTGGAGCTCTCATATTTTCAGTACTAGGCCACATTATATTAATGCACACGCCAAATTACAGCATGCATGGCACCTCTTAGAAGAATTGCAGAGATAGCACAAAGTGGTTTACAGGGAGGAGGTATTGGATTAGAATCACTTCTGCATTACAAAGATAATCTCACTTGTTTTTTATGTTTTCATGCATGTGAGGTATTGAACATTATCAAAATGAATATGAGAATCGGCGCACGAGAGGAATATTGCGGAACAATCCATTGGCTAACAAACTTGGCATGGTGGAGGATGGCCTATCTTATTCACCCATCAAGGTGCTTGCTCTAACTTGGCAAGGTTGTATTGGTCGCACATATTTTGCATCTGACCTCTTGCATTACTTATACTTTGTTACACCATCTGCTTAGTTTAAGCATCATATATGAGTATATGACATACATATCCATTTTCTGTACCTATTCCATGTGTCGTCATACTATGTTTTTCTAGTTAAATGTTGTTCTTTCGTAATAGATGTCCAAAAGGAAGAGGGTGAGTGTAGATCCTCAAGGAGTACAAACTAGGTATTTGGAAAAGGTAGTGATACCTGTTAAATCAGATAGATCAGCAGCCACAGAAAACACATGCCCAACTGTACCACACTTCACCCCTACTCCAGTGGCCAAACCCCTATTAGAACCGCTGAGAGCCCAGCGTCAGATACTGTCTATGATATCAATTCAAAATTTGAACTCCTAAATTTCTGCATGTGCCTTACCTTCTCTCTTGCATGAAAACTAATTTCAGATGAATCTCCTTGCTCAAAGGATCATAGGATCTCACGACAATACTGGGCTCTGCATTGCTCTTGTCAGTACCGCTTGCCCTTTGTCAGCATACTTACACTCATTGCCGCTGTTTGATTATGTAGCATCACTGTAAATGTTCACTTCTTTATCCTCCCTTTGCTTGAAATTATAAGATCTATATTTACTCTTAGATAAATGTAGAACTAACACAATGGTTATGAAGTTTTGGATTGCTCATGTAAGTACTTGTTGTCATGTACTCCCTCTGTATCTAATTAATTGTTGATCAATTGGATGTATTTGGAACTTAATAGTGCTAGATACATCCATTTGAGCGACAAGTAATAACAGACGGTGATGGTATTACTGTACTTGCATCGCGAGATAGTTGATTGTCGAGCATTACTCTGCATCTTATCTGCCCTGCCTTCCAATTTCTACAAATTATCATATCTACATTTACTCTTACCAAAATGTTGAATAAAACCAATGCCACTACACACGTTGATGTCTGCATTCCTCTTGTCAGTATCTTTTGCCTTGTAATGTTGTACTTAATTAATTGCTATTTGATTATGTATCATCAGTCTGCACCTGAGCTTCATTATCCTATGTTTCTTCCAATATTATTTGATCTATATTTACTCTTTGCAAAATGTAGAATAATGGCAACACTTATAAAGAATTTTCTTTGGGGAATTTATTGAATTATCCTTCCATCAACAGGGACAAGAGCTTTGTCCAGCCCGTGTTAACATGTAATGTAAGTTCATCCTTCTCAAGACTTCAAACTTTGTTCTACTATAGATTTGGATAGGCATCATTTCCTCCACTTCTGCTTACTTTGTTGTTTACATTTGATTGGATGTTTGCAACAACTACCAGTTTTAAATTGTAGTTGTAGAAACATGTTCCTTATGCAGAACAGATCCATTCATTTGCTTATATAATTGTGAAACTTGTTACGTGTCTCCTTATTTCTCTTTCAGAGTCGTATCTCTTATGCCAGGTAGAACTTTAGGGAAGATAGTGAGACAAACCATCTTGAGAACAGCGAGATGACCCCAAGGTCCTGTCTTGATGAAGACAGTGAGTTGAAGCTACTCACCAGCAGGTGCGAGACAACCTCTATGCAGTCGCTGCCTCAATCAGTTTGACTTCTTCAGTCTCAATTTAAAGCCGAAAGGCTTGCTTCAGCTCAGCTCTGACTTGAAGTCAAAGATATAATGAAGATGTTAGGGGACTGTCGTGCGCACTATGGTGCCATATAGCTAGGGATGAAGCATCTATTGTTGACACAACTTAGGTCTCATCAGCTTGTTCAGCTGCTTGCGGGGCCCGACCTTGCCATGCCTAGTGCCTTCTGAAGTGCTCTCAGTTTTGTATATTCTTTTGTTGGCGTGTTTATATGCACTGGTGGCGACCTTTGATGCCCAGTGTATGTAATCTGCGGTCATGTTGCGCTTTATTATCACCGGTAGCGAACTTTGATTCCCAGTGGATGTAATATGCCATAATTTCTGTATTGTATAGTCTAGGTTTATTCTTTCGTCAGTATGCTGTAATTTAGGCCGGAAGGTTTAGTGGATATCGGTGTTGTTGGTCTTCAGGCCGGCCCGTTACTCATATGGGCCAAAACGTGGGCCTATAATCATCTTGGGCCATTAGCAGGTCTAAACTTGTAGTAGTTTCCCTCCTTTAACAGGCCGAGTAAAGTTCTGGCCAGCTGGCCCAGAGAATACCATGGGCTTTTAACAGGCTAAAACCTAGATTGAGCTAGCGTTGAGCCGAAAAATTCATGGGTCAATACAGGCCGAAACTACCTAAGGCCCATGTTGGGCCCAAATAGGACGAGCAGTTAACATGCCAAAATAAATCTCGGGCCTGTTTGGCCCAATAAAATTATGGGCTTTAAGCAGGCCGGTATCCACGCGGGCCATAGGCCCAAAAGTGTCATGGGACATTATCAGATGGGTTGTAAGCAGGCCAGATTCAATGCGGGCTGTAATTAGGCCCAACTATTACATGGGCCATTAACAGGCCGATAGGCTACTTGGGCTGAAATTTATCCACGAAGACTACGGGCCATTAAGAGGCCTAAAGTTACTTCGGACAAGAAATAGCCCAGTTTCTGCGTGGGCCATTAAATGGCCTAAAGTTAAACCGGGCCGACAACGTCCTAGATACTCCACGGGCCGCTAACACGCCGAAACTATTATCGGGCCGAACTGGTAAATGGGCATTTAACAAGCTGAAATACAAACTTGTCTTAGAATGGGCCCAAAGGTACAGTGGCCCGTTAACGGGCCTAATCCGATATGGGTCGTAATTTGGCCCAAAACTCGGCACACTGTGAACGGGCGTGATCTGATATGGGCCTCAATTTGACCCAAAACATGGCAGGCTGTTAACGGGCCAGCCCACTACTGTCTGAAAAGACATCAACGCAATGGACTGACCTCTTCGATAAGCTCAACCAAGATAAGAAGACTCGTTAGAATTTCGTAACTAGAAATTCCCCTTTACTACACCTCTTAAATCTCAGGACGAGATTTCTTATAGTGGAGGAGAATTGTGACGCCCGGATATTTAAGCTACACTGAACCTCTGCTAATGATGCCACGTCACCTCAATTACTGTTGCTAATCTCGCGTTAGTTCGAAACTGGTTCGAATTCAAATTCAAAATCAAGCAAACAATAAAAAATTCAAATATTAAAACTAAAATGTTCGGAGTGAGCCAAATAATGCATAGGTAATTATGATGGAGAAACCACACCTTTATAAAATATGTAAATACTATTAGATGGATAAAACATCAGCGAAAACTATTATTTAAATACTTTTAAATATTAAATAATTACGAAACTATTTTAGTTTGGGTAGCAAGTTAATGTGGCCGTGGCATATTTGGTAACAACAAATTAGGTGCCATTTTGGTATTTTGCTAAAACAAAAATAATAGGAAACTAAAAGGAAGCAGGAAATAAAATAAAGAAAAAGAAAAAAACAAAAGAAAAGATACAACCCTCCCCTGGTGGGCCCCTGTCCCATTTAGGCCAACCATACCAGCAGCCGGCCCCCCCCCCCCCCCCCCCCCCCCCCCCCCCCCCCGTTTCCCCTTATCCCGTGTAACCATAGCCCACCACCCGCAGCACCCCCCACTCCCCCGCATGATCCCCACGCTCATTTCCTCTTACCCCTGATCCAGATCGAGATCGGGGCACTCGCCCCCGACACCGCCGCCCGGTGCCGCCCCGGCGCCGTCGCCGGAGCTCCCGCACCTCTCCCTCGCGGGATCGACCCGCCGTCACTGGAACCACGTCGACCCCATCACCTCGAGGCCGTGCCCCGTCGCCCTACGCCGTCGCCACCTCAACGCCGTCGCCTCGCCTCCTCATCGGTCGACCCTGATCCACGCTGGCCCCCTCCCCTTCAATGCTCGTGAGCATGCTCCCCTTCTGAGGGAGTCCTGGATTAGGGGGTCCTCGGACAGCAGGACTATATACTTTGGCTGGCCTGTTGGACAATGAAGATACAAGATTGAAGACTTCGTCCCGTGTCCGGGTGGGACTCTCCTTTGCGTGGAAGGCAAGCTTGGCAATTCGGATATGTAGATCTCCTCCCTTGTAACCGACTCTGTGTAACCCTAGACCCCTCTGGTGTCTATATAAACCAGAGGGATTAGTCCGTAGGACAACAACAATCATAATCATAGGCTAGCTTCTAGGGTTTAGCCTCTACGATCTTGTGGTAGATCAACCCTTCTAATACTCATATCATCAAGATCAATCAAGCAGGAAGTAGGGTATTACCTCCATCAAGAGGGCCCGAACCTGGGTAAACATTGTGTCCCCCGCCTCCTGTTACCATCAGCCTTAGGCGCACAGTTCGGGACCCCCTACCCGAGATCCGACGGTTTTGACACCGACATTGGTGCTTTCATTGAGAGTTCCACTATGCCCTCACGATAAGGCTTGATGGCTTGTCTTGTTGTCAAGGACAACATTACCTCTGGGGGAGCCCTGGCTGTAGGCCAAACTCTCCGATTAGGTGGCTTCGTCATGACCACCCGTTCGGCCGTCGCGCCGACGATGACTTCTCGGGTCATCAAAAACAGCCTCCATGCCGGCTCGGGATTCACTGAGCAGATGGATCCAATGGAGCTCTCTTCCTTGAACGAGCTCTTGGATCGCATCGCCGCCTTGGGAGTCACTACGGACTATGATCGGATCGGGCTTAAACCCGACCAAAGGGAGATTAACTCTCCGCCGGTCATCCATCAGATAGCGGTGGTGGAGGAGCAATGCAGCGATTCTTCCTCTATTTTGAGGACAAACTATGTCCCGATTCCCGAGCTCTCCGAGCTGGATACCTGTCTACGGGAGGACATGGCCCAAGCTTCGAACCTAGAATCGAACAGCGGGCCAGAACTATTGGGCAATGTTCGGGAGCCCGAACTGCCAAGCTCGGAAACTCCTGTGCCCCTGGGTCCCAGATCGGGACAGGATTTGGACCTAAATCCACCCACCCACCTTGACATAAGTGATCTTTCCCACATTAGACAAGAGCCCCAAGAGACAGTACATCACTATTGGGCCAGATTCCTCCTTGTAATGAGCAAGGTCAAGGACTGTCGCGAGGAAGACGCAATTTCATTCTTTTGCAAAAATTGCACGGACAAGGGAATCCTCAACGCCATAAGTTGCCGTGACATAGCACACTTCACTGACTTGGCGGCCATAGTACAGAAGAATTGTGCGATGGAAAGCACCTAGAAAACCCAAGCAAAATTCTGGGATCCTCCGGCTCTCACTAAACCCCCCATCCGAACTAAAAGGGTGTACTCTCGTAAGTCACCTGATCCAATTATAAAGAAACCAAAGCCCACTACAGGGCATGGAACCGTATTGGAGGGATGGCTCAATGGGCCATGCAAAATTCACAGTACACCGGATACCATGCCAACACACAGCCTTAGAGCATGTTGGATACTCCGGCAGGTGGCCAAGAGCGGCGAGGATCTCCTCATCAACAATACCACATAGCACCATCCCGTGGAAAATAACAATACATTATTGACAGTCTTCGAGACTTTAGCCTCAAATAATAGGCGCAACCGAGCACTCTACAGCCTCGCCGAAGTCTGCCACGTTGCAGCAATAAATCCATGGAACGATACGGCCATAACCTTCAATGCCAGTGATGAACCTCAATTCCGAACAGCCCGAGCACCAGCCGCTTTGGTCCTTAGTCCAATTGTGGACGGCTTCCGGCTTACTAAAGTGCTCATGGATGGTGGCAGCGGATTAAACCTCATCTACGAGGAGACTCTTAGCAAAATGGAAATAGACAAGAGCCGCATTGAGCAAAGCAGCATGACCATCAGAGGAATCATCCCTAGTCGGGAGGCACGATGTGCGGGAAAAATCACACTAGATGTGGTATTCGGCACGTCGGAGAATTATAGGCCCGAAGAAATCACATTCCAAGTGGCCCTGTTTAGTAGCGGATACCACGCCCTTTTAGGGCGAGAGGCATTCACGATCTTCCAAGCTATACCCCATTACAGGTACATGAAGCTCAAGATGCCCGGGCCCAATGGAATCATCACTCTAGCTACTGATCCGGACATAGGACTCCGCGCCGAAAATAAAACCGCTGCACTGGCCCTCGAGGCGTTATCCGAAGCCCTCACGGACGAAGAACTAATTGCGCTGCGCTCCAAAGTGGACAGGGACGACGTGATACTCGACAAAAGACCCAAGTCCACCTCTTTTAAACTAGCGGACGAAATAGTCAAATTCCAGGTCCACCCAATGGACCCTATAAAAACAGCATCCATCGGGGCATAGCTGAACCCCACAACAGACGCCGCACTGCGGGAGTTCTTGCATGAGAATTGAGACATCTTCGCCTGGCATCCTTCAGACATGCTAGGAATCCTACGCAGGCTGGGCGAGCATAGCCTAAACATTCTAAAGGGATACAAGTCAGTCAAGCAGACTCTTCGGCGTTTCTCAGAGCCTAAGTGACAAGCCATGGGAGAAGAGCTAGCCAAGTAACTCGAGGCCGGATTCATTAGAGAAATAAAACAACCGGACTGGTAGCAAACCTGGTGATGGTACCAAAGAAGGACAAATCTTGGCGCCTATGTGTCGATTTCAAGGACATTAACAAGGCTTGCCCCAAGGATCCCTTCCCCCTCCCCGCATGGATCAAATTATCAATGCTACGGCAGGTCACGACTCATTGTGTTTCCTCGATGCATACTCCGGATACCATCAAATAAAGACGGCGGAGTCCGATCAAGCCGCAACGGCATTCATCACTCCATACGGCCCCTTCTGTTTTAACACCATGCCTTTTGGGCTCAAAAACGCCGGTGCAACCTATCAACGCATGATTCAGACATGCCTGGAAACACAAATCGGCAAAACAGTGGAGGCATACGTAGACGATGTGGTCATCAAAACCAGACACGTCGAATCTTTAATAGACGACTTGAGGCTTATGTTTGACAACCTCCGAACATATGACATCAAGCTCAATCCGGAAAAATGCGTTTTCGGCGTGCCCGCCGGAAAGCTCTTGGGCTTCATCGTTTCCAATAGAGCAATTGAAGCAAATCCGGCTAAAATTCGAGCTCTATCGCAGTTGGCTATCCCAACAGACCTCAAGCAAATCCAAAAATTAACTGGATGCATGGCAGCCTTAAGCCGCTTTATCTCCCGATTAGGAGAAAAGGCATTACCTCTTTATCGCCTTCTTCGATGCACCGAACACTTCGAGTGGACGGGTGCGGCCACGGCCGGATTGGAAGAAATAAAAGCCCTCTTGGCTAGCAACCCAATCTTGGCCGCGCCAAATATCGGCGAACCAATGCTGTTATATATAGCAGCAACACACCAGGTTGTAAGCGCAGTGCTCGTCGTCGAACGAGAGATGGACGGACATAAGTTCCCGCTTCAAAAGCCGGTATACTACGTATCCACTGTCCTCACTCCATGCAAATCACGGTACCCACATTATCAAAAGATAGCGTACGCGGTCTTCATGGCATCTCGGAAACTACGACACTACTTTCAAGAATGTTCAATTACGGTGGCCTCTGAAGTACTACTCAACGACATAATAAATAACCGCGATGCCACGGGCCGGATTGCTAAATGGGCTATTGAGCTCCTCCCGTTCGACATAACATACAAGCCATGGCGAGCCATTAAGTCGCAAGTACTGGCTGATTTCGTCACCGAATGGACAGAAGCCGAACTCCCTAAAGAGTACGACGCATACTCCAATTGGATCATGCACTTTGACGGCTCTAAGATGCTGGCTGGTCTGGGGGCGGGCGTCGTCCTGACATCCCCCACCGGAGATACCGTCCAATACGTACTCCAAATATTATACACAGACTCAAACAATGCAGCAGAATATGAGGCCCTGTTGCATGGTCTCCGGATGGCAGTCTCCATGGGCATTCAACGCCTAGAGGTGCGTGGGGATTCGAACCTCGCAATATCTCAAATAAATGGAGACTTTGACGCCAAGGACCCAAAAATGGCGGCTTATCGCAATGCCGTCCTCAAAATGTCAGCTCGGTTCGAGGGGCTCGAATTCCACCATGTGGTCCGAGAAAACAATCAAGCGGCGGATATCCTCGCCCGCATCGGTGCTAAGCGTGACCCTATCCCACCTAATATCTTCTTCGAAAGGTTGTTTAAGCCATCTGTGGTGTGGGAAGGGGAGACCTGCAACAACAGTCCGGATCCGGCCACAACACCAGATCCCGAACACTCTGACGTAAACGGAGGCTCCGCCACCGAAATAACACCTTCGGCCCACGTGATTATGGTTGTCATCGCCCCGTGGACAGAACCCTTCTTGGCTTACCTAAATAGGCAAGAACTCCCTCAGGACCCAAACGAGGCACGTTGCATTGTGCGGCGGTCTAAAGCCTACAAGGTCCACGAGGGAGAGCTTTATAAGAAAAGCGCTACCGGAGTACTTCAAAGGTGCATCTCCGAAGAGGAAGGACGACAACTTTTGGTAGAAATTCATGCTGGAGTCGGCGGCCATCACGCCGCAGCTCGGGCCCTTGTAAGCAAGGCCTTCCGTACAGGTTTCTACTGGACAATAGCCCGAGCAGATGTACAGGACCTTGTCCAACATTGCGTCGGTTGCCAGCTTTTTGCAAACCAAAGCCATATGCCACCTACCGCTCTCCAAACAATCCCTATTACTTGGCCCTTTGCGGTCTGGGTGCTTGATATGGTCGGACCCCTTAAAGGAGGAAGCCATAAGAAAAAGTACCTATTGGTCATGGTGGATAAATTCACCAAATGGATAGAAACCAAACCAGTTAAAACGGCCGAGTCCGGACCAGTGATAGACTTCATATCCGGGGTTGTACACCGTTATGGTGTCCCCCACAGCATCATCACCGATAACGGCTCAAACTTCACAGCTGACGAGCTAAAAACTTGGTGCGGCAACATGGGCATTAAGCTCGATTATGCCTCTGTCTATCACCCCCAAACAAACAGTCAAGTCGAACGAGAAGATGGTCTTATTATGAGTGGCATTAAACCCAGATTAGTGTGATCCTTGAAGGAATCAGATACGCACTGGGTTGAGGAGCTCGACTCCGTACTATGAGGGCTGCGGACCACACTGAATCGCACTACTGGATACACACTGTTTTTATGGTGTACGATGCAGAGGCGGTATTGCCCTGCGACATCATTCATGACTCACCTCGAGTGCACATGCACGAAGAGAAAGAAGCCGAGCTTGGTCGACAGGACAGTTTAGACGCCCTGGAGGAGGAGCGTGACGTTGCAGAAGCCCGCTCCGCATTCTATCAGCAACAGGCTCGACGGTTTCAAAGCAGAGAAGTACGGGCCAAAACATATAACATTGGCAAACTCGTTCTACGCCTACCAGAGAAGAAAAAGGACAAGCTCAAGCCCAAATGGGAAGGTCCCTTCATTATCGACAAAGTTCTAACCGGTGGAGCGTACCGTCTGCGTGATGCATCGGACAATCGACTCGAGCCAATGGAACGCGGCTAGACTCCGAAGGTTCTACGCCTAGTGCCGGACTCTGTGTTCGTCTCCTTACCTCCGCCTTTTATACGTATATCCACTATCTGTCTTTCTTTCTTCCTCCCATTTTTCTTCACGGCCTTAAAAGGTTAAAATGTGTCTTGACTACACAATCTTGACGCGCCATGCGTGCTCATTATACCTGGGGGCTTCTTATACAGAAGCTTATATAATTATGTTTCGGGCTCTATGCCCCTTGCACATGTGTTACTTTTCCACATGTACCTTTCTTCGCCATTATATGCATCGATATGACTTAAGTTTTGGCCAAGCTGGGTTGCCTGACTCTTGTGTTTATGCCCTACGTTCCCGTTAATTTGGCTAGGGCATAAGGGGAGCACCTCTGTGATTTTTACTACCGGTTCAGCCGGATGTGTACCTCATACTGGGTGAAGCCGAAAGCTAGCATTCTTAAGGGAATATTCGGTCAGTGAACAAAAGATGAATTTTACTTATTGCAATACATGCCCCCAGATGTTTATATCATGCGTCTCTTTTCGCACTTCGGACATGCACATTAATGCATGCGTACCCAGGGAAAGGAACCCTTAACGGAACTATTCTCCCTGGAAGATGTTTCTTACTATCCATGTAATATAACATAGCTAGTTGGGTACTTGTCTGTTCAAGCACTTAATTATGACCCCTACGCCTGGTTTCCACGCGTACCCCGGTTTTTACATAACTGAGCGGGTACTCGGATACACTCTGGACTGTCTGGTCCGGAGGTCAAAGGGAAAAGGTCCGCCATGACAAATGATTTACAATCCGGCTAGGGACAAAATATGTCACTTGAAGTACACAGCCACTTAGACTGACTAAATTCTTCTTCTATACCATTCAACAGGCTGTCTAGCCTACAATCCTGTTGGGAATACTTTGCGGCTAATTTTACCTGGTCATATACCAAACTAACGGGGATCTCTTTCCCATCAGAGCCTACAGGTCCGACCTCGGCCATGTGGTTTGGGTCAGCCTTGGTATATCGCGTCTTCACCATGGCCCAGGCTTCCCTTGCACCTTGTCGGCAGGTAGATATCTTCCATAATCAGAAGCGCCACCGCGCTCCCTTGAGCATTTCTATGAGCTCCCCCATGCCTCCTAGCAGGGAGGCGGATGGCCACAAGGCCTGGGCAATGCCCTGCATCACCTGCCAAACTTGTTCGTGAAGTTGTGAGAGCTCTTGCAGAAGATCGCCCGCAGATCCGGGCATCTCCTCTTCGGGACGACCCGTCAGCATACCTACAGATATAACTCTGTTAGCCGGTTTCTTCGCCGAACTCTATAAAAGTTCGTTCAAGCACTTACTAAAAATGCCACGTCGAAGCCTCTTATTCTCCTTTATGGAGTCAGCGAGCTGTGCCCGAACATCTTTCAGTTCAACGCCCAGCCGGGTATTGGCATCTTGGAGATCATTTTTCTCCCGCCTAACCCGCGTAAACACGCGCTCTCCAGACTCTAGCTGTCGTTGAGCATGTTGCTCATCCCCTCGCACGATCTTCAGATTCACTCCGGGATTATCTGTAGAATCTATTGTTAGATTTGCATGCATGCCGAATACTAACTGGTACATGTCATTCTTTTCGATCAGGACAAGTATTACCAGATGGAGCCTTCTTGGACTCCTCCATTCCGGCAACTGCGGCCTGTAGCTGGGATTTGCACTCCTCCAGCTCTTGAGACAACTGGGTATTCTTCTCCGTAAGAACCAACGCTTATAATGATCCTTAAATCAGTTGTGCCAACTGTTTCAAGTCTCAGGGGATACTGATATACATAATTATTAGATTTTCTTACCCGTATATCCTTTACATACCGTTCTGTGGCTCTGGCAAGGCCATTTTGAGCAGCTCGGATGTACGCGTCTCCAGAGTTTAAGGCATCGAACGCCTCTTCGGAGAAACCAAGGTCGCGGAGTACGGCCCGGCGACGCCTGTGATTCATGGCACTCTCCACTTCGGAATTCGTAGCGGACAGCCTATCTGCATCCTCTGTAGGAGGAACATCCGGTGTTGTCCCCACGTTAGCATCTGCCCCTAAGTCTGGCTCTAGAGTCCGGCTGGTGGAGGCGTGGCCGGCAGGCTCTCCGGACACGGTCCGGCGAGCGTTTTTTCTGCCAAGAACCATGGACATTATTATATTTTAAAGATGACAACCACGGAGCAGGGTTCTTTTTCATACCTCTGCGATGGCGTCTCAGTCCTGACCGCCTTCCTTTTAAGCTTACCCGGCTTTGGTGCCCCTTGTTGATGAGTCACTGCGGGTTCGGCATGGCGCCCCGAGGGCCTTCCCTATAAGACGCAATACGTGTGCGGTGGGTGAAGTGCAAAAAAGGGATCCTTCTCAGAAGTTGGGACTCCGATTTTACTTACATGCGATGCAGGGAGCAGGCCAGGATAATCGGCTATGATGGCCACCAAGGCACCATTGCAGCTTAACTGATAGAACGTCCTGTCGACGAGCTCCACAAATATGTCCGGATCTTCTTCGAGTCCGGGGTCGAGGGCCCGGTCAGGATCCTCTGGCTGTAGAGACGGGTTGTGGACCTCCCTCACAGCTTTTCGCAGTTCCTGCTATGAAATAGCAAGGTAAATACTTATGATGAAGAATGCGGGAAGGTCTGGAGTAAAATGTAGCAGCTCACCCAGTTTGGGGGGGTTGTACATGGAGAATCCATCCCGTTGCTTAATGCGGATGAACTCCTCTTCCTCTCCTTTGTACAAATCGGACAGTATTTTTGCTAGAGCAGTGGCGGAGTCCGGACCTTTACGACCGCAGCGGGTGGCATCATCTTCTCCATTGAAGTGCCACATGGGTTTCCCCCGATACTGAAGTGGCTGCACCCCCCGCATTATACATATTGACATAACCTCGACTATTGTCAGTCCTGATTTGGCCAGCGTTTTTATCCTGCCCATCAGGTAAAGGACCTCTCTGTTATCTTCCTCCTGGGGGCTCCGAGGGCGCCAGCTGCGGCGTTTCTTCAAAGGGGCATTATTAAACTCAGGAAGGCCCATCCGAATAGGGTCCGGAAGGGGGACATCCTCCATATAAAACCACTCCGAAGGCCAGTCTTCAGATGTCTTCTTCGGAGTACCGGACAGGTATCCGGTCCCGGCGATGCGCCATATTTCAGCTCCACCCACTTGATATATTGACCCCTCCTGTGTACGGGGTACGAGGCAGAATAGCCTCTTCCATAGCTCGAAATGAGCTTCGCAGCCCAGAAACAGCTCACAAAAGGCGACATAGCCGGCGATGTGTAATATGGAGGCGGGAGTGAAGTTATGCAGCTGGAGGCCATAGAACTCCAAGAGCCCATGGAGGGACGGATGTATTGGAAATCCGAGTCCCCTCAATAAGTAAGGGACAAGGCATACCCGCTCCCCCCTGGATGGCTTGGGAAAGCTCTCCGCTTGCTCCCCGCCATTATAAGTGGCTAGTCCGGCTCGAATGGGGACCATATATGCAGGAGGGAGAAACCCCTGGGTCTGCAACTCTACTAATTGGCTATGGGGGATGGAACACTTCTCCCAATTTCCTAGCTTAGTGCTATGGGAGCGAGAGGAGGAGTTGCAATAGCTGGCCATGATGGGATGTACTTTTCCGGGCGCGCTCCGATGGATACTCGCCGTGGGAGGATGGTGTGATCTGGATCTGAGGATCCCCGATTCTTTAAATAGACGATTTACTTACATGGTTAGGGTGGCAAATGTAAAAATGCCCTGACTTCTCGCATTCGCTCGACACGTGGAAGATAGCCATTATTAAAGCACAGAAGCCGAGGAGTGCAACATTCATGGGAAGCCGGACACTACTCGTTACGACAGGTACTCGGGATTTGGAGAAGAACCCGCCTTGCAATGCCGAAGACAATCTGCGCCCCGGACTCATCGTCATTGAAGCCTGGTTCAGGGGCTACTGAGGGAGTCCTGGATTAGGGGGTCCTCGGACAGCCAGACTATATACTTTGGTCGGACTGTTGGACTATGAAGATACAAGATTGAAGACTTCGTCCCGTGTCCGGGTGGGACTCTCCTTTGGGTGGAAGGCAAGCTTGGCAATTCGGATATGTAGATCTCCTCCCTTGTAACCGACTATGTGTAACCCTAGACCCCTCCGGTGTCTATATAAACCGGAGGGTTTAGTGTGTAGGACAACAACAATCATAATCATAGGCTAGCTTCTAGGGTTTAGCCCCTACAATCTCGTGGTAGATTAACCCTTGTAATACTCATATCATCAAGATCAATCAAGCAGGAAGTAGGGTATTACCTCCATCGAGAGGGCCTGAACCTGGGTAAACATTGTGTACCCCGCCTCCTGTTACCATCAGCCTTAGACGCACAGTTCGGGACCCCCTACCTGAGATCCGCCTGTTTTGACACCGACACCTTCCCCTCTGCTCGCTCCTAAACGAATGCGCCCGTGCTCCGGGCTGCACTGGCCCCTCTCGGCGCGCCATTGCGCGAGCACACGCCTGCCTTCCCTACCCACCCCTGCTGCTCCTCACACGCTGCGCTGCTATTGCAGCTGTAGCGACGGCTGCTACTGCCACACCGCGCACCCTTCCCTGGTCACCGCTCGCCGACCATGCCCGCTCGCGCCTGCCTGCTGTCGCCAATGCCACCAGTTGCTGCTCCACCGCTATGCTGCTACTGCTACTTTCGCCGCCGCCGCACGACTCGTCTTGGCCATCGTCTCCGGCCACCCCACGAACCCCACGGGCTTCCCTAGATGCGAGCGAGCAGGGCAACCTCCTGGTGCCCTTGACTCGTCCCACTACTGCCTCCAGCACTGCTCTGGCGAGCCTCTACCGCACATAGTGGCCGTCGCCGTTTAGCCGCCGGCTAATCTACTGATTAGCCACTAATAACACTGCTAATTACCCCCTGGGCCTATGACATATGGGGCCCACCATACAGAACGTTTCAAAAAAGAGGATTTTAAAAAGAATTAAAAATATTAATTAATAAATAAATAACAAAATTAATTAACTTAATTAATTGTGTTTAATTAACCTAATTAACTAATTAATCTAATTAACTAATGTTAATTAACTAAACAGTCAATGACATGCGGGAACCACACGTGAGTGACCCAGTCAATGCCCTGTTGACTGCTGACGTCATGCTGACATCATGATGACGTCAGCATACACTATTCTGGATAATGTTGATTTAAAATAATTAAGTAAATTCTAAAAATTATTAAATCTTTTAAAATTAATATAAAATAAACCGTAGCTCGGATGGGAAAACTTTGTACATGAAAGTTGCTCAGAATGACGAGACGGATCGGAATACGCAACCCATTCGTCCACTACCCATCCCTAGCATAGCGGACACGCAACTTTTTCCCTCTGGTTCATCTGTCGAAAATGCAAAACACCGGGGATACTTTCCCGGATGTTTCCCCCCTTCGCCGATATCACCTCCTACCGCGTTAGGGCACGCCTAGCACCGTTTGTTGTCATGTCATGCATCTGTTTGCATTGTATTCATTATTTCTTCCCCCTCTTCTCTCTGGTAGACTACGAGACTGACGCCGCTACTGGTGCCCCGATCGACTATGTTGTTGACGACCCCTCCTTGCCAGAGCATGTTACCGCTTTCCGTTTATCCTATCCTGATGCATAGCATGTCCTTGCTACTACTGTTGTTACCTTTACCTGCAATCCTAAATGCTTAGTATAGGATGGTAGTTTACCATCAGTGGCCTTACACTCTTGTCTGTCTGCCATGCTATACTACTGGGCCGTGATTACTTTGGGAGGTGATCAAGGGTACATATACTATATACTTTTACATACTTATGTTACTGTTCGGAGATGGGGGCTGAAGGGGCAGGTGGTTCCATCCAGGTAGTGATGGGCCTGGGTTCCCGACAGCCCCCTGATGGTTACTTTGTGGCGGAGGGACAGGACAGGTTGAGACCACCTAGGAGAGAGGTGGGCCTGGCCCTGGTCGGTGTCCGTGGTTAATTCAATTAACACGCTTAACGAGATCTTGGTATTTGATCTGAATCCGGCCAATGGCCTATACGCACTAACCAACTACGCGGAAACAATTATGGGCACTCGACGTCGTGGTATCAGCCGAAGGCTTCGTGACGTCAGCGACTGAGCGGCACGCGCCGGATTGGACTGGAACGCCTGGTCTTGTATTAGGGAGGCTAGGTCTGTTTCCGGCCGCCCTCGCAACGTGCAGGTGTGCAATGGGCGCTGGGCCCAGACCCCTCCGCCATAGGATTTAGACCGGCGTGCTGACCTCTCTGTTGTGCCTTGGTAGGGCTGCGACATGTTGATCTTCCGAGGCCGGGCATGACCTAGGAAAGTGTGTCCGGCCAAAGGAGATCGAGCGTGCTGGGAAATGTGGTGCACCCATGCAGGGAAGTTTATCTATTCGAATAGCCGTGTCCCTCGGTAAAAGGACGACCCGGAGTTGTTCCTTGACCTTATGACAACTAGAATCGGATACTTAATAAAATACACCCTTCCAAGTGCCAGATACAACCCGATGAATGCTCTCTCACAGGGTGACGAGGGGAGGATCGCTGGGTAGGATTATGCTATGCGATGATACTTGGTGAACTTACCATCTACTCTCTTCTACATGCTGCAAGATGGAGGCTGCCAGAAGCGTAGTCTTCGATAGGACTAGCTATCCCCCTCTTATTCTGGCATTCTGCAGTTCAGTCCACATATACTACCCCTTTCATTGATACCAATGCATATGTAGTGTAGCTCCTTATTTGCGAGTACTTTTGATGAGTACTCACGGTTGCCTTGCTCCCCCCCTTTTCCCCTTTCTATACCCGGTTGTTGCGACCAGACGTTAGAGTCCAGGAGCCAGACGCCACCATCAACGACGAATCCTACTACACCGGAGGTGCCTACTACTACGTGCAGGCCGCTGACAACGACCAAGAGTAGTTTAGGAGGATCCCAGGCAGGAGGCATGCGCCTCTTTCGATCTGTATCCCAGTTTGTGCTAGCCATCTTATGGCATCTTGTTTAACTTATGTCTGTACTCAGATATTGTTGCTTCCGCTGACTCGTCTATGATCGAGTTCTTGTATTCGAGCCCTCGAGGCCCCTGGCTTGTAATATGATGCTTGTATGACTTATTTTATTTGTAGAGTTGTGTTGTGATATCTTCCTATGAGTCCCTGATCTTGATCGTACACATTTGCGTGTATGATTAGTGTACGGTCAAATCAGGGGCGTCACAAGTTGGTATCAGAGCCGACTGCCTGTAGGAATCCGCCTTCCAAACTCCTTGGCCAAAGTCGAGTCTAGTCATTGAAAAAAAACTTTTACTAACATGGATGTGTGTCTTACGGGCCCACGTCGCCATTGGGTGGTATTAGGATCTTTTATTCCTTGTCTATAATCTGGGACTCTGATCTCTCATCTATTCAGGTTAAAATGGTTTTACTAACTCTAACATTAGGATCTCGTGATCACATCCACCCGGAGAGCCCCTTGTTACAGATGATCACTTGCGGCACCAGAAGATTCTGAAGATACTCTACGATGTTCTCTCGAGACTTTGTGCCATCTCTTTTGCAATTCCCTTTCATCGATAAACCCCCTATGGATGACCCCGTACACTTGTCACTCATACAATCATTCCCCGATGATCTTATTATTACAAGATACCCGAAAATACTCTATTGTTTCGAGAATACTTTATGCCTACCGCCTTTTAGTTCTTTGCCACATGAATACCCATACGGATAATTCCTTGCACTTGGCGAGTATCCGCTCATCCCTAGTTTTTCAGGTGTTTCACAAAATTCTTCGAATTACTATCTGATCTTTCGAGAATCCTCTACAGCTTATGGCTCTTGAAATTCTTGTCTGCCTGCATTATGGTTAATTCCAAATGCCTAGCATTATTCATTGACATCCTTTGTCACTATCGTTTTGAGACCGATGATTCAATATGTTGCAGATGCTCACAATCATCAGCCGCAATTGGAATTCATCCTTCCGGTTCAGACGTCATTTTAAACATGAGCTGGATCTCGACCACTCAAAATGTCGTCGATTGTACCTCTAAGCTTACTCAACTTATCCATCCTTAATCAGAGCGTTTGCTTCTGATTCCTTGATTTGGAAATCATAATTCCTTTACATTGAGCTTTGAATTAGTCAGTTGTTTCTATAATATGATCTCCTTGCATTCTTTCTCCTCTAGTTGAGTACCGATGCTCACATCAGATCCCTTGTGGACCGCCAGATCCTTTGTTGGATTTCATCCAACAACGTCCTTCATATTCAATAACCTTGTGAGTTTTCCTCGGATACATAATGCCTTTTGGTAAATCATGTCTTATGACTTCGGAGACTTGTATCCTCTGCTTGTCAACTGTGCTCTACTTTCGAGCTTGTGCTAACTACTCCTACAGTTTGTGGTATATGTTCCTAAGATGCCCCGATGGGTTGAACCTATGCCTTTCCCTAATTTGTGTGACCCCGAAGACGCTTCATCAGATAACTTTTTAACACTACACTTTGAAAACGGGAGGTAAATGTAAGGTTATGCATTGAAGAAGTGGGAGTCGTCCTTGAACTTTGTGTTCATGCCCATGGACACGATGTAGATCCTATCATGGAAGCTTCTTGTAATAATAACTCTTGGTATAATATCATCTAATATCGGTGAATTGACCCTTTGCAGTCGTGGTTCCGACCATGTTCTCCTTTAAATACCAATTCTCATGCAAGTTTAAGCACTTGTCTTCTAAAGAGCAATACCCCAGTCCAACCTCTACTTTGGTCTACCATCGAGTATTACCCTCTGGTATCTCGAGAATATCACAAAACTACATAACTCCTTATGATGTTTTTCACCTACTATTATTTCTCACATTCCAATTTTTTCCCCGGGTTCCGAGTTGTTAGATACTTAAGGACACAGATAACGGAATCGAGTCCGCACTGCGATTCAACAAGTATTAGAAATCTTCATTGCTTACAAGTTTAATACTCCATCATGTCATTCTTAGCCTGATCGGCTACATCATTATCGTACTAATTTTAATTGTGCTACCTGGTCCTTCTTCCCGGAGCACAAATTTTGACGGTGAGCTAATCTTATGTCGATCTTCCTCGTCATATCATTTCTCCTTGAACAACAAACTTGATTTCGAGTTTGTTTTGTACCCATGGTTCCAATAACCTTTCGCTTCATCATTCCTTCAACTTGATGTCATCGTCGATCGACTACATCTTCGTGAAATCTCTCAACAAACGAGTCGTGATAGTCATCAGTATTCCAAGATTTTCCAGGATATCAATTGAATTCATGATGAGAAATACCATCCTTGCCTCAATGATTTGTGTTATCATCGACCATTTTATTGTCTTCCCGCCAACACAAACTTGCTCGTGTTTTGTGTTATACTTTGAGTTCCTTGCTATCCAGCATTTGTTCTTTACCTTGGAGTATTACCATCTTTTATGTCAAGAAGGTCATGAGAATTTCACCACCCCTTAAGAATTCTTGATACAGGTGATACTTCTTGCCATATTCGTTCATTCCTTGGTCCCGTGTTGTTTCTAACTGGAAAACCGACAATTGAACTATGATGTGTGACTTCAAAACTTCTAGTAACCCTATTACTTTGAAGTTAATGGTCGATATTTCATTCTTAGACCATTGGTTAACGAATCACCATTCTAACATTGATCATGCTACCTAAGCCCATATTTCGGGTGTGCCTTTCAACCAATGTTTAACTGTGTATGTTTTCCTCAAGCATACCTCATTATATCATTTGATCTGACAAATGTTATCTCCCTGTTCACTTAAGTGTGGAAATTCATCTTTTGAAAATATCAATGAATTGTCATTGAGTTCATCAGCCACCTCCTCATCCTCTCCTTGGTTAAATGATGAACTCATGATTCAGAACTTGCTTCCATAGTTCATTTCCCGAGAATCTTGCAACTCCATCTTGTCAAATTGTGTTGCACCCCTTCCTTCTCAGGCATCCTAAGTCTGAGGTACGTATCCTGACACCAATCAGATCTGAACCTTGATCAGATATGATGGTTGAACATATTTCCAAGAGTTATAACATCGGTCTTTATATGACTCGGTAAGGTGATGTCATGCCTTGCACACCTGGCCAGAGGACCTATTGTTATTGTTTCATTTTTTTGCAAGTTTAGCCATTCTTCCATGAGGAAATTGTAAGACATATTCTATAAGTTGTTCCTGATGGATCCTTTGTGTATCCAAAGTCTGATCTTTACCCAGTGACCTTGCCAATGCTATCTTGAAGCATGTTTGAGGTACTCCGTTCATCAAAAAGAACAACTGAAGCGCAATGCTTAATTTTTCTTGATCAATTATCCAAACACTGTTGTATGAGTAATGTCATGAAATTTCTCTCCCCTTTCCGAAAGGGTTTTCTACGTTATATCCTGGCATGGATATCATTCTCTGTTTGTCCTTGGGAAGGATATACCCCTGAAATATGTGTTTAAACACATTTTCCTTTCCATTGTTCTGCTTAATCTGAAGATCACCTTTTCCTTTCCATTGTTTTGTTTAACCTTTCTGTGATCTATATGGCATAAGCAATAATATCTCCCTGCTTATGTAAACACCGTGGTGTACAGCTCGGCCAGTAAGACCCTCTTACTATTGTTGATGATATTTTGGTAACCACCGATGGACGAGAATCTTGCCTATTGGTCCGCCTCGTTTCGACGAGCGGGAAAATGATTCTCTTCGTCCCTCGCCCTTGGTATCGATGTTATTGCCGACATAACTAACGGGCTATCCTCTAACATGCCTTGCTATCAAAACCGTGCAAGATGTCACCACTCCTTCTACTTTTAACCCACATGGTGGGCCCATAATCCACAGTTCCATAGGATCGAAACCTAAATCTTCTGTACACCCTTGTTTCCAAATTTATTCCACCCGCTTGGCTTCGTATCTAATTCACGGGCCACCTTCCTACTGATCTATTCTAGTATCAGATGCAATACTTCCCCATTTCTCTGAAACCCTTTCACCTTCTGATTAGGCATCGAACGACTGCCTATCCATTTGGAACTTCTCATGATACCTTATTACTTTGCTCTCGATATCTTCTTAAGTTTCAATTCAAGGGATACTTATGCTTCTTCCCCTGAGTTAACCGTCTGATGCTTGATCTTGTTAGAATCCTTCCTTATAGAGTTTCCCCTCTTATCCTTCGTAAGTACGATGAAGGCTCCGAAGAAAGGATGACAACTTCGTCATGACGCCCTGATGCAAGGAAATGAAGACATCAATGCAATGGACTGACGTCTTCAATAAGCTCAACCAAGACAAGAAGACTCGTTAGAATTTCGTAACCAGAACTTCCCCCTTACTCCACCTCTTAAATCTCGGGACGAGATTTCTTGTAGTGGAGGAGAATCGTGACGCCCGAATATTTAAGCTACAGTGAACCTCTGCTAATGATGCCATGTCACCTCGATTACTATTGCTAATCTCGCGTTAATTTGAAACCGGTTTGAATTGAAATTCAAAATCAACCAAACAATACAAGTTTTCTAGTATTAAAACTAAAATGTCCGGAGTGAGCCAAATAATGCATAGGTAATTATGGTGGAGAAACCACACCTTTATAAAATATGTAAATATTATTAGATGGATAAAACATCAGCGAAAACTATTATTTAAATACTTTTAAATATTAAATAATTACAAAACTATTTTAGTTTGGGTAGCAAGTTAATGTGGCTGTGGCATATTTGGTAACAACAAATTAGGTGCCATTTTGGTATTTTTCTAAAACAAAAATAATAGGAAACTAAAAGAAAACAGAAAATAAAATAAATAAAAAGAAAAAACAGAAGAAAAGATACAACCCTCCCCTGCTGGGCCCCTGGCCCATTTAGGCCAACCATACCAGCGGCCGGCCCCCCCCCCCCCCCCCCCCCCCCCCCGCTTCCCCTTATTCCCCATAACCCTAGCCCACCACCCGCAGCACCCCCCACCCCCCCCTATGATCCCCATGCTCCTTTTCTCGTAACCCCGATCCAGATAGGGATCGGGGCACTCGCCCCCGCCACCGCCGCCCGACGCCGCCCCGGCCTCGTCGCCGGACCTCCTGCACCTCTCCCTCGTGGGATCGACCCGCCGCCGCCGGAACCACATCGACCCATCACCTCGAGGCTGTGCCCCATCGCCCTACGTCGTCGCCTCGCCTCCTCATCTCCTCCTCATCGGTCGACCCTGATCCACGCTAGCCCCTCCCCTTCAACGCTCCCCTTTCCCCTCTGCTCGCTCCTCACCGAACGTGCCCGCGCTTCGGGCTGCACTGGCCCCGCACGGCACGCCATCGCGCACACGCCCGCCTTCCCTTCCTACCCCTGCTGCAGCTCATGCTCTGCGCTGCTATTTCGTCTGTAGCGACGACTGCTACTGCCGCACCGTGCACCCTCCCCTGGTCACCGCTCACCGACCGAGCCTGCTCGCGCCCGCCTGCTGTCGCTAATGCCACCAGCTGTTGCTCCGCCGCTATGCTTCTACTGCTGCTTTCGCGGCCGCCGCACGACTCGTCTTGGCCATCGTCTCCGGCCAGCCCACGAACCCCACGGGCTTCCCTAGATGCGAGCGAGCAAGGGCAACCATCTGGTGCCCTTGACTCGTCCCACTACTGCCTCCAGCACTGCTCCAGCGAGCCTCTACCGCACATGGTGGCCGCCGCCGTTTAGCCGCCGACTAATCTACTGATTAGCCACTAATAACATTGCTAATTACCCCCTCGTCCTATGACATATGGGCCCACCGTACAGAACGTTTCAGAAAAAAGAGGATTTAAAAAACAAATAAATAAATAACAAAATTAATTAACTTAATTAATTGTGTTTAATTAACCTAATTAATCTAATTAACTAATGTTAATTAATGACATGCGGGACCCACACGTGAGTGACCCAGTCAACGCCCTGTTGACTGCTGACATCATCATGATGTCAACATACACTATTCTGGATAATGTTGATTTAAAATAATTAAATAAATTCTAAAAATGATTAAATCTTTTAAAATTAATATAAAATAAACCGTAGCTCGGACGGAAAAACTTTGTACATGAAAGTTGCTCAGAATGACGAGACGGATCCGAATACGCAGCCCGTTCATCCACCACCCATCCGTAGCATAGCAAACACGCAACTTTGCCCCTCCGGTTCATCTGTCCAAAAATGCGAAACACCAGGGATACTTTCCCGGATGTTTCCTCCCTTCACCGGTATCACCTCCTACCATGTTAGGGCACGCCTAACACCGTTCGCTGTCATGTCATGCATCTGTTTGCATTATATTCATTATTTCTTCCCCCCTCTTCTCTCCGCTAGACTACGAGACTGACGCCGCTGCTAGTGCCCCGATCGACTACGTTGTTGACGACCCCTCCTTGCCAGAGCAACCAGGCAAGCCCCCCTTGATCACCAAATATCGTCTATTCTTCTCTTTACTGCTTGCATTAGAGTAGTGTAGCATGTTACTGCTTTCCATTTATCCTATCCTGATGCATAGCATGTCCTTGCTACTACTGTTGTTACCTTTACCTGCAATCCTAAATGCTTAGTATAGGATGGTAGTTTACCATCAGTGGCCTTACACTCTTGTCTGTCTGCCATGCTATACTACTGGGCCATGATTACTTTGGGAGGTGATCAAGGGTACATATACTATATACTTTTACATACTTATGTTACTGTTCGGAGATGGGGGCTGAAGGGGCAGGTGGTTCCATCCAGGTAGTGATGGGCCTGGGTTCCCAACAGCCCCCTGATGGTTACTTTGTGGTGGAGGGACAGGACAGGTTGAGACCACCTAGGAGAGAGGTGGGCCTGGCCCTGGTCGGTGTCCGTGGTTAATTCAATTAACACGCTTAAAACGATCTTGGTATTCGATATGAGTCTGGCCATTGGCCTATACGCACTAACCAACTACGCAGGAACAGTTATGGGCACTCGACGTCGTGGTATCAGCCGAAGCCTTCGTGATGTCAGCGACTGAGCGGCGTGCGCCGGATAGGACTTGAACGCCTGCTCTTGTATTAGGGAGGCTAGGTCTGTTTCCGGCTGCCCTCACAACGTGTAGGTGTGCAATGGGCATGGGCCCAGACCCCTGTGCCGTAGGATTTAGACCGGCGTGCTGACCTCTGTTGTGCCTAGGTAGGGCTGTGACGTGTTGATCTTCCGAGGCTGGGATGACCTAGGAAAGTGTGTCCGACCAAAGGGGATCGAGCATGTTGGGAAATGTGGTGCACCCCTACAAGGAAGTTTATATATTCGAATAGCCATGTCCCTCGGTAAAAGGTCGACCCGGATTTGTACCTTGACCTTATGACAACTAGAACCGGATACTTAATAAAATTCACCCTTCCAAGTGCCAGATACAACCCGGTGATCGCTCTCTCACAGGGCGACGAGGGGAGGATCGCCGGGTAGGATTATGCTATGCGATGATACTTGGTGAACTTACCATCTACTCTCTTCTACATGCTACAAGATGGAGGCTGTCATAAGCGTAGTCTTCGACAGAACTAGCTATCCCCCTCTTATTCTGGCATTCTGCAGTTTAGTCCACATGTACTACCGCTTTCATTGATACCAATGCATATGTAGTGTATCTCCTTGCTTGCGAGTACTTTGGATGAGTACTCATGGTTGCTTTGCTCCCCCTTTTTTCCCCTTTCTATACTCGGTTGTTGCGACCAGGCGTTGGAGTCTAGGATCCAAACGCCACCGTCAACGATGACTCCTACTACACTGGAGGTGCCTACTACTACGTGCAGGCCACTGACGACAACCATGAGTAGTTTAGGAGGATCCCAGGCAGGAGGCATGCGCCTCTTTCGATCTGTATCCCAGTTTCTGCTAGCCATGTTATGGCAACTTGTTTAACTTATGTCGGTACTCAGATATTGTTGCTTCCGCTGACTCGTCTATGATCGAGTTCTTGTATTCGAGCCCTCGAGGCCCCTGGCTTGTAATATGATGCTTGTATGACTTATTTTATTTATAGAGTTGTGTTGTGATATCTTCCTGTGAGTCCATGATCTTGATCGTACACGTTTGCGTGTATGATTAGTGTACGGTCAAATTGGGGCGTCACAATCACGGAAGTGTCTTTTCTTGTAGTGATGCAAGTTCTTTTAATAAAGCATGCATGACTATTTATGGAATACATGCCTACATTATATCGATGAACTGGAGCTAGTGCCGTATCTCCCTAGGTTATAACTGTCTCATGATGAATATCATCCAACAAGTCACCAATCCAATGCCTACGAACTTTTCCATATTGTTTCTGCTAAGTTACTACTGCTATCATCACTGTTACACTTGCTACAAAATTACTGCTATCACTGTTACTGTTACTATTGTTGTTGTCACTACTATAAAAAGTATCAAACTACTTTGCTACTGATCACTTTGCTGCAGATAATTAATCTCCAGCTGTGGTTGAATTGACAACTCAACTGCTAATACCTTCAAATATTCTTTGGCTCCCCTTGTGTTGAATCTATAAATTTGGGTTGAATACTCTACCCTCGAAAACTGTTGCGATCCCCTATACTTGTGGGTTATCAGAGTCCGACCAGGTCGCTACGGTGTTCATTACCCCATACGGGTCTTTCATAACCCACAAGTATAGGGGGTCGCAACAGCTTTCGAGGGTAGAGTATTCAACCCAAATTTATTGATTCGACACAAGGGGAGTCAAAGAATATTCTCAAGTATTAGCAGCTGAGTTGTCAATTCAACCACACCTGGAAACTTAGTATCTACAGCAAAGTGTTTAGTAGCAAAGTAATATGATAGTGGTGGTAACAGTAATAAAAGAGTAATGAAAGCAAAGTAATATTTTTGGTATTATGTAGTGATTGTAACAATAGCAACGGGAAAGTAAATAAGCGTAAACCAGTATATGGAAAGCTCGTAGGCATCGGATCAGTGATGGATAATTATGCCGGATGTGGTTCATCATGTAACAGTCATAACATAGGGTGACACAGAACTAGCTCCAGTTCATTGATGTAATGTAGGCATGTATTCCGAATATAGTCATACGTGCTTATGGAAAAGAACTTGTAATGTAGGCATGTATTCCGTGGCAGTGGGGTCCTAATGGAAACTAAGGGATATTAAGGCCTCCTTTTAATAGAGAACCAGAACAAAGCATTAGCACATAGTGAATACATGAAGTCCTCAAACTACGGTCATCATCGGTAAGTATCCCGATTATTGTCATTTCGGGGTTAATGGATCATAACACATAATAGGTGACTATAGACTGGCAAGATAGGATCAAGAACTCTCATATATTGATGAAAACATAATAGGTTCAGATCTGAAATCATGGCACTCGGGCCCTAGTGACAAGCATTAAGCATAGCAAATTCATAGCAACATCAATCTCAGAACATAGTGGATACTAGGGATCAAACCCTAACAAAACTAACTCGATTACATGGTAAATCTCATCCAACCCATCACCGTCCAGCAAGCCTACGCTGGAATTACTCATGCACGGCGGTGAGCATCATGAAATTGGTGATGGAGGATGGTTGATGACGACGACGGCGACGAATCCCCCTCTCCGGAGCCCCGAATAGACTCCAGATCAGCCCTCCCGAGAGGTTTTAGGGCTTGGCGGTGGCTCCGTGTCGTAAAACGCGATGAAATCTTCTCTTTTATTTTTTTCTCCCTGAAAGCAGATATATAGAGTTGGAGTTGGAGTCGGGAGGTCTCTAGGGGGCCCACGAGGTAGGGGGCGCACCCTAGGTGGGCGCCCCCACCCTCGTGGACAGGGTGTGGGCCCCCTGGTCTTCATCTTTGACGAGAATTTTTTGTTATTTATTTTAATATATTCTGTGGAGTTTCAGGTCATTCCGAGAACTTTTGTTTTCTGCACATAAAACAACATCATGGCAATTCTGCTAAAAACAGCGTCAGTCCGGGTTAGTTCCATTCAAATCATACAAGTTAGAGTCCAAAACAAGGGCAAAAGTGTTTGGAAAAGTAGATATGATGGAGACGTATCAACTCCCCCAAGCTTAACCCCTTGCTTGTTCGCAAGCAATTCAGTTGACAAACTGAAAGAAATAAAGAAAAACTTTTACAAACTCTGTTTGCTCTTGTTGTTATAAATATGTCAAGCTAGCATTCAAGTTTTCAGCAAAGATTATAACTAACCACATTTGCAATAACGCATAGGTCTCAAGTTTACTCATATCAATAGCATAATCAACTAGTGAGCCATAATAATAAATCTCGGGTGACAACACTTTCTCAAAACAATCATAATATGATATAACAAGATGGTATCTCGCTAGCCCTTTCTGAGACCGCAAAACATAAATGCAGAGCACCTTTAAAGATCAAGAACTGACTAGACATTGTAATTCTGGTAAAAGAGATCCAATCATAGTCACACCCAATATAAATTAACAGTAATGAATGCAAATGACAGCTGCGCTCTCCAGCTAGTGCTTTTAATAAGAGGGTGATGACTCAACATAAAAGTAAATAGATAGGCCCTTCGCAGAGGGAAGCAGGGATTTGTAGAGGTGCCAGAGCTCGTTTTTGAAATAGAGGTGACTAATATTTTGAGCGGTATACTTTCATTGTAAACATAACAAACAAGAGATGGCGATATCTTCCATGCTACACACATTATAGGCGGTTCCCAAACATAATGGTAAAGTTTATACTCCCTCCTTCCGAAAACTGACTGTCACAATAAGCGTAAACTGGTCAGCGATCCTATGACTGTGTTAAATGACGGGCCATTCATAACATTGGCCGAAGTGTTTACGGCTTGACCTCGACTGTCGTCGAACACTACCAAGGGCTAGTAACTGGCCTCCCAAACTAAATCCTCAATATTTTTCTCTTACATTAGGGCTGAGGTTTCATGATCATGCTTAGCATGACAACCCAAAGAAAGGAACCAATAGCGGGACTATTTTCTATGGAAGACATTTCTTATGTTAAACAGTAATATAACATATCTCTCTGCGTACCTTTGTTTATAAAACCGTATGGCCAGATTGCCTTGTTTGTCGTAAATCTTTGCCCTCATAAAGGATTTAAAAAGTAGGACAAACACTCCTCGGCTACTGGCCGAGGAGGTGGAAGCCGATGGTCGGTCACCAAAGTTTTTGTACAATGCGGATCCGAGCGTTAATGACGAAAAGTCATTACACATAATTTGTGATTTTACTATGGATATCGATCCTTAATTCGGCCACCCGTGCCCGCATTAAGGCCCGGAGGCTACTGGGCTTCGGGCTTATTATTTACAAATATTAAAGGGGCACATCGATCCCCTGATCTGGTGTTGCCACCCGACCAGTGTCTCGGGGGCTACTGCATTGCCTATCCAATGCAGAAAATTTTAAGTACAGTAAAGTTTCTGAGGAGATTATGATCCTCAGGTTGGTCGGCCGCACCCAACCTGAGTCTCGAGGACTGAGCACACCGCCTTTTGTGTCCCGAAGTATTCTGCCAAGCTAGGACTTGATCCTCAGGCCGATTTTGCAAATCAACCTGAGTCTCAGCGGCTACTGGGATCAGCGGTCTTACGTCATCCTTCAAGTGCATCTTGGGTTTTAAACCGATACACGCCTTGAGGGCTACTGGCTATATATGTCGGCAGAGAATAAATTGCACCAATCAAAAATATTGACAAAAATTGGCCCATAGTCGGGGTGGTGCACCACCTCGGAAGCAGTCCGGCATAAAGCTCGAGCGCTAGTGGCTGGCTCCATAGAGGGTATTTCCAGCATTAAGCTCGCCTAAACTCCTTCAACTTTTTTGAACCAAGGTGATATGACACCTCGGATATAGTCCGACGTTGGAGCCCAGATACAGTCCGGCGTTGGAGTTTGGACATAGTCCGGCGTTGGAGCTCGGATACATTCCGGCGCTGGAGCTCGGAAAGCGGTTCGGCGTTGGTGCTCGGCTGCAAAAGATACCTCGAATGCAGTCCGGCGTTAGAGCTCGGACGCAAGAGGACACTGCCTCCTGGGAATAACTTCAAACTCGAGGTGTGGCATAAAAATAACAAGGCATTGATAAAGGCCGGAAACTTAAAGGGGCTCCTCGGATACCCAACGTCTAAACTCGTCGAATGCATTTCGGTGATCCTCAAGATCGAAGATGAGAAGATTTGTTGAACCAGTTTTCAAGACCGACAACCGAAGATGAAAAACAGTTCGGAAGAATCAAGGAGCGTCCCTAACTTGAAGACCGGTTCAGGGGGCTACTGACGGTGTCCTAGACTAGGGGGTACTCACCACATCGTCTCCCGATCTGTTAGATTGGGCCGAGGACCCCCGTGGCCGTATACTCATGGGCCAGTTCGGACAGCGGCCGCATACATGGAAGATTCCACAAGACTTAGTGATCAAGACAATGACTCCTCCCCACTGGCGTATTCGGCTAGGACTGTTGTTATCCTAGGCCTCTGGTGCATTATATAAACCAAAGCCAGGCTAGTCGATAGATATATATATACAACAATCATACCATAGGCTAGCTTCTAGGGTTTTAGCCTCTACGATCTCGTGGTAGATCAACTCTTGTAATACTCATATCATCAATATCAATCAAGCAGGACGTAGGGTATTACCTCCATCAAGAGGGCCCGAACCTGGGTAAACATCGTGTCCCCTGCCTCCTGTTACCATCGATCCTAAACGCACAGTTCGGGACCCCCTACCCGAGATCCGCCGGTTTTGACACCGACACTCCCCCTCCACCAACAAACATCAATCCATGGCTTGCTCGAAACAACGAGTGCCTCCAACTAACAATAGTCCTAGGGGGAGTTTTGTTTTGCAATTATTTTGATTTAGTTTGCATAAAGCATGGGACTGGGCATCCCGAAGACCAGCCATTTTCTCGTGAGTGAGGAGCGGAGTCCACTCCTCTTGAGAATAACCCGCCTAACATGGAAGATACGGACAGCCCTAGTTGATACATGAGCTATTCGAGCATACAAAACAGGATGATTATTTGAAGGTTTAGAGTTTGGCACATACAAATTTACTTGGAACGGAAGGTAGATGCCGCATATAGGAAGGTATAGTGGACTCATCTGGAATAACTTTGGGGTTTAAGGGATTGGATGCACAAGCAGTATTCCCGCTTAGTACAGGTGAAGGCTAGCAAAAGACTGGGAAGCGACCAACTAGAGAGCGACAACAGCCATGTACATGCATTAAAATCAATAAACATTGGATGCAAGCATGAGTAGGATATAATCCACCATGAACATAAATATCGTGAAGGCTATGTTGATTTGTTTCAACTACATGCATGAACATGTGCCAAGTCAAGTCACTTAAATCATTCAGAGGAGGATACCACCCTATCATACCACATCATAACCATTTTAATAGCATGTTGGCACGCAAGGTAAACCATTATAACTCATAGATAATAAAGCATGGCACAAGCAACTATGATCTCTAATTGTCATTGCAAACATGTTTATTCATAACAAGCTGAATCAAGAACGATGAACTCATCTTATTTACAGAAATAAAAGAGGTCGAGTTCATACCAGCTTTTCTCATCTCAGTCAGTCCATCAGATTGCCTTTCACTTGCACGACCGAATGATGTGAATAATAATAAGAGTGCACGTGCATTGGACTAAGCTAGAATATGCGAGCATTCAATAAACAGGAGAGGACAAAGCAATATGGGCTCTTGGTTAAATCAACAATAAAGCATATAAGAGCCACTTCAACAATTTAATCATGGTCTTCTCCTACTGACCCCCCAAAAAAGAAACAAAACTATTTACACGGGAAAGCTCCCAACAGGCAAAAGAAGAACGGGAAATATTTTTGGGTTTTCTTTTTAATTATTACTGCAGCAAGAAAAGTAAACTACTACTAATTTTTTTGGTTTTTCTTAAGGTTTATCAAACACACAAGAAGAAAGCATAAAAGGAAATAAACTAGCATGGATGATACAATGAAAAAGTATGAGCACCGACATCTAGCAATGAGTGTGTGTGAACATAAATGTAATGTCGGTGAGAAATACGTACTCCACCAAGCTTAGGCTTTTGGCCTAAGTTGGTCTATGGCCACAGCTGGCCTGGCTGATATCCATAATAATAGTTGTTAGGGTCATACTGTGATGCAGCGGCTATCGCCTCCTAAGCTGCAGTGTGGCGACGAGCGGCCTCCGCCCTCCTCTCGTACTAATCTGCCTCCTCTCTGGTAATAGTATATCCTCCTCTTGCCTGATAATCAAAGAAGGCAGGAGCAGGGAGAGTAATACGGACAGCACGGCATCTGTCAAAGATTAGTCGATACTGGAGAGGTGATTCGTTCCTCTCGACAAACTGGTGGTGAACCGTAGCATTAAAATCTAGATAGGCAGGAGGTAATTCAATATCATCTTCGCGCACATCTATACCAAGAAAATTAGCTACGCGGGTTGCATAAATTCCACCAAAGAAATCTCCATTGCGTCTATTAAGATGCAACCTACATGCAACAATGGCTCCCAAATTATATGACTTGTCTCCTAACACATCACTCCTAAGAATACTAAGACCAGGGACACACATGTGACATGCCTCATCTTTACCATTTATGCATCTACCTATAAATAGAGCAAAATAATGTATAGCAGGAAAGTGGATGCTCCCTATGGTAGCTTGTGTAATATCTCTAGATTCTCCCATAGTTATATTAGCAAGAAAATCTCTAAATTCAGATTTGCGAGGATCCCTTATACTACCCCATTGTGGAAGTTTGCATGCAGTGGTAAAATCCTCTAAGTCCATGGTATAAGATTTATCATAAAGATCAAACAGGACAGTTGGAGAATTACGTGAAGTGGAAAATTCAAACCTCCTCACAAAGGAACTAGTGAGGTTATGATACTGACTGCACTTCTCTTCCTCGAAGCTCACAAGATCAGCATTACGCAAATATGCATTGAATTCTTCTTTTATTCCCGCTCGATCCATAAAATTTTCAGAAGGCCACTCACAAGGACGCACTGGAGCGTCTCTTGGTGGCTCTTCGTTAGCATCACACATTGCAAGCCTGGGTCCTTACTTCTTTGAAGAACCACCTTGGAACATCTTCCTAAGCATTTTCTTCCTCTGAAAAATTCTGAAATTTTTAGTAACTTCAAAATAAAAGTAAACCAAACTCAATAATATTGATAGTAACTACTCCTACAAGTGCCTAGAGCCTATATCATGCATCAAAACTACTTTTGACCATATAAATTTGACATGCAAGCTCAAGAACAGGGTCACCTAAGCAGCAAAGATTTGCAATGAGTAAAGCACTAGAACAAAAACTAATGGGACCAATGGAGGAGTCACATACCAAGGAACAATCTCCCCAAGCAGTTTTGTGAGAGGTGCTTTGAGCAAGGAGATCGAAAATGGCAGCAAAGAGGGCTGGAACTTGTGCTTGAGTTGGGTTTTCGTGTTTGTGGGAGGAAGAAGAAGAGGATGGGTGCAGGAATAAGTGGAGGAGGGCCACCGTGGGCCCACGAGGGAGGGGGTGCGCCCTAGAGGGGTAGGCGCGCCCTCCACCCTCATGGCAAGGTGGCTGGCCCCCCTAGTGTGTTCTTTGTTCCATAAATCCTCAAATATTCTAGAAAAAATCATATTTAGTTTTCAGGGCATTTGAGAACTTTTATTTTCGAGGTATTTTTATATTGCACGGATAATCAGATAACAGACAGAAAATTATTTGTTTTTACTTTATTTCAACTAAATAACAGAAAGTATAGAGAGGGTACAGAAGGTTGTACTTCTAGTTTCATCCATCTCATGATCATCAAAAGGAATCCACTAACAAGGTTGATCAATTCTTGTTAACAAACTCATTCCGATTAACATGAAACCGGAGAAATTTCGAATAACACTAGGTTCCCTCAATGGGGATATGCACATCCCCAATAATAAGTATATCATATTTCTTCTTGACAGTAGGAAGAGGAAATTCAAAACCTCCAAATATAATCGATGGAATTTTTCCGATAGAATTGATACTATGAACTTGAGGTTGTTTCCTCGGAAAATGTATCGTATGCTCATTACCATTAACATGAAAAGTGACATTGCCTTTAGTGCAATCAATAACAGCCCCTACAGTATTCAGAAAAGGTCTTCCAAGAATAATAGACATACTATCGTCCTCGGGAATATCAAGAATAACAAAGTTCGTTAAAATAGTAACGTTTGCAACCACAACAGGCACATCCTCACAAATACCGACAGGTATAGCAGTTGATTTATCAGCCATTTGCAAAGATATTTCAGTAGGTGTCAACTTATTCAAGTCAAGTCTATGATATAAAGAAAGAGGCATAACACTAACACCGGCTCCAAGATCACATAAAGCAGTTTTACCATAGTTTCCTTTAATGGAGCATGGTATAGTAGGTACTGCTGGATCTCCAAGTTTCTTTGGTATTCCACCCTTAATAGTATAATTAGCAGGCATGGTCGAAATTTCTGCTTCTGGTATCTTTCTTTTATTTGTAACAATATCTTCCATGCACTTAGCATAAGGATTCATTTTGAGCATATCAGTCAATCGCATACGCAAAAAGATAGGTCTAATCATTTCAGCAAAGCGCTCAAAATCCTCATCATCCTTTTTCTTGGATGGTTTGGGAGGAAAAGGCATGGGTTTCTGAACCCAAGGCTCTATTTCTTTACCATGTTTCCTAGCAACAAAGTCTTTCTTATCATAACGTTGATTGTTTGATTGTGGGTTATCAAGATCAACAGCAGGTTCAATTTCTACATCATTATCATTACTAGGTTGAGCATCATTATGAACATCATCATTAACTTTTTCATTAGGTTCATGTTTAGTGTCAGATTGTGTTTCAGCATCACACATAGAGATATCATTTGGATTATCAGGTGGTTCAGCAATAGGTTCACTAGAAGTTTGCACAGTTCTATCATTTTTCTTTTTCTTATTTTTAGAAGAACTAGGTGCATCAATTTTATTTCACTGAGAATCTTGCTCAATTCTCTTAGGGTGGCCTTCAGGATACAAAGGTTCCTGAGTCATTCTACCAGTTCTAGTCGCCACTTTAACATCATAATTATTTTTCTTAATATTCATCTCATTGAGCAATTCCTTTTGAGGTTTAAGTACTTGTTCTACTTGAGTGGTAACCATAGAAGCATGTTTGCTAACAAGTTTAAGTTCACCTCTAATATTAGCCATATAATCACCCAAGTATTTAATCATATCAGCATCTTGTTTTAATTGTCAACCAAAATAAGCATTGAAGTCTTCTTGCTTAAACATAAAATTATCAAACTCATCCAAGCACTGACTAGCAATTCTAGTAGGAGGGATTTCAGCTTTATCGTATCTATAGAGAGAATTTACCTTTACTACCTGTGTTGGGTTATTAAGGTCTGGAGGTTCTTCAATAAATAAAGGATTAAGATCATATGTTTCTTCAATAGGCGGTAAATTAAGACCATGTATTTCTTCAATAGGAGGTAAATTCTTAACATCTTCAGCTTTAATACCTTTTTCTTTCATAGATTTCTTTGCCTCTTGCATATCTTCGGGACTGAGAAATAGAACACCTCTCTTCTTCGGAGTTGGTTTAGGAATAGGATCATTAATTGGAGCAGGAGCTGGCTCAGGAGGTGCCCAATTATTTTCATTTGTCAACATATTATTCAATAAGATTTCAGCTTCATCCGGTGTTCTTTCCATGAAAAGAGAACCAACACAACTATCCAGGTAATCTTTGGAAGCATCGGTTAGTCCATTATAAAAGATATCAAGTATTTCGTTTTTCTTAAGAGGATGATCAAGCAAAGCATTAAGTAACTTGAGAAGCCTCCCCCAAGCTTGTGGGAGACTCTCTTCTTTAATTTGCACAAAGTTGTATATTTCCTTTAAAGCAGCTTGTTTCTTATGAGCAGGGAAATATTTAGCAGAGGAGTAGTAAATCATATATTGGGGGCTACGCACACAACCAGGATCAAGAGAATTAAACCATATCTTAGCATCACCCTTTAATGAGAATGGAAATATTTTAAGGATATAAAAGTAGCGAGATCTCTCATCATTAGTGAACATGGTGGCTATATCATTTAATTTAGTAAGATGTGCCACAACAGTTTCAGATTCATAGCCATGAAAAGGATCAGATTCAACCAAAGTAATTATATCAGGATCAACAGAGAATTCATAATCCTTATCAGTAACACAGATAGGTGAAGTAGCAAAAGTAGGGTCAGGTTTCATCCTGGCATTTGGAGATTGTTTATTCCATTTAGCTAATAATCTTTTGAGTTCATATCTATCTTTGCAAGCTAAAATAGCTAAAGAAGCTTCTTGATCTAATAAATAACCCTCAGGAATAAGAAGTGATTCTTCATTGTCACTTTCATCATCATAATCAGATTCAATATTTTCAATCTCTCTAGCCGTAGCAAGTCGTTCCTCAAGAAAATCACTAAGTGGCATAGTAGTATCAGGCATAGAGGTAGTTTCATCATAAGTATCATGTATAGCAGAAGTAGCATCATCAATAACATGCGACATATCAGAACGAATAGCAGAAGCAGGTTTAGGTGTCGCAAGCTCACTCATAACAGAAGGTGAATCAAGTGCAGAGCTAGATGGAAGTTCCTTACCTCCCCTCGTAGTTGAGGGATAGATTGTTGTCTTAGCGTCTTTCAAATTCTTCATAGTGTCCAGCAGATATAAATCCCAAGTGACTCAAAGAATAGAGCTATGCTCCCCGGCAACGGTGCCAGAAATTGGTCTTGATAACCCACAAGTATAGGGGATCGCAACAGCTTTCGAGGGTAGAGTATTCAACCCAAATTTATTGATTCGACACAAGGGGAGCCAAAGAATATTCTCAAGTATTAGCAGCTGAGTTGTCAATTCCACCACACATGGAAACTTAGTATCTGCAGCAAAGTGTTTAGTAGCAAAGTAATATGATAGTGGTGGTAATGGTAATAAAAGAGTAATGAAAGCAAAGTAATATTTTTGGTATTATGTAGTGATTGTAACAATAGCAATGGGAAAGTAAATAAGCGTAAACCAGTATATGGAAAGCTCATAGGCATCGGATTAGTGATGGATAATTATGCCGGATGTGGTTCATCATGTAACAGTCATAACATAGGGTGACACAGAACTAGCTCCAGTTCACTGATGTAATGTAGGCATGTATTCTGAATATGGTCATACGTGCTTATGGAAAAGAACTTGCATGACATCTTTTGTCCTACCCTCCCGTGGCAGCGGGGTTGTCGTGCTTTTGTCACGGCAGATGTCCTAGAGAAAGGACTTAGTCGTGGAGCCATCGCGACGGGTTAGCTTGAAGGGGTTAAAGCGGACACAAGGACACAAGAGAGTTTATACTAGTTCGGCCCCTTCGATGAAGGTAAAAGCCTACGTCTAGTTGTGATGGAATTGATGGGTGTTTCGATGACTAGGGAGCAAACAAGCTTCGCCTATATCTCGAGTTGTTGTCTGTTGTTTTTTGAACCGCCGCCGGGTCATCCCCTTATATACATGGGTGACGCCCGTCGGTTTACAGAGTCCCAACACCGGCTCATAGATGTGTCCGGTTTGGTCTCTACTTATTCCTAACTTACAATACAAGTTACATATTGACGCCGGTTTACGGCTACAGGCTCTCAACCGATTATGGGTCTTGAGCCCTCATCTATCTTCATGGGCTTTAACATACTTAACTACTGATGAAGTTAACCCGGCCCAGATAGGCCGGTTTACGCCCAGTAGTAATATCCCCAACATTAGGCCCCAGATTGATTTGAACAGGTTCATGTCAATCCTTAGCAAAAACTTCATCTTCAACATCTTCTTGTAGTTTGGTGAACCGCCGTGATGTCATCTTCTCTGATTGCTGTAAACCGGCGTGACGTCATCTGTCATAAAGAAACTATCCATGATACCTTCTTGTTTAATAGATCTGCGATAATCGAGGCAACAGCTCTGTTTCCAAACTTGCAGCCCCTTGATTTTCGCGCCTGACCCATGTCCCTTGCTTTATAAATAGGACCGAAGGGTCATTCCTTTTTCCCCTTCGTGCCCTTCTGCTTCGTCTTCCTCGCATCGCCCCGCCTCGGAGCTCCGCCGCCGCCGTCGACCTCTGCACCAACTTTGGCCGCTGCATCAACCTGAGCATACTAGAGCACCGCGGTGACCTTCCGCTCCTTCCTCAGCTCCGGTAAGTCTTCTATCCTTTTCGTCATAGATCTGTTCTAGGGTTTCCATGTTCTCTAGCGTTCATCGCTTGCTTCTTGTTCATATGATAGATCCTTAGACGAGTCTGTGAATCTTCGCTCTGTGTAGCAGTAGTGTTTATCCTCCGTTTTCACTTTCGCATATTAAGGCCATAGATCTTATCCATACCTCTGCTTATTGATTCGGCACTGCTCCTTTTGGTCCTTGAATATTTATCTCCTTTATGAACATGTTCCAGATCCAAAGCTGTAGTATAATCTTGTGAAATCTGTTTTTGCATACTTACTCATCTGCAGTCTTGATTGTTCAATGCTTAGATCAGGCGGTTTAACTTTGTAGAAAAATTTGACAAACCGGTATATACCATTAGTCCCCTTGTTGAACCACCAGATGTTGGTTGCTTCATGAAACTCCGGTTCAGATAGTTCTATCTCCGGTTTAATAGTGCCCATACCAACGTACCTTGATCAAATGCATTTTTGAACCAGGATCTTCTACCTTGTAGATTCCATCATGGCCAAGCAAGTATATGAGTGCAATTGGGTCCCTTCTCGCGTCACAGAGGATCAACTAGACGATTTAGTCCTGATCGGCGCCTTGGGCAGCAAAGATACCATCCATTGGAGGGCTCCTGGCAAAGAATGCCCCCCAAACCTCGAGAAGGAGAGGTTGTTGTTTTCGTAGATCACTTAGCCCGGGGCTTTAAGCCACCCGGTTCTAAATTTTACCGGGTTGTTTTAGCCGATTTCCAACTCCATCCGCAAGACACTGGCCCCAACTCTGTTACAAATATGTGCCACTTCCAAGTGCTCTGTGAGGTGTTCTTTCAAGAGGAGCCCATAATGGAATTATTCAGAGATCTTTTCCATCTAAACCGCCGTACTGAGTTTACTGATGGCTCTAATACGGAGTTGGGTGGCATGGCGATTCAAAAAAGGAAAGAGGTCACATACCCTCACGCCAAGCTGCACAGTCATCCCAAGGAGTGGAATCAGACATGGTTCTACTGCAAAGACACCTCCCCTGCTGGCGAGAATCCCTTGCCTGGCTTTCGTCCGGAGCGGCTCAGCAACACACACCCTTTTCCTCAAATATTGACTGCCCAGGAGAGAAGCAAATATGCTCCCCAGCTGTCAAAGCTCAGAGCCTTTATGGCCAATGGTTTAACAGGGGTTGATCTCGCTCACTGTTGGATATCATGGAGCATACTGCCCCTTAGTCAACACTCCGGTTTGATGTGCGAGTATACTGATAGCGTTGATGACCCACTGCGACATTCAAAACTCCAGCTCTCCGGTGAAGAAATCACAGAGGCTGTGCGTAAGATACTGAATGAACCGGAACACGTCTGCGCTAGAACCAGCCTGCTTCCCTTCTGTGCCACCAACAAACCGCCAGCTGTAAGACTTTGATTTTTCTCTTTACTGACTCTGTTATTGATATGTCTGGTCATTGTTTTTAATATCAATGTCTGCATAATCAGGGCGATGATCCGTTTTGGAGAAAAAAGCTGCCGCAGGAGAAACCAGAGAAAACAGACAAACTGGAAAGAGCAACCCGGCAAAAGACTAAAGTTGTGAAGAAGACTGCCCATTGGAAAAGAACCACTGCATCTTCTAATCTGGCCCCTGATGGTGAGGTGGATAATCCGGACTTTGAAGTAGAGCTTGACTCACTTGGCTTATTTTTCATGCGTCTTATTGATGATGATATTTGTCAGGATGATGCCGAAGCCAGCCACGCGGATGTTGCAGAGGTAATTATTCTCTCTTCCGATTCAGAAACTTTGCCTTCACAAAAAATCCGTCAGGCAAACCGGAAAGTTAAATTTTCTCATCCTCTTGCTTATTTGGATCCTAAACTTCTTATGAAGACTCAACAACACGAAGCTCGCCGCACCACCCGGCACAGCGGCCAGGTAGTTACCTCCGCCGGTTTACCGAACAGTCCGGTTCAGAAACGTCATTCCGAGGTCTCTAATTTGCTTGTCAGTGCTTGTCCTAAAGCGGGCTGCTTTCGTCAACCTCTTAATCCGTCTGACTCCGATTACCAGGTTATTTCCCACTCATCTTCTGGCGAGTCATCGGCTACTCAGCTCCCACCGCTCAAAATGGTGCTTGGGTAAGCTATCTTTATTGTGATGTTTGCAGTACATTGCCTTAGAGCATATGTTGTATTTAATTTTGTTATTCTTCTCAGGGCCAAACCTAGGCCAAGCAAGAAGGCCCGCCTGGACAAAGCGGCCGAAGAAGATGTCATTCTTGAACCAGGCAAGACACCCAATCTTGAAGCGGCTATCTCTGAGGATATTCCCAACAATCCACCGCAGCCAGATGATGATCTTATTGCTGAAGAGAGACCTACTGATACCTCAGGTCCTATCCATCAGCCCACAGGTTCCATCCGGATTGAAAGCTCCACCGGTCCAGCAAAACCTACTGACAAGCCAACACCTCCAGTGCAAACCGGCGGTACCAAGGATGATGAGGTTGTCATTACTGGCACTGGCCATACTGAGCCAAGCAATCCTGTCGCTTTATCCAAACATTCTGCCAAGGAAGAATTTGCTGCTTTTGGCAAAGGCAAGTGGAATGCTGATCTGACGACTTACGCTGCTCTGAACGCCCAAGATATCCATTCCGGCTATCTGAACCGGCTGTATACCAGCCATGACTACGAAGCCGGTCTGGTTAATATGATGAAAGATAAATATGAGGTAACTTCCATATGCTCCTTCCTGCTTGTATGCTTCCATTCTTGCTGACTCTCCTAGCCCCCAAGGGCCGGTTTGAACTATTCTTTCAAACCGGGACTTAATAATATAAATCTTGATGCTTTGAAATTTGCTGATGTAGCCCCCAAGGGCCGGTTCAACTTAGCGTAGTTAAACCGGTACTTTAAGTAATTGAAACTGCCACATCAGAATCCATATGATCAAATAGCCATTAGCCCCCAAGTGCCAAGTTGAATGCTTGTATTGATCTTGGGACTTTGTAAACAATTGAAAGATGAAAATCAAATACGCATTAGCCCCCAAGTGCTAAGCGCATAACTTGTTATGTGGTTGGTACTTGAATCCTTCTCCCGATTTGTTGAAACATATATCTGTATGCCTGCAGGCGGAGCTGAAGGCGAAAGAAAACCAAGTCGTCGATCTTCAAGAAAACTTGAAAACCCAACAGGCTGAAACCTCCAAAGCAAAAGAGGAATTGGCCAGTGCCTTAAGTGCCATGGAACAACTTAAGGAGAACTTCAAGAAGAAACGGGCAGATTGGGCCACTGAAAAGTCCGCTTTGATCAAACGAGCAGAGGATGCCGAGGCTGCACTAAAACCAGTAACAGATGAACTGACCAGCATAAAGTGGCACGTTCATGCCATGACCACTGCTATCTTTGGTAAGCCAGCTTGCCTTCTGAATTGGTTCTGCCTTCTTAAAGAATCGCCGGTTTATTAACCCTTTATGGTATTTCAGGGACACGCATTGGTCACTTGGGGTCAGATGTGCGGAAGAAATTGAAAGCCGCCTATACATTGGTTGAACAATTGTATACTGGTGCCCAGCGGCTCATCTGTACCACGTCTCATAACAAACCGGCGCCCACTTTGATTCAAGATACTCTGATGAAACTGTCAGTGCTTCCTGCCCGGGTTGAAGAGCTGAAGAAATCTGCTGCTCGAACCGGTGCAATCAATGCTTTAATCCGAGCAAAAGCCTGGGTGCCGGATTTTGATCCTATTGAAGCGGCTCAGGGCTATCCCAGCTTGAAGGAAGACGGGTTAGAATTTGGTGAAGCCTAGCTTCTCAACTGGCTGAGGAAGTAGACTTGTCTCATTATCAAGCCCAATATGACAGTCAGAACAAGCGAATAGCTGCACCAATCCATGAATCGAAAAATCTGATTCCTCCAATCTGTAAGCATACTTACTCTCCCGATATTGACCCGTCATTGCTAATCCATGATGAGGTTGTTTTTCAAGCATTAATGGGAATCGACTGGACAACTGTGGATTTCCAGCCACTTGGTAGAGAAACGAAAGCTGAAGCGGCGCAAGATGACCCACAACCATCCGGCCAGGCTGGTGGCCAAGCTTAAACCGGAAGCCGGTTTAAAAACTGCCTCTCCTTTGTGAAAAACAATTATGTTATTATGGGCACCATGTTGCCTTGTAATAGGCTAGCTGATACCTTTGATGTTGATATGCCTTCGTGCATAACTTGTTCTTCCTGCAGTAATGAACTTTCCAAAACACTTTCTGAAATAAGAAATTTGTGAAGTGCCACCGCGGTTGTACCGTCAGGCGGAGTATGATGTCTGTATATATAAAATCAAAACATCCAAAACAAAATTTTAAGTATATGATCAAATTTTTGAGATACATAATACCTGCCATCGTTGAGTGTGAAGTTGGCTTGGCCAACCTTGAAGCGGAGTTTTGCAAACCCACACTGTTGGAGGAAATAACAACTCCTGTATATGACGCTATTTATCATGTAAACCGTGCCGGGTTATAATAAACACCGTGTTACTCCATAAGAGGATGTTAACAACAAGGATCAAACCGGACAAATAGTCTCCGGATTGACGTGGACTGTGTTCCATCAATTGATTGGTTTAAAAAACTTTGTCGGTTTAAAAACACAATGAAAAGCAAAAAAACCCCTTCAAAGAAAAGTATGATGCAAAAGCAACGACAAAAACGTTTGCCAAAAAAGATCTATTTAAGTTGATCAAATGGTGTTACCATGGCCAAACACGACCAAGCTCCCGTTAGGTGTAACTATGGTTCTAGTCAGCCAGGTCCCCAAGTGATTCTGTGGCATTTATGCCGACCAAATGGCGTGGTCATGGTTCGGGTTCGACCAAGCCCCCAAGTGATTCTGTGGCCTTAGGCCGATCAAGAGGCATGACTGGTTCAGACATGACCAAGTCCCCAAGTGATCTGGTGGCTCTCGCCTATCAAGAGGCATGGTATTGGTTCGGACACGACCAATCCTCCAAGTGATATAACACGATGCTTTTAGCAAAGCGAACTCAAGGGGTAAACCGGAGGCCGCTTTAGAGCAACTCCGTGTAACCTCACATGATGTAAAAGAACAGATACCCCGCTTTAGCTGAGGTTCCGGTTTATTATATTTAATCATAATGTATACATTGTCGTAATATGTACATAAGTATAGCCAATGGCTCAGGTATAGTAAGGCCGAAGATGAGCTATATTCCGCGGCCTGTTAGTCTCCTCTTCTGATGTACGTGAGTCCTTATGCTCTCGAATATCGATCAGATAGTACGACCCGTTGTGCAGATTCTTGCTGACCACGAAAGGCCCCTCCCAAGGTGGGGATAGCTTATGCATATCAGTCTGATCTTGGATGAGCCGAAGCACCAAATCTCCTTCCTGAAAGGCTCTGGTTGTGACTCGGCGACTGTGATAACGAAGAAGATCCTGCTGGTAAATCGCCGATCGGGCGGCTGCGATGTCACGCTCTTCATCCAACCGGTCCAAAGCATCTTGCCGTGTTGTCTCGTTGTCCGCTTCAATATAAGCCATGACACGAGGTGAATCATGACGGATATCACTGGGGAGAACCGCCTCCGCTCCATAAACCATGAAGAACGGTGTGCATCCTGTTGATCTGTTGGGTGTCGTATTGATGCTCCATAACACAGATGGTAATTCTTCTACCCAACAACCCGGCGTTCTCTGCAAAGGAACCATGAGCCGGGTCTTGATGCCTCTCAAGATCTCTTGATTAGCTCTTTCTGCTTGACCATTGGAAACTGTGGATGTGCCACTGATGAAACGTCGAGCCGGATGTGCTCCCGTTCGCAGAACTCCTTCATAGCACCTTTGGACAAATTGGTACCATTATCTGTGATAATACTGTGCGGAAAGCCAAACCGGAAAATCACCTTTTTGATGAACTGAACCGCCGTAGCCGCATCACACTTGCTAACAGGTTCTGCCTCCACCCACTTTGTAAACTTGTCAACCGCCACCAGGAGGTGGGTCTTCTTATCTTTGGACCTTTTGAAAGGCCCAACCATATCCAGCCCCCAAGTCACAAACGGCCAAGTAATTGGAATCATTCTCAATTCTTGAGCCGGTACATGAGCACGTCTTGAAAACCTTTGGCAACCATCACATCATCTGACCAGATCCTCTGCATCAGCATGAGCAGTTAACCAATAGAAACCATGGCGAAACGCTTTAGCCACCAGAGACTTTGAACCGGCGTGGTGACCACAATCTCCTTCGTGGATCTCACGCAAAATTTCACGGCCTTCTTCAGGAGACACGCAACGTTGAAAAGCTCCTGATACACTGCAATGATGCAACTCACTGTTGATGACAGCCATGGATTTGGATCGCCGGATTATCTGCCGGGCCAGAATCTCATCTTCTGGCAACTCGCCCCGGTTCTTGTATGCCAGGTAAGGAAGCGTCCAATCCAGAATAATATGAAGAACTGCAACCAATTGAGCCTCCGGATCAGGAATAGCCAAATCCTCTTCACCAAGGATCTTCACCGACGGGTTGTGCAGCACATCCAGAAAAACATTGGGCGGGACCGGTTTGCGCTGAGAGCCCAGCCGGCTTAAAGCGTCCGCCGCTTCATTTTTCCGCCGGTCCACATGGTCCACCTGATAGCCTATGAAATGACTTGCAACAATATCCACCTCACGACGATATGCTGCCATAAGTGGGTCCTTGGAGTCCCAAGTGCCAGACACTTGCTGAGCCACAAGGCCCGAGTCACCAAAGCACTTAACTCGACTTAGATTCATCTCCTTAGCCATCCGGAGACCATGGAGCAAGGCTTCATACTCAGCTGCATTGTTAGTACAAGGGAACATTAAACGGAGAACATAACAAAACTTATCACCTCGTGGGGAAGTTAATACGACTCCAGCCCCCGAGCCTTCCAACTGCCTGGATCCGTCAAAATGGATGGTCCAATACGTATGATCCGGCTTTTCTTCAGGTGCTTGCATTTTCGTCCAATCATTGATGAAATCAACAAGTGGTTGAGACTTAACCGCTGTCCGAGGCACATACTTCAAACCGTACGGCCCCAGCTCTATGGCCCACTTTGCAATCCGGCCAGTTGCTTCCCGGTTCTGGATGATATCTCCCAAAGGAGCAGAACTGACTACCGTAATTGAGTGTCCTTGGAAATATTGTTTAAGCTTCCGGCTTGCCATAAAAACTCCATACACCAGCTTCTGCCAATGCGGATACCTTTTCTTGGACTCAATGAGCACCTCGCTGATATAATAGACCGGACGTTGAACCGGATGCTCTTTACCTGCCTCTTTTCGCTCCACCACAATAGCTACGCTGACCGCCCGAACATTAGCAGCAACATATAGCAGTAACGACTCCTTGTCAACGGGAGCGGCGAGCACAGGCGGATTGGCCAATTGCCGCTTTAAGTCCTCAAATGCTTCATCAGCAGCAGAACTCCAGATAAACTGATCCGTCTTTTTCAACATCTGATACAAAGGGATTGCCTTCTCACCCAGGCGACTGATAAACCGGCTTAGCGCAGCAATCCGTCCTGCCAGGCGTTGAACATCGTTGATACACTTCGGTTTAGCCAGGGAGGTGATAGCCGTGATCTTCTCCGGATTAGCCTCAATTCCCCTGTTGGACACTAGAAAACCCAATAGCTTGCCCGCCGGTACACCAAAGACACACTTGTCCGGATTAAGCATCATCTTGTATGTTCTCAGGTTATCAAAGGTTTCTCTCAAATCATCAATCAGAGTCTCCATCTCCCTGGATTTAACCACGATATCATCCATGTAAGCATGTACATTACGGCCAATCTGCTTGTGAAGACAATTTTGTACACACCGTTGGTAAGTTGACTGGGCACTCTTGAGCCCGAAGGGCATCGACACATAGCAGAAGGCTCCAAAGGGAGTTATAAATGCTGTCTTTTCCTGGTCCTTAACTGCCATTTTGATCTGATGGTAGCCAGAATACGCATCCAAAAAACTTAAACGCTCACAACCCGCCGTGGCATCAATAATTTGATCAATACGGGGGAGGGCAAAAGGATCTGCTGGACAAGCTTTATTGAGATCTGTGTAATCCACACACATGCGCCAGGTGCCGTTTTTCTTGAGGACCAGCACCGGATTGGCTAGCCACTCGGGGTGAAAAACTTCAACAATAAAGTCAGCTGCTAAGAGCCTGGCTACCTCTTCTCCAATCGCCTTGCGTCTTTCTTTGTGAAACCGGCGGAGGAACTGTTTCACCGGTTTATATTTAGGATCCACATTAAGTGTGTGCTCAGCGAGTTGCCTCGGTACACCTGGCATGTCGGATGGCTTCCATGCAAAAATGTCCCATTTCTCACGGATGAACTCGATGAGCGTGCTTTCCTATTTCAGATCCAAGTTGGCACTGATGCTAAACTGCTTGGACGAATCACCAGGTACGAAGTCAACAAGCTTAGTTTATGCTACCGATTTGAACTTCAGCGCCGGATCATGCTCCGTAGTTGGCTTCTTCAACGGAGTCATGTCCGCTGGATCAACATTGTCTTTATAGTACTTCAACTCCTCGGTGGCACAAACCGACTCTGCATAAGCCACATCTCCTTCCTCGCATTCCAAAGCGATTTTGTGGCTTCCGTGAACCGTTATTGTCCCTTTGTGACCCGGCATCTTGAGCTGCAAATACACATAACGGGGCCGAGCCATAAACTTGGCGTATGCCGGTCGCCCAAACAGGGCATGATATGGACTTTGGATTTTCACCACTTCAAACGTCAATGTCTCTGACCTGGAATAATGATCATCCCCAAACGCCACTTCGAGAGCTATCTTACCAACGGGATATGCTGATCTGCCAGGCACTACACCGTGGAATACTGTATTAGACGGTTTGAGATTCTTATCTGTTAGTCCCATGCGACGGAAGGTCTCATAGTACAGGATGTTAATGCTGCTCCCTCCATCCATGAGCACCTTGGTGAACTTATAACCTCCCACCTAAGGCGCCACCACCAAAGCCAACTGACCCGGATTATCGACCTGGGGTGGGTGATCCTCTCTGCTCCATATGATTGGCTGTTCAGACCAACGTAGATAACGGGGTATGGCCGGTTCAACAGAGTTGACTGCCCGCCTCTGAACCTTCCGGTCTCGCTTGTCCAATCTAGTGGTGAAGACATCGTAGTGCCCACTACTCAACTGCTTTGGGTTGCTCTAGTAACCTGACTGTTGCTGCTGTTGGTTGTAACCACCCTGGTTGTTCTGACTATTTTGACCATTATGTCCGCCCGGATTACCATTAAATCCTGAACCGGAACTTCCTCCACCATAACCCGGCCTGGACCCTGAGCCACCGCCAGATCCGTGATCATACCGGAAATTATTAGAATTCTTGAACTCCTTCATAATAAAGCAATCTTTCCAAAGGTGGTTTGCTGGCTCCTCCTTCGTCCCATGTCTTGGACAGGGCTGGCTTAGCAAATAGTTCAGGCGGTTTGGGTGCTCCACTACGATTTTTCGGCCTACCCTTGCGTCGCTGGCCATTGTCCTGTGCGTTAGTATTAGCCACAAAATCCATGTTACCATCCGCTTTACGCTTGCCTCCTCTGCCATTGCCTACCCAGTGATGCAGCTGACCTTTGGAGCTGCTGTTCTTCTTCCCTTTCCCTTTCTTGTCATCATCAGATTCAGGATCCTTGGTACTATCAGAATCAGCATATTTTACCAAAGCGGCCATGAGGGTCCCCATGTCGGTGCAATGACGCTTCATCCGCCCCAATTTCAACTTCAGGGGCCCAAACCGGCAGTTGCCTTCTAGGGTTAATACTGCGGTGTCAGCGTTGATGCGGTCTGAGGAGTGCAACACTTGTGAAACCCGACGCACCCAATGAGTCGTTGATTCTCCTTCCTCCTGGACACATGCAGCTAAGTCCACTATCGACATAGGCTGTTTACAGGTATCCTTGAAATTGTTGATAAACCGGGCTCGTAATTGGGCCCATGAACTGATAGAATTAGCTGGCAAGCTTTTTAACCAAGTACGGGCCGTTCCTTCAAGCATCATGGTGAAGTATTTTGCACACGCCGTGTCATCCACATCTAGCATCTCCATGGCCATCTCATAGCTCTCCACCCATGTCTCTGGAGGTTGATCCGCCGTGTAATTTGGTACCTTGCGCGGGCCTTTGAAATCCTTGGGCAGGCGCACGTTGCGTAAAGTGGGGATAAGGCAAGGCACCCCCAAAGAACTAGAAGTAACACCAGGTTCGATCGAGATGGTTGGACGAACCGGCGTGAGCTGCCGAGCCTGATGCTGTGCGGCTAACTCGGCCTCCCTGCGCGCTCGGGCCTGGTTCACCACTTCCTGAGCGTCATCAGCACCACCCGTCGGGTTGTTGCCACGGGGTGCTCCACATCGTTCTTTACTCGACACTGCTGGCTCATCCATATGTCTGCTATAGCTCCGGCTTGGACGGGGGGTCGAGTGGATCCGATCGCGGCTGTACGAGTACGCTTCCTATTGGGCCAAAGCTGTCCTCAGAAGTTCCTTGACCCGTCGCGTCTCTACTGCCTGCGGCGAGTCACCTTCAATTGGAATGGCCTCCAGTCATGTAGCAGCGGCAACAAGATTGTCCATTGGGTTGGAGTAGTGACCCGGAGGTGTTAAAGCAACATGAGGTATAACGGTGTTTTGACGAGGCGGGTCCATCTGACGGGGCTGAACCGGTGCACCGGTCCCAAGGGCTTCTGCCCGGTTCACCTCCAGCGGATTGCCGGCTCTTGGTCCTGGAGTGTTGAAAAGGTCTCTGGCCTCGAAAACCAGAGGTAAGCGGGATCGGTGCTTCCTCCTCATGACTTCATGCGACGCGCTCTGGTCTAACATAAGCCTGTAGGCCTGTGCATCTAAAGCGGCCCGATCTGCGGCCATCCTGGTATCCTCAGCTGCCAGATCCTTCTTGGCCTGAGTGATTTGCTCCTTTACCTTTGCAATCTCTGTGTTGTGAACGTCCTGATCTGGCGGATTAACTTCCGCCATAAGCACAGCCAACGCATCAAATAGTTCTGATAGAACCTGAGCCGGCGGGCGCACAGGGCCTCCTGCCCCGGCAGCCGTTGCCGCTGCTGAACCGGAGATCGTTGCCACGGCTGTCGAAGAATAAAGCGCTGCTTGTGTTCCGGTCATGAATATTCCAACCCGGTTAGGCAGATCGGAGGGGTCCGGAATACTATCGCCATCGGAACAGCTCTCAATCCGGCCATCTTGTAGCTGATAAAGAGATTCGGTTTCTCCGGTCGAAGATTCGTCACCGGAACAAACGACAGTCGCCCCGCGAAGCTCTGATCTGTCCTCATAACTTCCTCCATGGATCACTCCCACGAAGGTATGCTTCATGGCCGGTTTAACCCCGGCGGATTGCGCACGCTGAGCCGTCTCGACGAGGTCGGTGCAGATGTCCGGCTCAGGGCCCGGTTCTCCGATCTTGCCAATGAAAACGTGATTGCTACCAAAGGGGACCCGGTGCCCGTACTCAATTGAGCCAGCCTCGGGGCCCCAGCCTGCGTCGTCGATGTAGAGCTTGCCGCGATGACTCTTAGTTATCCGGCCTACAGCGTAGCCCTCGAGTCCTTCAAAGCGGCCCTCCAAGAACCGGAAACCATCATGCGATAGCCCCACGGTGGGCGCCAACTGTCGTGGTTTTGTCACGGCAGATGTCCTAGAGAAAGGACTTAGTCATGGAGCCATCGCGACGGGTTAGCTTGAAGGGGTTAAAGCGGACACAAGGACACAAGAGAGTTTATACTAGTTCGGCCCCTTCGATGAAGGTAAAAGCCTACGTCTAGTTGTGATGGAATTGATGGGTGTTTCGATGACTAGGGAGCAAACAAGCTTCGCCTATGTCTCGAGTTGTTGTCTGTTGTTTTTTGAACCGCCGCCCGGTCGTCCCCTTATATACATGGGTGACGCCCGTCGGTTTACAGAGTCCCAACACCGGCTCATAGATGTGTCCGGTTTGGTCTCTACTTATTCCTAACTTACAATACAAGTTACATATTGACGCCGGTTTACGGCTACAGGCTCTCAACCGATTATGGGTCTTGAGCCCTCATCTATCTTCATGGGCTTTAACATACTTAACTACTGATGAAGTTAACCCGGCCCAGATAGGCCGGTTTACGCCCAGTAGTAATATCCCCAACAGGGGTCCTAATGGAAACTAAGGGATATTAAGGCCTCCTTTTAATAGAGAACCGGAACAAAGCATTAGCACATAGTGAATACATGAACTCCTCAAACTATGGTCATCACCGGTAAGTATCCCGATTATTGTCACTTCGGGGTTAACGGATCATAACACATAATAGGTGACTATAGACTTGCAAGATAGGATCAAGAACTCTCATATATTGATGGAAACATAATAGATTCAGATCTGAAATCATGGCACTCGGGCCCTAGTGACAAGCATTAAGCATAGCAAAGTCATAGCAACATCAATCTCAGAACATAGTGGATACTAGGGATCAAACCCTAACAAAACTAACTCGATTACATTGTAAATCTCATCCAACCATCACCGTCCACCAAGCCTACGATGGAATTACTCACGCACGGCGGTGAGCATCATGAAATTGGTGATGGAGGATGGTTGATGACGACGACGTCGACGAATCCCCCTCTCCGGAGCCCCGAACGGACTCCAGATCAGCCCTCCCGAGAGGTTTTACGGCTTGGCGGCGGCTCCGTATCGTAAAACGCGATGAAATCTTCTCTTTTATTTTTTTCTCCCCGAAAGCAGATATATAGAGTTCGAGTTGGAGTCGGGAGGTCTCTAGGGGGCCCACAAGGTAGGGGGATTCAAACATGTTTGGAAAAACAAATCGGCAAGACAGTGGAAGCATATGTGGACGACATGGTCATCAAGACTAAACCGTTTGAATCATTGGTGGAAGATCTCCACCTCACACTAGACAACCTCCGAGCATATAACATATCGCTCAATCCGGAAAAATGTGTTTTCGGCGTTCCAGCCAGAAAGCTACTAGGGTTCATTGTCTCCAATAGACGAATTGAAGCAAACCCAGCCAAAATCCAAGCCTTGTCGCAACTAGCCATACCAACAAACTTAAAGCATGTCCAAAAACTAGCAGAGTGAGTGGCAGCTTTGAGCCGCTTCATCTCTAGATTAGGAGAAAAATCATTTCCACTTTATAGACTACTTAGACGCACCGACAACTTTGAGTGGACAGATACGGCTACAATCGGATTGGAAGAAATAAAAACCTTATCAGGCAACCCAATCCTAGCCGCCCCAAGTATTGGCGAGCCTATGTTGCTTTATATATCCGCAACTCACCAGGTAGTGAGTGTTGTACTTGTCGTCGAGCGAGGGGAAGAGGGACATAAATTCCCCATCTAGAAACCAGTGTATTATGTATCGGATGTCCTTACCCCATGCATATCTCAATACACGCACTACCAAAAGATAGCGTACGCGGTCTTTACGGCATCCCGAAAACTCTGACAATATTTTCAAGAGTATTCGGTCACGGTGGCATCCGAAGTACCACTTAACGACATAATTAATAACAGGGATGCCACTGGCTGCATAGCCAAATGGGTGATTGAGCTCTTACCATTTGAAATAACATACAAGATGCGCCAAGCTATTAAATCTTAGGTGCTAGCCAACTTCGTCATCGACTGGACGGAAGTCGAGCTCCCCAAAGAGTACAATTCATACTCCAACTGGATCATGTACTTCGACAGCTCTAAAATGCTAGCCGGACTAGGGGCTGACATCATATTGACATCCCCTATGGGGGACACAGTCTGCTACATGTTGCAGATCATGTATACGGACTCCAATAACATAGTCGAATACGAGGCACTTCTACATGGCCTCCGCATGGCTGTCTCCATCGGCATACAACGCCTAGAGGTGAGAGGGACTCAAACCTCACAATATCTCAGGTAAATGGAGAATTCTATGCAAAAGATACAAAAATGGCAGCATATCAAAATGTCATATTAAAAATATCGGCTCTGTTCGAGGGGCTTGAATTTCATCACATCGCTCAAGACAGTAATCAGGCAGCAGCATACTCGCTCGAATGGGCACCAAGCGCAACCCCGTACTGCCTGATACCTTTATGAAAAGGCTCTTCTAGCCATCCGTGGTATGGCAGGACAAGAGCGGAGACGCCAGTGCGGACCTGATCACGCCCCCATCAGCCGAACACAATACAGATATCATCAGGGGTTCGGAAACTGAATTAACACCCTCTGCTCATGAGATCATGGTTGTTATTGCTCCATGGACCAAACCCTTCTTGTCCTACCTTAAAAGTAAGGAGCTTCCTGATGATCAAAATGAGGCCCGCTGATAACCCACAACTATAGGGGATAGCAACAGTTTTCGAGGGTAGAGTATTTAACCAAATTTTATTGGTTCGGCACAAGGGGAGCCAAACAATATTCTCAGGTATTAGCAACTGAGTTGTCAATTCAACCACACCTGGAAACTTAATATATGCGGCAAAGTAATATGATAGTAGTGGTAACGGTAGCAAAAGTAATATTTTTGGTTTTATAGTGATTGTAACAGTAGCAACGGAAAAGTAAATAAGCGAAGAACAATATATGAAAAGCTCGTAGGCAATCGATCAGTGGTGGATAATTATGTCGGATGCGATTCCTCGTGCAATAGTTATAACATAGGGTGACACAGAACTAGCTCCAGTTCATCTATGTAATGTAGGCATGTATTTCGAATATAGTCATACGTGCTTATGGAAAATAACTTGCATGACATCTTTTGTCCTACCCTCCCATGGCAGCGAGGTCCTATTGGAAACTAAGGGATATTAAGGCCTCCTTTTAATAGAGTACCGGACCAAAGCATTAACACATACTGAATACATGAACTCCTCAAACTACGGTCATCACCGGTAAGTATCCCGATTATTGTCACTTCGGGGTTAACGGATCATAACACATAATAGGTGACTATAGACTTGCAAGATAGGATCAAGAACTCACATATATTCATGAAAACATAATAGGTTCAGATCTGAAATCATGCCACTCGGGCCCTAGTGACAAGCATTAAGCATAGTAAAGTCACAGCAACATCAATCTCAGAACATAATGGATACTAGGGATCAAACCCTAACAAAACTAACTCGATTACATGATAAATCTGATCCAATCCATCACCGTTGTAACACCCACAATGCGGCTATATCTCCCACGTGTCGGGGCACAACTTAGAGGCATGGCCGCATGGTAGGCTTGTCGCAAGAGGGGTAATCTTCACACATCCCATGTACTGAATAAGAAAGCGATAAAGAGTTGGCTTACAATTGCCACTTCACACAATACATAAATAATCCATACATCATCCAAGGTACAATCAAAGGTCCGACTACGGAACCAAAATAAAAGAAGACAACCCCAAATGCTAGATCCCCGATCGTCCCAAGTGGGCTCCACTACTGATCATTAGGAAAAGAAACATAGTAACGGCCCGAATCCTCGTCAAAATCCCACTTGAGTTCGGTAGCGTCCCCTGCACTGGCATCATCGGCACCTGCATCCGTTTGGAAGTAACCGTGAGTCACGAGGACTCAGCAATCTCACACCCACGAGATCAAGACTATTTAAGCTTAAGGATAGGAAAGGGTAGTGAGGTGGAGCTGCAGCAAGCACTAAGCATATATGGTGGCTAACATACACAAATAAGAGCGAGAAGAGAATCAACGCACGGTCAAGAAGCTATAAGTGATCAAGAAGTGATCCTGAAGCTACTTACGTTCAAGCATAACACGAGACCATGTTCTCTTCCCGGACTCCGCCGAAAGAGACCATCATGGCTACACACGCGGTTGATTCATTTTAATTAAGTAAAGTGTCAAGTTCTCTGCAACCAGATAATAACAAATTCCCATCTGCCACATAACCACGGGCACGGCTCTCGAAAGTTTATACCCAGCAGGGGTGTCCCAACTTAGCCCATCACAAGCTCTCACGGCCAACGAAGCATATTCCTTCTCCCAAAAAGACACGATCAGTCTTGGAATCCCGGTTACAAGACATTTCGACAATGGTAAAAGAAGACCAACAAATCCGCCCGATGTGCCGACAAATCCAGATAGGAGTCACACATATCTCGTTCTCAGGGCACACCGGATAGGTCAAGCTACGAGTAAAACCAACCCTCAAGTTGCCCTGATGTGGCCCCGCAGGTTGCCCGTTTCGGACCAACACTCAGAGGAGCACTGGCCCGGGGGGGGTTAAAAGAAAGACGACCCTTGAGTCTGCAGAACCCAAGGGAAAGGTATATGGTGGTAGGTAGGGAAATGGTAAAACCAAGGATGGGCCTTGCTGGAGGAGTTTTATTCAAGGCAAACTATCAAGGGGTTCCCATAACACCCAACCGCGTAAGGAATGCAAAATCAAGGAACATAACACTGGTATAACGGAAACTAAGGCGGCAAGAGTGGAAAAAAACACCAGGCATAAGGCCGAGCCTTCCACCCTTTACCAAGTATATAGATGCATTAAAGTAAATAAGAAATAATAATGATATCCCAACAAATATGCATATTCCAACAGGGAACAAACTTCATCTTCACCTAAAACTAGCAACGCTATAAGAGGGGCTGAGCGAAAGCGATAACATAGCCAACCAACGGTTTGCTAGGAAAGGTGGGTTAGAGGCTTGACATGGCAATATGGGAGGCATGATAAACAAGTGGTAGGTAGCGCGACATAGCAATAGAGCAAACAACTAGCAAGAAAAGATAGAAGTGATTTAGAGGTATGGTCATCTTGCCCGCAAAGTTCTCAGAGTTGTTGAAAGCTTGATCCTCATAAGTGTACTCAACAGGTTCCTCGTTCACGTACTCGTCACCCGGCTCTACCCAAAGCAAGAACACAAGCAAAGGACCAACAATCAATCACGGTGCAATGCACAAGCAACATGATGCAATACATGGCATGATATGCGAGATGTGATATACAATGCATATGCGTGCTCCGAAAGGAAAAGAGAGATCAAGGCGTCAACTTGGCAAACCAATTATTCCACTGGAAAGATGAGATGGTTTCGGTTTAAATCGATATAAAGATCACCAGAAATGGATGCACGGTTTGCAAATGGCAAGCAAAACAAGAATGGTACTATTCTGCGATTAACAGCATGATGCTACTTAGAATGCAGCAAGAAACTAAGCTACTGCACCCCAACATAACAACAAAGCATATGGCAGTGATGTACACGAGATGCTTGACAAAACATGAACACTGAGCTACGGCCAAATCACACAAGAACAGGTTCAAAGAAGCATGGCAAAAGTGCAAAAGATATCAGCTTCACAAACTTAGTGAAAATACTAACACGTCAAAAACAACATCAGGAAGCAATGTTTAGAGCAAGCAAACATCATGCTACAGGAACATAACATAGAAAACCAAGGCATTGAATGATTATACTAAAATCATAGATCAAAAGTCCCTTACTGGTCATGAGCCAAAAAGGCACAGAAGATATGATGGCACCCATGTAAACATAGCAAGTTTTATTAACAGTTTCAGACTTAGCAGAAAAAACAGAGCATGTCACAAACAGAATTATGATAGCAACTTTGCGAGCTCAAACCAGTCACCACAAAGCATTTCATGACAAAATAAGCATACCAACAGCAAGATGACAAGTTCATGAAGCTAACCATGGAGAGAGCAAGTTCATGGTATGCACGGATCACTAGCAACAACCATGGCAAAATTGATTAACATGTTAACATTCTGCCAGGAACATTTTATAGCAAAAGTAGAGAAATAACAAGACAAGCTAAAGCACTCCATAATTACAAACAATAGCATGGATGGATAGAGCATAACCGCATGTTCAAAACATCCTTACTGAAGTATCCCAAAATAAGCATGGATATCACTGTAGCATTAAGTTTACATGGCATCAAAATAACATCAGGAAATGGACTTAGCAAAATCCTAAGTACCTGAAAACAGCAATATTGTGGAGGTTACTTTGAATGCTTGTGCTAGTCACCACATAGATCACAAAAATACAAGACAAGCACCCCTGTAAATAAGGCATGTTGTAGACCAAAACACATGTAGACCTCATACTCATATGATGCACACATCAAATGCAACAAAATTGACAAAACCTCATGATCCGATAAGTACCAACAGTTAACATTTTATAGCACTCTTGCATCAATGAAAATGGCATCATAAAGGGTAGCAACATGCATGGAAATGCTTCTATCATGGAGAGCTCAATGAGATGAACAATTCGACATATCATATGCATTATTCGGAGCTACGGTCACCGAGATATGATGCAATGAACATGGCATAGAAATGTTAGGGATTTTCGGGACTTCGAAGAATTTCATCACCTCCCAGAAAATTGATCTAGGGTTCGGGGCGCGTGGATCGAGGTTCGCCGGAGATGGAGCGGGGAGGCGGCCGGAGGTGAGGAGAGGCTCGCCGGAGCGAGGGGGTGCCGGCGAGGTCGGGCCGGGCCGGATCCGGCCGGACCTGACGCAGGCGACGGCGGACGCACGGCGGGGCGGCGGCGAGCGTGGTCAGTGGCAGCAGAACCGAGGCACGGGCGGCGGGGAGCGGGAGGATAGACGGCGGCGAGGCGCGGCCCGGTCGGCGCGCGGGAGGGCCGGCCGCGGGCCAGCGGGCCGGCACGGTGGGAGGTGGCGGTGGCCATGTGGCAGCACGCCAGTGGCTGCGGGGCGGCGGCGACCTCGTCCGGTGTGGCCGGACGTGTCCAGTGGCGACGGGGAATGTTTCTAGGGTTTCGGGACCCGGGATTTCGGAGGGAGACACACATTTATAGGTGGAGGGAGTTTGGGGTGTCCAAATGAGGTGTAGTTTTCCCCCACACAATCGTGATCCAACGACGGAGGACATGGAAGTGGTTTAGATGGGTTATTGGGCTGTTTTGGAGGGGTGTTGGGCTGCAACACACAAGGGGCTTTTGCGGTCACCTGGTTAACCGTTTGAGCATCAAACGGACTCCAAATGGAACGAAATTTGACAAACGGTCTACCGGTGGTGTACCAAGGCCACTTGGCAAATGTCGGTCCATTCCGAGAATGTTTAACACCCTCTCATGAAAATAGACAAGAGGGGTGCGCTGGTGCACGTGGGAGTGTTGGATTGCGAAACAGACAACGAGGAAAATTGTAACACCCCGGATGTAACTTTCCCTATTTGTACTCCAACTCTTGCCGTTTCCGGTGTTAAGTTATATTTATTTCTCGGGTTCAGGTCTTTGCCTCCGTGTGTTGTTATCATTGTCATGCATCTCATATCATGTCATCATGTGCATTGCATTTGCATACGTTTTCATCTCATGCATTCGAGTATTTTCCCCGTTGTCCGTTTTGCATTCCGGCGCTTCGTTCTTCTCCGGTGGTCATTTCTAGCTTTCTTTCGTGTGTGGGGATTAAACATTTCCGGATTGGACCGAGACTTGCCATGCGGCCTTGGTTTACTACCGGTAGACCGCCTGTCAAGTTTCGTACCATTTGGACTTCGTTTGGTACTCCAACGGTTAACCGAGGAACCGAAAAGGCCTCATGTGTGTTGCAGCCCAACACCCCTCCAATTTGGCCCAAAACCCACCAAACTCAGCTCCATCATCTAGAGCGTTCGATCATGATCGCGTGGCCAAAAACCGCACCTCATTTGGACTCTCCTAGCTCCACTTATGCCTATAAATAGCCCCCCCCCCGTTTTTCGGATCTCTCTCCCCCTCGAAACCCTAATTTTTCCAAATCCGCCGCTCCCCCCGCCGACGGACACGTCCGAATCGGGCCGGACGTGTCCGCCCCGCCGCGCCCAGCCATCCGCCGCCTGCCACGTGTTGCCCTCCGCCGCCTCCGCCGCCGCGGCCCGGGAGGCCCAAGCCGGGCCCCCGCGAGCCCGAGCGCCCCCGCGCCCCGCGCCTCCACCTCGCCGCCGCCTCTCCCACCTCCGGCGACCGGCACCGCCGCGGGCCGCCTCTCCGACACCGCGGGCCGCCTCCCCGCCGCCCGACCGGCCGCCCCTCGCCGCCTCCTCGCCGCCCCGGGCCGGCGCCGCCCCGCCGCCTCCACGCCGACGAACTCCGGCCGGATCCGGCTACCCCAGCGAGCCCCGGCCTCTCCTTCCTCTCCGGCGACGTCGAGCACTCCGGCGAGCTACAGTGTTTTGGGTCAACCTCGGGATCCGTGCCGCCAGATCCAGATCCAAAATACCCTAGCCGGTTGACTTTTCCCCTCTCCCCCTAAAATTTTGTGCATACTTTGACCGGCCGTATCTCCGCATCTGTAGCTCCGATTTGGGCATATAGTATATCAAAATGTTCGTCTCGACGAGTACATCATTTCATTCCATTGCATCATTTTCATTTGAGCTCATCTTGATGCCTGAAATGCTGTTAGAAAAGGGCTTCGTGAGTTAATTATCAGATCTGCTAGTTCATCGTAGACTTTTGTCATTTTTGCCATGATTAACGTGTGCATGATATGCCTGTGAGTCCTTCATATGTTTTGTTAAGGATTTTGTCATCTATCCAGAGGTGCAACCCATGCATTTTTAGGATGTGTGTGGTGACTTGTGCAAGCTTGCAAAGTGAGGCACCCGGTAAATCTGTTTTCAGGGACTTAGTAGTTTTCACTAAGTCTGGGATTATTTAGTTCATGATGCCATATGTTCAGCTTGTTTCCTAGTGATCCGTGCCTCTTTTGAGGATGATCAGTAAAGGAGTTTTGTTAATAATGTTATGCTATATCCATCCATGTCTTTTTTTGCAATTATGGAGCACCCTAGCTTGAGTCAATCGAGCTCTACTTTTGCTTCGTTGTGAATCTGGGCAGATCGCCAACTCGTTTGCGATTTTGCCGGCGTTGTTGTAGTTGATCCGTGCATGCTATGCCATTGTTCTTGCCATTTATAGCTTGTATTTTGTGCCTTCTTAATTGATGTATGCTTGCCTTGCCATGACTTTCACCGTAGTGAGTCCATCGAGCTCGTTTACATGCCTTCGTGAGTTATATTTCAGCATGTCTCAGTTTTCACTAAGTCTGAAAACTGATTGTGTTTTAGCTATGTTCGTGTGCCCGTTAGTATATATTGTGAACCATTTTGGCCCCAGGTCACTTTGGGTCTTTTGTTAAGCTTGTTGAGTATCTGCATCCCATGTTCTTACTTGTCTTAATCAGGTCATGTATCATGTTTTTTTGTTGCTCCGAAGAGGGCTTCATGGTCTGAAATTTCAGACAAGTGTTAATTTCACTAAGTCTGAGATCTGTTTTGCATTTGCGTTTTTGCCATGCTTGTTTGAACCTCATAATGGATGATTTGGCCGTAGCTCAGTGGTAGACTTTTGTTAAGCATCTTGTGTGCATCCCTGCCATGTATTTTGTTGTCATGTTTGGTGGCTGTAGCATGTTCATCTCATTGCATTTAGATGCCTACTTGCTGTAAATTGCAGACCGGTGTCATTTTTGAAACGCTTGCCATTTCCAAACCGTAACTCCGATTCCGGCGTTCTTTATATCGTTTTCAAGCGATTTCATCTCATCTTTCCAGTGGCTCCCTTGGAATTCCAAGTTGAGGCCAGGTTCATGCATTTCCTTTCATATCTTGCATTTTGCATCCCGCATCGCATCCCGCATAGCATATCATCATTTCATCATATTGCTTGGTATTGCACGTGGTTGATTGTATCCTTGTTGCTTGTTTGTCTTGTTGGGTAGAGCCGGGAGACGAGTTCGCTAACGAGGAGCCCGTTGAGTTTACTTGTGAGGATCCAGTCAACTCTGACAACTGTGCAGACAAGATGATCATACCCTCGAAATCACTACTATCTTTGCTATGCTAGTTTGCTCGCTCTTGCTATGCCAATGCTACGATGCCTACCTTTTGCTTGTCAGCCTCCAAAATTGCCATGTCAAACCTCTAACCCACCATTTTCCTAGGAAACCGTTGATTGGCTATGTTACCGCTTTGCTCAGCCCCTCTTATAGCGTTGCTAGTTGCAGGTGAAGATTGGAGCCGTTCCTTGTTGGGACATTTATTTACTTGTTGGGATATCATTAAATTGCTATGTTATCTTAATGCATCTATATACTTGGTAAAGGGTGGAAGGCTCGGCCTCTCGCCTAGTGTTTTGTTCCACTCTTGCCGCCCTAGTTTCCGTCATATCGGTGTTATGTTCCTGGATTTTTTGCGTTCCTTACGCGGTTGGGTTATAATGGGAACCCCTTGATAGTTCGCCTTGATTAAAGCTTTTCCAGCAATGCCCAACCTTGGTTTTACCATTTTCCACCTAGCCCTTTTTCCCTTGGGTTTCCGGAGCCCGAGGATCATCTTATTTTAAACCCCCCTGGGCCAGTGCTCCTCTGAGTGTTGGTCCACCTCGTCAGCCGCCGGTGGCCACCAGGGGCAACTCTGGGCTGGCCTACCGAAAGTTTGGACAATCTGAGTGTGCCCTGAGAACGAGATATGTGTAGCTCCTATCGGGATTTGTCGGCACATTCGGGCGGGGTTGCTGGTCTTGTTTTAACCTGTCGAAGTGTCTTGAGTTACCGAGATACCGAGTCTGATCGGAACGTCTTGGGAGGAGGTCTATTCCTTCGTTGACCGTGAGAGCTTGTCATGGGCTAAGTTGGGACTCCCCTGCAGGGATTGAACTTTCGAAAGCCGTGCCCGCTGTTATGGGCAGATGGGAATTTGTTAATGTCCGGTTGTAGATAACTTGAACCTTAATTAATTAAAATGAACCAACTGAGTGTGTTACCGTGATGGCCTCTTCTCGGCGGAGTCCGGGAAGTGGACACGGTGTTGGAGTAATGTTTGCGCAGGTAGCTCTCTAGTTTCTCGCTCGCGCTTTGCCTCCTCTTCTCGCTCTCCTTTGCGAATAAGTTAGCCACCATACTTGCTAGTCGCTTGCTGCAGCTCCACATATATTTGCCTTTCCTTCCTATAAGCTTAAATAGTCTTGATCGCGAGGGTGCGAGATAGCTGAGTCCCTGTGGCTCACATATACTATAAATCCAGATGCAGGTCCAGGTGATTCTGCTCCAGGTGACGAGTACGAGCTCAAGTGGGAGTTCGACGAGGACTCTCAGCGTTACTATGTTTCTTTTCCCGACGATCAGTAGTGGTGCCTAGTTGGGGGTGATTGGGACCGTTGTCGCATGTTGGGTTTTCTTCTATTTTGGCGCCGTAGTCGGGCTATGAGTGTTTTTGGATGATGTAATGTTATTTATGTACTTGATTGACGTGGCGAGTGTAATCCAACTATGTTCTCCCCTTTATTATTCATATTACATGGGATGTTGTGAAGATTGCCTAACTTGCGACATATGCCTTCAATGCGATTATGTCTCTAAGTCGTGCCTCGACACGTGGGAGCTATAGTCGCATCGAGGGTGTTACAAAAATGCTTGGATGCATGAGATGAACACGTATGCAAATGCGATGCACAAGATGACATGATATGAAATGCATGACATGAACAAAATGCAAAACGAAGAAAAAAACAAACCACAAAGGGAATCTCATAAATTAAAGCCGAAAATGGCTAGAGTCGGAGTTACAAATATGGCAAGTTACATTCGGGGTGTTACAACACTCCACCACTACGAGAGGATCTCGTCCCAAGATCTAGGACCGAAAGAATTCCGGATATTCGGAACGGAGGTGATCCTCGCGTTCCCAGGTGGCTTCTCGGTCAGAATGGTGTGACCACTTCACTTTCAGGAACTTGATTGATTTGTTGCGAGTCTTCGCTCGGTTTCTTCAAGAATAGCAATGGGATGCTCACGATAAGACAAATCTTCTTGAAGATCAATCTCTTCAAAGTTGATGGTGCGCTCAGGAGTCTTGAAGCACTTGTGAAGCTGTGACATGTAAAACACATCATGCACATTTGCGAAGTTGGACGGAAGCTCAAGTTGATAGGCGAGATCGCCTCTTTTGCCAATGATCTTGAAAGGACCCACGTATCTAGGGGCAAGCTTCCCTTTGATACCGAAGCGACGAGTGCCTTTCGTTGGAGAGACGCGGAGGTAGACATGGTCTCCTATCTCGAAAGCTAAGTCACGGTGCTTGCTATCATAGTAACTCTTCTGGCATGATTGCGCGGCTTTGAGATTTTCATGGATGACTTTACACATTTCTTCAGCTTCTATGATTAAGTCGTTGCCAAGAAGTTGGCGTTCACCAATCTCTAACCAATTGAGAGGAGTACGACACTTTCTGCCATAGAGAATCTCGAATGGGGCCTTGCCCGAACTCGCTTGGAAGTTGTTGTTGTAGGAGAACTCGGCATATGGAAGACAATCTTCCCACTTCGTACCGATGGAATGACACAAGCCCTGAGCATCTCTTCAAGGATTTGATTGACTCGCTCGACTTGGCCACTAGTTTGAGGATGGAAAGCTGTGCTAAAGCGAATGTTGGTGCCCATGGCCTTCTGGTAGGAGTCCCAAAACTTAGAAGTGAAGATGCTTCCATGATCTGAAGATATCAATTGTGGAATGCCATGCAAAGAGATAATCCTGGAGGTGTATAGCTCTGCCAACTGAGCTACGGTGATAGATTCTTTGATTAGAAGGAAATGAGCCACTTTAGTAAGCTTGTCGATGGCAACAAAGATTGCATCATTTCCGCACTTGGACTTGGGGAATCCATTCATGAAGTCCATTTCAATATGGTCAAACTTCCATTGTGGAATAGCAAGAGGTTGGAGGAGACCAGCTGGCCCTTGGTGTTCTGCTTTCACCCTTCTGCAGACATCACATTCATTCACGAATTGAGCAATTTCTCGCTTCATTCGAGTCCACAAATACGACTGCTGAGGTCATGGTACATCTTCGTACTTCCAGGATGAATGGATAGAAGGGAATTGTGCGCCTCGTTCATAATGAATTTCCTTAGACCGCCTTTTGTAACCACAATTCGATCCTCGAAGAATAGAGTGCTTTTCATCAATGCGATAGCACTTGTATTTGGGTTGGCTCTTAGCAATCCCATGTTTCACCTTCTTCACCATGGAATCCAGGAGTTGTGCCTCACGAATTTGATCTTCCAAAGTAGGGGAGACTTGAATATTGGCAAGAAAGCCTTGAGGAACAACTTGGAGATTCAGTTTGCGGAAAGCTTCACAAAGGTCCGGTTGGAAGGGCTTGAGAATTAAGCTGTTGCAGTAAGCCTTCCTGCTCAAAGCATCTGCAATGACATTGGCCTTGCCTGGAGTATATTCAATACTCGGATTGTATCCCTGAATCATTTCGACCCATCGAGTCTGCCTGAGGTTGAGGTTGGGTTGAGTGAAGATGTACTTGAGGCTCTTATGATCTGTGAAGATGTCCACTTTCCTTCCCAACAAGAGATGTTTCCACGTTAATAATGCATGGACAACTGCCGCCAACTCAAGATCATGAGTGGGGTAGTTCCTTTCGTTGGGCTTCAACTGACAAGAGGTATAGGCCACAACTTTCTTCTCTTGCATTAACACAGCACCGGGACCTTGCAGGGAGGCATCACAGAAAACTTCAAATGACTTGGATTCATCAAGAGGAGTCAAGACAGGAGCTGTGACTAACTTCTCTTTGAGGGTGTTGAAAGCAAGGTCACATTCAGGCATCCAGACATACTTGACATGCTTCTAGAGGAGGTTGGAAAGAGGCTTTGCAATCTTAGAGAAATTCTCAATGAATCTTCGACAATAGCTTGCAAGCCCAAGAAAACTGCGGAGCTGCTTGACATTCTGAGGAGGTTCCCAATTCACAATTGCATACATCTTCTCAGGATTAACAGCGATGCCCTTGGCGGAGATGATATGACCAAGGTAGAGAACCTCATCAAGCCAAAACTCACACTTTGAAAACTTCGCATAGAATTTATGCTCTCTGAGTTTGTCGAGCACCAATCTCAAATGCTTGGCATGCTCCTCCTTATTCTTGGAAAAGACCAAGATATCATTGAGATACACCATGACGAAATCATTTGTGTAGGGGTTGAAGATGAAGTTCATCATGCGAGAGAACGTTGGAGGAGCATTGACAAGGCCGAAAGACATGACAGTATATTCATAAGAACCATAGCTTATTCTGAATGTTGTCTTGGGGATATCTTGCTCATGAATGCGAATCTGATGATAACCCATACGGAGGTCAAGCTTGGAGAATACTTTAGCACCTTTAAGTTGCTCGAATAGCTCATTGATGTTGGGAAGTGGATACTTGTTCTTTATTGTCTTCTTGTTCAATGGGCGGTAGTCGACACAAAGTCGGTCCATGCCATCCTTCTTCTGGACAAAAAGAACACCACAACCCCATGGAGATGAACTCGGTCTGGTCAGACCCAGACGCTCTTGTTCATCGAGCTATTTCTTCAATTCCTTTGGTCCAAGCTTGTAAGGACGCTTGCAAACGGGTTCCGTGCCAGGCTCAAGATCGATAACGAATTCAACTGGCCGGTGAGGAGGCATTCCCGAAAACTCTTCTGGAAAGACGTCTTGATATTCACAAACGACTGGAATCTGAGAGATGGAATTCAACTCGCCCTTCTCATTGAGAGAAAACAGCCTGGTTTCGTCACGAGCGGCATAGATGATCACATCCTTAGACGAGTGTGTCAATTGAATCTGCCTGGCAGCATAATCAAGCTGAGCCTTGTGCTTAGAAAGCCAGTCCATCCCGAGAATTAGATCAATATCCGAGTCACCAAGAATAATTGGAGAAGACAGAAATTTATAGTTTCCCATCTCGATTGACACATCAAGAGCTATCAAACTAGAGCTCAAACGTTTACCAGGAGAAATGACAGCCATGGGTTTAACCAAAAGTGAAGTAGTGAAGTCATGCTTGGCAAAAAAAGGTCTTGACATGAAACAATGCGATGCACCAGTGTCAAAAAGAACTTTTGCAGGAATAGAGTTAACTGGAAGGTTACCCATGATCACTTATGAAGAATCCTCTGCCTGAGTCGTGTTCATCATGTTGACCTTAGCATGCTTGGGATTATGCTTGACCACTTCATTGCTTGAAGATCTCACGAGAGGAGGAGGCGGAAGGCGCCTTTGGTTGAAGCATTTGTTTGCATAGTGCCCTTTATGTTGACACTTGTTGCAAGTAACCTCTGAGAGCGGACGATGATAAGGACCACTTGACCTTGGAGCTTGAGGCTGACCTTTGTTCTGATAGACTGGGTTGGGTGGGTGGGAAGATCCATTGCCACCTTTGCTCTTCTGCTGGTAGGGCTGATGAAACGGAGGAGGAGGAGGCAACCAGAACTTCTTTTGCTTAGCTACCACTTGTGATGAAGAAGAAGATTGAACTGCGTCCCTGACTCTCTTCTTAGATGCCTCACACTTGAGCTGAGCAGCTTCTTGCTTTAGTGCCATGTTATAGAATTGATCGAACTTGGTTGGCTCAAGAAGCACGAGAGCTAAATGCAGATCTTCTCTAAGGCCACCTCTGAATTGATAGATCATACTCTTTTCATCAGGATCGTCTTGTTTAGCGAAGCGAGCAAGTTTCTGAAACTGGATATTGTATTGATACACGGACATGCTGCCTTGCTTGAGATTGCGGAACTCCTCACGCTTGCTCTCAGACACAACTGGTGGAATGTGATGAGCTTTGAAGTCTCGATGGAAATCATCATAGGTAATCAAACGACCTCCTCTGGAATCTCTATATTGTTGATACCACTCGGCAGCTTGATCCTTGAGTTGAAACGAAGCAAACTTGACAAAGTCCTCAGGCCTGACATTGCTACATTCAAAATGTTTGCAAATTTCCACGAGCCAATCGTCGGCGTCTGTGGCCTCGGCACACTTGTTGAAGGACTTCGGCTGGTTTGCGAGGAACTGGTTGAGGGTAGCAAACTGAGGCTGGTTGTTGCCTTGGCCTTGATTTCCTTGGTTGCCTTGCCCTTGGTTGCGCTCTTGCAAGAGTTGCAAAAGCATCTGAGTGTTGGCGTTGGTGGCTGCCATGACAGCTTGCCATGCCTCAGGAGGTGGAGGTGGTGGCGGAGGGTTCGACTGATCCCCATCATTGTGGTCCGGATTCTGGCGCGTTGGAGTTGCCATCTTGAACAGGGTGACATCCGTTAGCATCTTGAAAGCCAGATATTCAAGCTGAATCAATGGATCGAAATTGCAACATAAAGTCTTAACATTCAACATTCGAACAAGGATGAATGAATGAATTCCAAAGTAAATCATCACACGTCCATTAAGTTGAGAAGCCACTTTGATAAGGTAGATGAATAAAGCAACAAGTTATGGATATGAACAAATAAGAGGTAAGGATTACCCAATCACAAACCAAATATCAGCGGGAAGAAATACTAGAGCTACTTGAATTCCCACCTATAAAACTCCCAAAACTTTCTGGTTATGCAATCAGGTGTTGGGGATACAGGGGAAGCATAATATCTCACCCAAACTAGCAAATCCTACATTTAGCTGTATCCATCCTTCAACACATAACCAAGAAACCTTCGGAAATCATGTACCTCGACCTTCGAAAAGCATTCGTTATACGAGTTATGGCAATACTCCCGAGCTCCCGCCCCAGTACTGGGTGGCGTCAAGGTTATCTCACCAACAACTGCATAAAAGAGATTTTCGATGTCAGTGAACTCAGGTATTCCAGAACTGCAACGATAAAATTTTGACGACAACACCTCGGAGCTCAACTCCCCGGGACACTACCACAACCCCTAAATGTCAGGAGGCACCAAGAACAATGTTCTCGTCACAAGACTATCGGAACGATTCCAAGATAACTACGTGATCCTAAAAACAATTCGTGAAATTTTAGGAGAGAAGAGTCAAAACTTCTACATCAGGAGGCCTCACCAGAGTGATGAAGGGACAGAGGAGTAAAAAGAATCCAACTCTCTGATATATATAATCCTAAGACTCAAAACATTTTGTTCTAGACTCAACAACGTCATCGATTCGATCAAGCAGGGGGGCTCCTAAGTCGAGGATGGCTCTAATTACCAACTTGTAACACCCATGATGTGGCTATATCTCCCACAGGTCGGGGCACGACTTAGAGGCATAGCCGCATGGTAGGCTTGTCGCAAGAGGGGTAATCTTCACACATCCCATGTACTGAATAAGAAAGGGATAAAGAGTTAGCTTACAATCGCCACTTCACACAATACATAAATAATCCATACATCATCCAAGGTACAATCAAAGGTCCGACTAGGGAACCAAAATAAAAGAAGACAACCCCAAATGCTAGATCCCCGATCATCCCAAGTGGGCTCCACTACTGATCATCACGAAAAGAAACATAGTAACGGCCCAAATCCTCGTCGAACTCCCACTTGAGTTCGGTAGCGTCCCCTGCACTGGCATCATGGGCACCTGCATCTGTTTGGAAGTAACCGTGAGTCACGAGGACTCAGCAATATCACACCCGCGAGATCAAGACTATTTAAGCTTAAGGGTAGGAAAGGGTAGTGAGGTGGAGCTGCAGCAAGCACTAAGCATATATGGTGGCTAATATACACAAATAAGAGCGAGAAGAGAAGCAACGCACGGTCGAGAAGCTATAAGTGATCAAGAAGTGATCCTGAAGCTACTTACGTTCAAGCATAACACGAGACCGTGTTCTCTTCCTGGACTCCGCCGAAAAGAGACCATCACGACTACACACGCGGTTGATTCATTTTAATTAAGTTAAGTGTCAAGTTCTCTACAACCGGATATTAACAAATTCCCATCTGCCACATAACCGCGGGCACGGCTCTCGAAAGGTTATACCCTGCAGGGGTGTCCCAACTTAGCCCATCACAAGCTCTCACGGCCATCGAAGGATATTCCTTCTCCCGGAAAGACCCAATCAGTCTTGGAATCCCAGTTACAAGACATTTCGACAATGGTAAAAGAAGACCAACAAATCCGCCCGATGTGCCGACAAATCCCGATAGGAGTCACACATATCTCGTTCTCAGGGCACACCGGATAGGTCAAGCTACGAGTAAAACCAACCCTCAAGTTACCCCGAGGTGGCCCCGCAGGTTGCCCATTTCGGACCAATACTCAGAGGAGCACTGGCCCGGGGGGGTTTAAAAGAAAGATGACCCTTGGGTCTGTAGAACCCAAGGGAAAGGTATATGGTGGTAGGTAGGCAAATGGTGAAACCAAGGTTGGGCCTTGCTGGAGGAGTTTTATTCAAGGCAAACTGTCAAGGGATTCCCATAACACCCAACCGCGTAAGGAACGGAAAATCAAGGAACATAACACTGGTATGACGGAAACTAAGGCGACAAGAGTGGAACAAAACACCAGGCATAAGGCCGAGCCTTCCACCCTTTACCAAGTATATAGATGCATTAAAGTAAATAAGATATAATAATGATATCCCAACAAATATGCATGTTCCAACAGGGAACAAACTTCATCTTCACCTGCAACTAGCAACACTATAAGAGGGGCTGAGCAAAAGTGATAACATAGCCAAACAATGGTTTGCTAGGAAAGGTGGGTTAGAGGCTTGACATGGAAATATGGGAGGCATGATAAGGAAGTGGTAGGTAGCACGACATAGCAATAGAGCGAACAACTAGCAAGCAAAGATAGAAGTGATTTCGAGGGTATGGTCATCTTGCCTACAAAGTTCTCAGAGTTGTCGAAATCTTGATCCTCGTAAGCGTACTCAACAGGTTCCTTGTTCACGTACTCGTCTCCCGGCTCTACCCAAAGCAAGAACACAAGCACAGGACCAACAATCAATCACAGTGCAATGCACAAGCAACATGATGCAATACATGGCATGATATGCGAGATGTGATATACAATGCATATGCATGCTCCGAAAGGAAAAGAAATATCAAGGTATCAACTTGGCAAACCAAGTATGCCGCTGGAAAGATGAGATGATTTTGGTCGAAATCGATATAAAGATCACCGGAAACGGATGCACGGTTTGCAAATGGCAAGCAAAATAAGAATGGTGATATTCTACGATTAACAACATGATGCTACTTAGAATGCAACAACAAACTAAGCTACTGCACACCAACATAACAACAAAGCATATGGCAGTGATGTAGACGAGATGCTTGACAAAACATGAACACTGAGCTACGGCCAAATCACACTAGAACAGGTTCAAACAAGCATGGCAAAAGTGCAAAAGATATCAGCTTCACAGACTTAGTGAAAATACTAACATGTCAAAAACAACATCAGGAAACAATGTTTAGAGAAAGCAAACATCATGCTACAGGAACATAACATAGCAAACCAAGGCATTGAATGATTCTACTAAAATCATATATCAAAAGTCCCTTACTGATCATGAGCCAAAAAGGCACAGAAGAAATGATGTCACCCATGTAAACATAGCAAGTTTTATTAACAGTTTCAGACTTAGCAGAAAAAACAGAGCATGTCAAAAACAGAATTATGATAGCAACTTTGCGAGCTCAAACCACTCACCACAAAGCATTGCATGACAAAACAATCATACCAACAGTAAGATGACAAGTTCATGAAGCTAACCATGGCAAGAGCAAGTTCATGGGATGCACGGATCACTAGCAACAACCATGGCAAAATTGATTAACATGTTAACATTCTGCCAAGAGCATTTTATAGCAAAAGTATAGCAATAACAAGACATGCTAGAGCACTCCATAATTGCAAACAGGGGCATGGATGGATAGAGCATAACCGCATGTTCCAAACATCCTAAAGTATCCCAAAATAAGCATGGATATCATTGTAGCATCAAGTTTACATGGCATCAAAATAACATCAGGAAAAGGACCTAGCAAAATCCTAAGTACCAGAAAACAGCAATATTGCGGAGGCTACTTTGCATGCTTGTGCTAGTCACCACATAGATCACAAAATACAAGACAAGCACCCCTGTAAATATGGCATGTTGTAGACCAAAACACATGTAGACCTCATACTCATATGATGCACACATCAAATACAACAAAAATGACAAAACCTCATGATCTGATAAGTACCAATAGTTAACATTTTATAGCACTCTTGCATCAATGGAAATGGCATCATAAAGGGCAGCAACACGCATGGAAATGCTTCTATCATGAAGAGCTCAACGAGACGAACAATTCGACATATCATATGCATGATTCGGAGCTACGGTCACCGAGATATGATGCAATGAACATGGCATAGAAATGTTAGGGATTTTTGGGACTTAGAAGAATTTCATCACTTCCCAGAAAATAGATCTAGGGTCCGGGGCACGTGGATCGAGGTTTGTTGGGGAGCTCGCCGGATCTTCGCCGGAGATGGAGCAGGGAGGCGGCCGGAGGTGAGGAGAGGCTCGCCGGAGCGCGGTGGGGCGCCGGCGAGGTCGGGCCGGGCTGGATCCGGCCGGACCTGGCGCATGCAACGGCGGGCGCGGTAGGCGGCAGCGGGCGCGGTCGGCGGCAGCGGAACCGAGGCGCGGGCGGTGGGGCGCGGGAGGAGAGGCGGCGGCGAGGCGCGGCCTGGTCGGCGCGCGGGAGGGCTGGCCGCGGGCCAGGCGGGCCGGTGTGGTGGGAGGTAGCGGCGGCCACATGGCAGCACGCCAGTGGCTGTCCAGTGTGGCCGGACGTGTCCGGTGGCGACGGGGGATGTTTCTAGGGTTTCGGGACCCGGGATTTCGGAGGGAGACACACATTTATAGGTGGAGGGAGTTTGGAATGTCCAAATGAGGTGTAGTTTTCGCCCACACGATCGTGATCCGACGAGGGAGGAGATGGAAGTGGTTTAGATGGGTTATTGGGCTGTTTTGGAGGGGTGTTGGGCTGCAACACACAAGGGGCTTTTGCGGTCACCCGGTTATCCATTGCAGCATCAAACGGACTCCAAATGGAACGAAATTTGACAGACGGTCTACCGGTGGTGTACCAAGGCCACTTGGCAAATCTCGGTCCATTCCGAGAACATTTAACACCCGCTCACGAAAAGAGACAAGAGGGGTGCGCCGGTGCACGTGGGAGTGTCGGATTGCGAAACAGACAACGGGGAAAATGCTCGGATGCATGAGACGAACACGTATGCAAATGTGATGCACAAGATGACATGATATGAAATGCATGACATGAACAAAATACAAAACAAAGATAAAAACCCAACCACGAAGGGAATCTCATAACTTAAGGCCGAAAATGGCAAGAGTCGGAGTTACAAATATGGCAAGTTACATCCGGGGTGTTACAACCGTCCAGCAAGCCTACGATGGAATTACTCACACACGGAGGTGGGCATCATGAAATTGGTGATGGAGGAAGGTTGATGATGACGATGGAGATGGATTCCCCTCTCCGGAGCCCCGAACATACTCCAGATCAGCCCTCCCGAGAGAGATTAGGGCTTGGCGGCGGCTCTATATCATAAAACACGATGAATCCTTCTCTCTGGTTTTTTCTCCCCGAGCGTGAATATATGGAGTTGGAGTTGAGGTCGGTGGAGCGTCAGGGGGCCCACGAGGCAGGGGGCGTGCCCAAGGGGGTAGGCGCGCCCCCACCCTCATGGATAGGGTGTGGGCCCCTGATGTAGATTCTTTCGTCAGTATTTTTTATATATTCCAAAAATATTCTCCGTTGATTTTCAGGTCATTCCGATAACTTTTATTTCTGCAAAAAATAATACCATGGCAATTCTGCTGAAAACAACGTCAATCCGGGTTAGTTCCATTGAAATCATGCAAGTTAGAGTCCAAAACAAGGGCAAAAGTGTTTGGAAAAGTAGATACGTTAGAGACGTATCAACTCTCCCAAGCTTAAACCTTTGCTTCTCCTCAAGCAATTCAGTTGATAAACTGAAAGTGATAAAGAAAAACTTTTACAAACTCTGTTTGCTCTTGTTGTTGTAAATATGTAAAGCCAGCATTCAAGTTTTCAGCCAAGATTATGAACTAACCATATTCACAATAACATTTAGGTCTCATGTTTACTCATATCAATGGCATAATCAACTAGCGAGTAATAATAATAAATCTCGGATGACAACACTTTCTCAAAACAATCATAATATGATATAACAAGATGGTATCTCGCTAGACCTTTCTGAGACCGCAAAATATAAATGCAGAGCACCCCTGAAGATCAAGGGCTGACTGGAAATTGTAATTCATGATAAAAGAGATCCAGTCAAGTCATACTCAATGTAAAGTAATAATAATACATGCAAATGACAGCGGTCCTCTCCAACTGGTGCTTTTTAACAAGAGGATGATGACTCAGCATATAAGTAAATAGATAGGCCCTTCGCAGAGGGAAGCAGGGATTTGTAGAGGTGCCAGAGCTCGATTTTGAAAAAGAGAACAATAATATTTTGAGTGGTATACTTTCATTGTAAACATAACAACCGAGAGATCTCGATATCTTCCATGCTACACACATTATAGGCGGTTCCCAAGCAGAATGGTAAAGTTTATACTCCCCCACCACCAACAAGCATCAATCCATGGCTTTCCTGAAACAACGGGTGCCTCCAACTAACAACAATCCTGGGGGAGTTTTGTTTGCAATTATTTGATTTGATTTGAGCATGGGACTGGGCATCCCGGTGATCAGCCATTTTCTCGTGAGTGAGGAGCGGAGTCCACTCCTCTTGAGAATAACCCGCCTAGCATGGAAGATACAAACAGCCCTAGTTGATACATGAGCTATTCGAGCATACAAAATAGAATTTTTATTCGAAGGTTTAGAGTTTGGCACATACAAATTTACTTAGAATGGCAGGTAGATACCGTATATAGGAAGGTATGGTGGACTCATATGAAATAACTTTGGGGTTTATGGAGTTGGATGCACAAGCAGTATTCTCGCTTAGTACAAGTGAAGGCTAGGAAGATACTGGGAAGCGACCAGCTAGAGAGCGACAACAGTCATGAACATGCATTAAAATTAATCAACACTAAATGCAAGCATGAGTACGATATAATTCACCATGAACATAAATATCATGGAGGCTATGTTGATTTTATTTCAACTACATGCATGAACATGTGCCAAGTCAAGCCACTCGAATCGTTCAAAGGAGGATACCACCCTATCATACCGCATCACAACCATTTTAATAGCATGTTGGCACGCAAGGTAAACCATTATAAACTCCTAGCAAATTAAGCATGGCATGAGTGATGTCTACTACACAACCTTCTTCTTGTAGATGTTGTTGGGCCTCCAAGTGCAGAGTTTTGTAGGACAGTAGCAAATTTCCCTCAAGTGGATGACCTAAGATTTATCAATCCGTGGGAGGCGTAGGATGAAGATGGTCTCTCTCAAACAACCCTGCAACCAAATAGCAAAGAGTCTCTTGTGTCCCCAACACACCCAATACAATGGTAAATTGTATAGGTGCACTAGTTCGGCTAAGAGATGGTGATACAAGTGCAGTATGGATAGTAGATAATGGTTTTTGTAATCTGAAAATATAAAAGCAGCAAGGTAACTAATGATAAAAGTGAGCACAAACGGTATTGCAATGTGTTGAAACAAGGCCTAGGGTTCATACTTTCACTAGTGCAAGTTCTCTCAACAATAATAACATAGTTGGATCATATAACTATCCCTCAACATGCAACGAAGAGTCACTCCAAAGTCACTAATAGCGGAGAACAAACGAAGAGATTATGGTAGGGTACGAAACCACCTCAAAGTTATCATTTCTGGTCGATCTATCATAGAGTTCGTACTAGAATAACACCTTAAGACACAAATCAACCAAAACCCTAATGTCACCTAGATACTTCAATGTCACCTCAAGTATCCGTGGGTATGATTATAAGATATGCATCACACAATCTCAGATTCATCTATTCAACCAACACAAAGACCTTCAAAGAGTGCCCCAAAGATTCTACCGGATAGTCAAGACGAAAACGTGAGCCAACCCCTATGCATAAGTTCACGAGCTCACAGAACTCGCAACTTGATCACCAAAACATACATCAAGTGGATCACGTGATATCCCATTGTCACCACAGATAAGCACATGCAAGACATACATCAAGTGTTCTCAAATCCTTAAAGACTCAATCCGATAAGATAACTTCAAAGGGAAAACTCAGTTCATCACAAGAGACTAGAGGGGTAGAAACATCATAAGATCCAAATATAATAGAAAAGCTCACGATACATCAAGACCATTTCGAATCAAGAACGCGAGAGAGAAAGAGATCAAACACATAGCTACTGGTACATACCCTCAGCCCCGAGGGTGAACTACTCCCTCCTCGTCATGGGGAGTGCCGGGATGATGAAGATGGCCACCAGAGAGGGATTCCCCCCCTTCGGCGGGGTGCCGGAACGGGTCTAGATTGGTTTTCGGTGGCTACGGAGGCTTCTGGCGGAACTCCCGATCTAGGTTATTTTTTGGAAGTTTTGGGTTATATAAGAGGTGTTGGAGTCGGGAACAAGTCAGGGGGGTCTCCGGGCTGTCCACGAGGCAGGGAGGTGCACCTAGGGGAGGTGGGCACGCCCCCCACCCTCGTGGGCAGCCTGAGACTCTTCTGGCCCAATTCTTTTACTTCCTGGCCTTCTTCTGGTCCAAAAATAAGTTTTGTGAAGTTTCAGGTCAATTGGACTCCGTTTGGTTTTCCTTTTCTGCGATACTCAAAAACAACGAAAAAACAGAAACTCACACTGGGCTCTAGGTTAATAGGTTAATCCCAAAAATCATATAAATAGCATATAAATGCATATAAAACATCCAAGGTTGATAATATAATAGCATGGAACAATCAAAAATTATAGATATGTTGGAAGCGTATCAATGAGCAACTATAATCTCTAATTTTCATTGCAAACATGTTTCATTCATAACAGGCTGAATCGGGAACGATGAACTAATCATATTTACAAAAAAAAGAGGTCGAGTTCATACCAGCTTTTTTCATCTCAATCAGTTCATCATATATCGTCATTATTGCCTTTCACTTGCACGACTGAATGGTGTGGATAATAATAATAGTGTGTGTGCATTGGACTAAGCTGGAATCTGCAAGCATTCAATTAAAGGGAGAAGACAAGTAATATGGGCTCTTGGTTAGATCAACAATAATGCGTAAGAGAGCCACTCAACATTTTCATCATGGTCTTCTCCTCTCGATCCCAAAGAAAAAGAAAAGAAACAAAACTATTTACACGGGAAAGCTCCCAACAAGCAAAAGGAGAACGAGAAATCTTTTTGGGTTTTCTTTGTAATTACTACTACTAAGCATGGAAAGTAAACTAGCTAAAAGCTACAACAATTTTTTTTTGGTTTTTCTTAAGTTTTTTCAAACACACAAAAAGAAAGCTTAAAAATAAAATAAACTAGCATGGATGATACAATGAAAAAGTATGAGCACCGACAACTGGCATGAGTGTGTGAACATGAATGTAATGTTGGTGAGAAATACGTACTCCCACGAGCTTAGTCTTTTGGCCTAAGTTGGTCTATGACCATGGATCAAAGTTGTAGCTGGGGTCGTACTGAGAAGGGTCTTCGGGGTGCCACTGGTTGGCGATCTCCTCTGAATCCCACTGATAAACAAACTAAGAGTGAGGATCAGATAGTGGCTCCGGCTCTGGAGCTGATGTCAGGCTCTGGTATGCTTGAACGGCCTCCGGCAAAACAAGGTATGTGCCTCGTTTCCCCTATAGCAATCGTATCAATAAATCCCTCCACATCATTACGATGTGGTTCCTCTATGCTGCCCTCAAAGGGTATCCTACGAACCCGACAAAAATCATAAAGTGACATCTCCTTATGCTCATCATATAAATAAAATTCCACTGAAGGTGGTGATCCCCTAGCATGGAAATGAAAATTTTGCACAAAAATATTGGTGAGTAAGAGATACTATTCGCACTGGTCATGGAGGAAGTCGGTGAGGCTTGCATTCTCAGCAAAATAATAAAAATCTTCATAAATCTCAGCTTCTCTCAAGAACTCATCACAAGTCTCTCTTACCATAACGTTGATTCTTTGATTGTGGGTCATCAAGATCAACAGCAGGTTCAATCTCTACATCATTATCATTGCTAGGTTGAACATCAACATGAACATCATCATTGACATTACCACTAGGTTCATGTTCATTACCAGATTGTGTTTCAGCATCAGAAATAGAAATATATTGGGATTCTCAGGTGTGTCAACAACAGGTTCACTAGAAGCATGCAAAGTCCTATCATTTTTCTTTTTCTTCTTCTTAGAAGAACTAGGTGCATCAACATTAATTCTCTGAGAATCTTGCTCAATTCTCTTAGGGTGGCATTCAGGATACAAAGGTTCCTGAGTCATTTTACCCCCTCTAGTCATGACTCTAACAGCATTATCATTCTTCTTATTATTGAATTCATTGAGCAAATCATTCTGAGCCTTAAGTACTTGTTCTACTTGAGTGGTAACCATAGAAGCATGTTTACTAATAAGTTTAAGTTCACCTTTAACTCTAGACATATAATCGCTCAAGTGTTCAAGCATATCAGCATTGCATTTCAATTGTCTACCAACATAAGCATTGAAGTTTTCTTGTTTAACAATAAAATTATCAAACTCATCTAAGCATTGGCTAGCAGACTTATTACGAGGAATATCACCTTTATCAAATCTATAGAGAGAATTTACCTTTACTACATGTGTCGGGTTATCAAGACCATGTATTTCTTCAATAGGTGGTAAATTCTTAACATCTACAGCTTTAATACCTTTTTCTTTCATAGATTTCTTTGCCTCTTACATATCTTCAGGACTGAGAAATAGAATACCCCTTTTCTTCGGAGTTGGCTTAGGAGTTGGTTCAGGAAGTTTCCAATCATTTTCATTACTCAACATATTATTCAATACCAATTCAGCTTGATCAACAGTTCTTTCCTGAAAACACAACCAGCACAACTATCCAGGTAGTCTCTGGAAGCATCGGTTAGTCCATTATAAAAGATATCAAATATTTCATTTTTCTTGAGAGGATGATCATGCAAAGCATTAAGTAATTGGAGAAGCCTCCCCCAAGCTTGTGGGAGACTCTCTTCTTCAATTTGCACAAAATTATATATTTCCCTTAAGGCAGCTTGTTTCTTATGAGTGGGCAAATATTTAGCAGAGAAGTAATAAATCATATCCTGGGGACTATGCACACACCCATGATCAAGAGAATTAAACCATGTTTTAGCATCACCCTTTAATGAGAACGGAAACAACTTAAGCATAAAGTAATAGCGAGTTTTCTCATCATGAGTAAACAGGGTGGCTACATCATTTAATTTAGTAAGATGTGCCACAACAGTTTCAGATTCATAGCCATAGAAAGCATCAGATTCAACCAAAGTAATTAACTCAGGATCGACAGAGAAATCATAATCCTTATCAGTAATAAAGATAGGTGAAGTAGCAAAAGTGGGGTCATATTTCATTCTAGCATTCCAAGACTTTTCTTTAAGCTTAGCTAATAATTTCTTAAGATTAGATCTATCATTGCAAGCTAAGAAGTCTCTAGCAGTTTCTTCATCCATAACATAACCCTCAGGCACAATAGGCAATTCATATCTAGGGGGAGAATCTTCATCATCACTTTCATCAATATTATCAGTTTCAATAATTTCATTCTCTCTAACCCTAGCAAGTTGTTCATGAAGAAATTCACCTAATGGCACAGTATTATCAAGCACAGAAGTAGTTTCATCATAAGTATCATGCAAAGCAGAAGTGGCATCATCAATAACATGCGACATATTAGAATGAATAGCAGGGGTAGGTGTCGCAAGTTTACTCAAAACAGAAATTGAATCAAGTGCAGAGCTAGATGGCAGTTCCTTACCTCCCCTCGTAGTTGAGGGAAAATTCTTGGTTCTTTGATCTTTCAAATTCTTCATAGTGATCAACAGATATAAATCCCAAGTGACTCAAAGATAGAGCTATGCTCCCCGGCAACGGCTCCAGAAAATAGTCTTGATAACCCACAAGTATAGGGGATCGAAACAGTTTTCGAGGGTCGAGTATTCAACCCAAATTTATTGATTCGACACCAGGGGAGCCAAAGAATGTCTCAAGTATTAGCAGCTGAGTTGTCAATTCAACCACACCTAGAAACTTAATATCTGCTGTAAAGTATTTAGTAGCAAAGTAATATGATAGTAGTGGTAATAGTAGCAAAAGTAATATTTTTGGTTTTATAGTGATTGTTACAGTAGCAACGGAAAAGTAAATAAGCGAAGAACAATATATGAAAAGCTCGTAGGCAATGGATCAGTGATGGATAATTATGTCGAATGCGATTCCTCATGCAATATTATAACATACGGTGACACAAAACTAGCTCCAGTTCATCTATGTAACGTAGGCATGCATTTCGAATATAGTCATACGTGCTTATGGAAAAGAACTTGCATGACATCTTTTGTCCTACCCTCCCATGGCAGCGAGGTCCTATTGGAAACTAAGGGATATTAAGGCCTCCTTTTAATAGAGTACCGGACCAAAGCATTAACACATACTGAATACATGAACTCCTCAAACTACGGTCATCACCGGTAAGTATCCCGATTATTGTCACTTCGGGGTTAACGGATCATAACACATAATAGGTGACTATTGACTTGCAAGATAGGATCAATAACTCACATATATTCATGAAAACATAATAGGTTCAGATCTGAAATCATGCCACTCGGGCCCTAGTGACAAGCATTAAGCATAGAAAAGTCATAGCAACATCAATATCAGAACATAATGGATACTAGGGATCAAACCCTAACAAAACTAACTCGATTACATGATAAATCTCATCCAACCCATCACCATCCAGCAAGCCTATGATGGAATTACTCACGCACGGCGGTGAGCATCATGAAATTGGTGATGGAGGAAGGTTGATGATGACGATGGCGACGGATTCCCCTCTCCGGGGCCCCGAACGGACTCCAGGTCAGCCCTCCCGAGAGAGATTAGGGCTTGGCGGCGGCTCCGTATCGTAAAACACGATGAATCCTTCTCTCTGGTATTTTCTCCCCGAATGTGAATATATGGAGTTGGAGTTGAGGTCGGTGGAGCGTTAGGGGGCCCACAAGGCAGGGGGCGCGCCCCCCACCGTCGTGGACAGGGTGTGGGCCCCTGACGTGGATTCTTTCGCCAATATTTTTATATATTCCAAAAATATTCTCCATTGATTTTCAGGTCATTCCGAGAACTTTTATTTCTGCACAAAAATAACACCATGGCAATTCTGCTGAAAACAGCGTCAGTCCGGGTTTATTCCATTTAAATCATGCAAGTTAGAGTCCAAAACAAGGGCAAAAGTGTTTGGAAAAGTAGATACATTGGAGACGTATCACACGCCGCATTGTTCAGCGCTCTAAAGCCTACAAAGTTCATGAGGGTGAAATATACAAGAAAAGCACTACAGGAGTCTGATGTCTACCACGCAACTTTATCCTTGTAGACGTTGTTGGGCCTCCAAGAGCAGAGTTTTGTAGGATAGTAGCAATTTTCCCTCAAGTGGATGACCTAAGATTTATCAATCTGTGGGAGGCGTAGGATGAAGATGGTCTCTATCAAACAACCCTGCAACCAAATAACAAAGAGTCTCTTGTGTCCCCAACACACCCAATACAAAGGTAAATTGTATAGGTGCACTAGTTCGGTGAAGAGATGGTGATACAAGCGTAATATGGATGGTAGATATAGGTTTTTGTAATCTGAAAATATAAAAACAGCAAGGTAACAAGTGGTAAAAGTGAGCAAAACGGTATTGCAATGCTTCGAAACAAGGCCTAGGGTTCATACTTTCACTAGTGCAAGTTCTCTCAACAATGATAACATAATTAGGTCATATAACAATCCCTCAACATGCAACAAAGAGTCACTCCAAAGTTACTAATAGCGGAGAACAAACGAAGAGATTATTGTAGGGTACGAAACCACCTCAAAGTTATTCTTTCTGATCGATCTATTGGGCTATTCCTATAAGTGTCACAAACAGCCCTAGAGTTCGTACTAAAATAACACCTTAAGACACACATCAACCAAAACCCTAATGTCACCTAGATACTGCAATGTCACCACAAGTATCCATGGGTTTGATTATACGATATGAATCACACAATCTCAGATTCATCACTTCAAACGAACACAAAGAACTTCAAAGAGTGCCCCAAAGTTTCTACCGAAGAGTCAAGACGAAAACATGTGCCAACCCCCATGCATAAGTTCACAAGGTCACAGAACCCGCAAGTTGATCACCAAAACATACATCAAGTAGATCATGTGAATATCCCATTGTCACCACAGATAAGCACATGCAAGACATACATCAAATGTTCTCAAATTCTTAAAGACTCAATCCGATAAGATGACTTCAAAGGGAAAACCCAATCCATTACAACAAGGTAGTGGGGGAGAAACATCATAAGATCCAACTGTAATAGCAAAGCTCGCGGTACATCAAGATCGTGCCATATCTAGAACACAAGAGAGAGAGAGAGAGAGATCAAACACATAGCTACTGGTACATACCCCCAGCCCCAAGGGTGAACTACTCCCTCCTCGTCATAGAGAGCGACGAGATGAGGAAGATGGCCACCAGTGATGATTTCCCCCCTCCGGCAGGGTGCTGGAACAGGGTCCCGATTGGTTTTTGGTGGCTACAGAGGTTTGCGATGGCGGGATTTCTGGGGTTTCTGGGGTTTCTGGGATTTATAAGAGGCGTTGGCGTCGGGAACAAGACAAGGGGGCCCACGAGGAGCCCACAAGGACGGAGGGCGCGCCCTAGGGGGGTCGCGCCCTCCACCCTTATGGACGCCTCATGGCTCTTCTCCGATATCTTTTTGTTCCGGTATTTTTTATATTTTCCAAAAATAATCTCCGTAAATTTTCAGGTCAATTGGACTCCGTTTGATATTCCTTTTCTGTGAAACTCAAAAACAAGGAAAAACAAAAACTGGCACTGGGCTCTAGGTTAATAGGTTAGTCCCAAAAATCATATAAAATAGCATATAAAACATCCAAGATGGATAGTACAATAGCATGGAATAATAAAAAATTATAGATACGTTGGAGATGTATCAAGCATCCCCAAGCTTAATTCCTGCTCGTCCTCGAGTAGGTAAATGATAAAAACAGAATTTTTGATGTGGAATGCTACCTAACATATTTATCAATGTAATCTTCTTTATTGTGGCAAGAATATTCAGATCCATAAGATTTGAAACAAAATTTAATATTGACATAAAAAACAATAATACTTCAAGCATGGTAACAAGGCAATTATGTCTTCTCAAAATAACATGGCCAAAGAAAGCTTATCCCTACAAAATCATATAGTCTGACTATGCTCCATCTTCATCACACAAAATATTCAAATCATGCACAACCCCGATGACAAGCCAAGCAATTATTTCATACTTTTGATGTTCTCAAACCTTTTCAACTTTCACACAATACATGAGCGTGAGCCATGGACATGGCACAATACATGGAATAGAATATGGTGGTTGTAGAGAAGACAAAAAGAGGGAGATAGTCTCGCATCAACTAGACGTATTAACGGTCTATGGAGATGCCCATCAATAGATATCAATGTGAATGAGTAGGGATTTCCATGCAATGGATGCACTAGAGCTATAAGTGTATGAAAGCTCAAAAAGAAACTAAGTGGGTGTGCATCCAACTCGCTTGCTCACGAAGACCTAGGGAAATTTGAGGAAGCCCATCATTGGAATATACAAGCCATGTTCTATAATGAAATATTCCCACTAGTATAAGAAAGTGACAACATAGGAGACTCTCTATCATGAAGATCATGGTGCTACTTTGAATCACAAGTGTGGTAAAAGGATAGTAGCATTGCCCTTCTCTCTTTTTATCTCATTTTTTGTTTTTTGTTTTTTGGGCCTTCTCTTTTTTTGGCCTCCTTTTTATTTTTATTTTTTGTCTGGAGTATCATCCCGACTTGCGGGGGAATCATAGTCTCCATCATCCTTTCCTCATTGGGACAATGCTCTAATAATGATGATCATCACACTTTTATTTACTTACAACTCAAGGATTGCAACTCGATACTAGAACAAAATATGATTCTATATGAATGCCTCCGGCGGTGTACCCGGATGTGCAATGAATCAAGAGTGACATGTATGAAAGAATTATGAACGGTGGCTTTGACACAAATACAATGTCAACTACATGATCATGCAAAGCAATATGACAATGATGGAACATGTCATAATAAACGGAACGGTGGAAAGTTGCATGGCAATACATCTCAGAATGGCTATGGAAATGCCATAGTAGGTAGATATGGTGGCTGTTTTGAGGAAGGTATATGGTGGGTTTATGGTACTGGCGAAAGTTGCATGGTACTAGAGAGGCTAGCAATGGTGGAAGGGTGAGAGTGCGTATAATCCATGGACTCAACATTTGTCGTGGTTTTGTCATGGCAGATGTCCTAGAGAAAGGACTTAGTCGTGGAGCCATCGCGACGGGTTAGCTTGAAGGGGTTAAAGCGGACACAAGGACGCAAGAGAGTTTATACTAGTTCGGCCCCTTCAATGAAGGTAAAAGCCTACGTCTAGTTGTGATGGAATTGATGGGGTTTCGATGACTAGGGAGCAAACAAGCTTCGCCTATGTCTCGAGTTGTTGTCTGTTGTCCTTGAACCGCCGCCGGGTCGTCCCCTTATATACACGGGTGACTCCCGTCGGCTTACGGAGTCCAAATACCGGCTCATAGATGTGTCCGGTTTGGTCCCTACTTATTCCTAACTTACAATACAAGTTAATTACTAACGCCGGTTTACGGCTACAGGCCTTGAACCGACCATGGGCCTTGAGCCCTCCTCTGTCTTCTTGGGCTTTAACATACTTAACTACTGACGAAGTTAACCCAGCCCAGATAGGCTGGTTTACGCCCAGTAGTAATATCCCCAACATTAGGCCCCAGATTGATTTGAACGGGTTCATGTCAATCCTTTAACAAAAGCTTCATCTTCAACATCTTCTCGTAAATTGGTAAACCGCCATGATGTCATTTTCTCTGATTGTTGTAAACCGGAGTGACGTCACCTGTCATAACGAAGCTATCCATTATGCTACTTTGTTTAATAGATCGGCGGAAATCAAGGCGACAGCTCCGTTTCGTGGCCCCTTGATTGTCGTGCCTGACACATGTTCTTTCGCCTTATAAATAGGACCGAAGGGTCATTTCTTTTCTCCTTCCATGCCTTCTTCGTCTTCCTTGCGTCGCCAGCCTCGGAGCTCCACCGCCGCCGTCGACCTCTGCCTCAACCTTGGCCGCTGCATCAACCTGAGCGCACCAAAGCATCGTGGCAACCTTCCGCATCTTCCTCAGCTCCGGTAAATCTTCCATCCTATCCCCTGCAGATCTGACCTAGGGTTTCGCAGTTCTTCAGTGTTCATCGCCTGCCTCTTGCTCATACGGTAGATCTTTAGATGGCTCCGCAAATCTTTATTCTGTGTAATGGTAGCTGTTTATCCTTCGCCTTCGCTTGCACATCTCAAAACCATAGATCTGTATGTGCGTCTTGTTCATTGATTCGGTACTGCTCCGTTTGGACCTCTGAATATTTATCTTTTTTCTGAACTTGCTTCAGATCCATCGCTGTAGAGAAATCTTACGAAATCTGTTTCTGTAAACTTACTCCTCCGCTTCAATGTTTAAACCCGGCGGTTTAACCTTGTAGGAAAAAATTGCCAAACCGGTTTATACCATTAGTCCCCTTGTTGAACCGCCAGATGTTGTTGCTTCATAAAACTCCGGTTCAGATATATCTGTCTCCGGTTTAACATTGCACATACCAATATACCTTGATCAAATGTATTTTTGAACCGATATCTTCTACCTTGTAGATTCCATCATGGCCAAGCAAGTATATGAATGCAATTGGGTTCCTTCTCGCGTCACAGAGGCTCAGCTGGATGATCTAGTCTTGATCGGCGCTTTAGGCAGCAAAGATACCATTCATTGGAGGGCTCCTGGCAAAGAATGCCCTCCCACTCCTCAAGAAGGAGAAGTTGTTGTTTTTGTAGATCACTTAGCTCGGGGCTTTAAACCACCCGGTTCTAAATTTTACCGAGATGTTTTGGCCAATTTCCAACTCCATCCTCAAGATACTGGCCCTAATTCTGTTACAAATATGTGTCACTTCCAAGTGCTCTGTGAAGCGTTCTTTCAAGAGGAGCCCACAGTGGAATTGTTCCGAGACCTTTTCCATCTAAACCGCCGTACTGAGTTTACTGACGGCTCCAATACGGAGTTGGGTGGCGTGGCGATCCAGAAAAGAAAAGAGGTCACATACCCTCATGCCAAACTACACAGCCACCCCAAAGAGTGGAATCATACATGGTTCTACTGCAAAGATACCTCCCCTGCTGGTGAGAATCCCTTGCCCGGCTTTCGTCCGGAACTGCTCAGAAATACACACCCTTTTCTGCAAAGATTGACTGCCCAGGAGAGAAGCAAATATGCTCCTCAACTGTCGAAGCTTAGAGCCTTTATGGCCAACGGTTTAACAGGGGTTGATCTCGCTCGCTGTTGGATATCATGGAGCATACTGCCCATTAGTCAGCGCTTCGGTTTGATGTGTGAATATACCGGCAGTGTTGATGACCCACTGCGACATTCCAGAATCCAGCTCACCGATGAAGAAATCACAGAAGCTGTGAATAAGATGCTGAATGAACCGGAACATATCTGTGCTAAAAACGGCCTGCTTCCCTTCTGTGCCACCAACAAACCGCCAGCTGTAAGACCTTGATTTTTCCTTTTGCTGAATCTATTGTTGATATATCTGGTCATCGTTTAATATCAGTGTCTGTGTAATCAGGGCAATGATCCATTTTGGAGCAAGAAATTGCCGCAGGAGAAACCGGAAAAACCAGACAAACTGGAACGAGCAACCCGGCAAAAGACTAAAGCTGTAAAGAAGACTGCCCACAGGAAAAGAACTACTGCATCTTCTAATCCGGCCCCTGATGATGATGTGGATAATCCGGACCTTGAGGTAGATCTTGACTCACTTGGCTTATTTTTCATGCGTCTTATTGATGATGATATTTGTCAGGATGATGCCGAAGCCAGCCACGTTGATGCTGCAGAGGTAATTATTCTCTCTTCCGATTCAGAACCTTTGCATTCGCTAAAAATCCGTCAGGCAAACCGAAAAGTTAAATTTTCTCATCCTCTTGCTTATTTGGATCCCAAATTTCTTATGAAGACCCAACAACACGAGGCTCGTCGCACAACCCGGCACAGCGGCCAGGTAGTTACCTCCGCCGGTTTACCGAACATTCCGGTTCGGAAACGCCGTTCAGAGGTCTCTAATTTTCTTGTCAGTGATTGTCCTAAAGTGGGCTGCTTTCGCCAACCTCTTAATCCATCTGACTCCGATTACCAGGTTACTTCCCACTCATCCTCTGGCGAGTCATCGGCTACTCAGCTGCCACCGCTCAAAACGGTGCTTGGGTAAGCTATACTTATTATGATACTTACAGTACATTGCCTTAGAACATATGCTGTATTTGATTTTGTTATTCTTTCCAGGGCCAAACCTAGACCAAGCAAGAAGGCCCGCCTGGACAAAGCGGCCGAAGAAGATGTCGATCTTGAAGCGGCTATTCCTGAGGATATACCCAATGATCCACCGCAGCAAGACGACGATCTTATTGCTGAAGAGAGACCTACTGATGCCTCAGGTCCTGTCAATCAGCCCACAGGCTCCATTCGGATTGAGAGATCCACCGGTCCAGCAAAACCTACTGACAAGCCAATAGCCCCAGTGCAAACCGGCGATACTCAGGAGGATGAGGTTGTCATTACTAGCACTGGCCATACCGAGCCAAGCAATGTTGTTGCTTTGTCCAAACATTCTGCCAAGGAAGAATTTGCTCCCTTTGGTAAAGGCAAGTGGAATGCTGATCTGGCAACTTATGCTGCTCTGAACGCCCAAGATATCCATTCCGGCTACCTGAACCGGCTGTATGCCAGCCGTGACTATGAAGCCAGTCTGATTAATATGATGAAGGATAAATATGAGGTAACTTCCATACGCTCTTTCTTGCTTGTACGCTTCAATATTTACTGACTCTCCTTAGCCCCCAAGGGCCGGTTTGTAATCTTCTTTCAAACCGAGACTTACTAACATAAATCTTAATACTTTGAACTTTTGCCGATGTAGCCCCCAAGGGCCGGTTCAACTTAGCATAGTTAAACCGGTACTTTAAGTAATTGAGATTGCCGCATCAGAATAGACATACGAGCAAATAGCCATTAGCCCCCAAGTGCCAAGTTGAATACTTGTATTGATCTTGGGACTTTGCAAGCAATTGAAAGATGAAGATCGAATATGCATTAGCCCCCAAGTGCTAAGTGCATAACTTGTTATGTGATTGGTACTTGAATCCTTATACCGATTTGCTGAAGCATATATCTGTATGCATGCAGGCGGAGCTGAAGACGAAAGAAAACCAAGTCACCGATATCCAAGAAAACCTGAAAACCCAACAGGCTGAAACCTCCAAAGCAAAAGAGGAATTGGCCAGCGCTTTAAGCGCCATGGAACAGCTTAAGGAGAGCTTCAAGAAGAAGCGGGCGGATTGGGCCACTGAAAAGTCCGCTTTGATCAAACGAGCAGAGGATGCTGAGGCTGCACTAAAACCAGTAGCGGATGAACTAACCAGCATAAAGCGGCACGTGCATGCCATGACTACTGCTATCTTTGGTAAGCCACTTTGCCTTCTGAATTGGCGCTGCCTCCTTACAGAGTCGCCGGTTTATTAACCCTTTATGGTATTTCAGGGACACGCATTGGTCACTTGAGGTCAGATGTGCGGAAGAAACTGAAAGCCGCCTATACATTGGTTGAACAATTGTATACTGGTGCCCAGCAGATCATCTATACCGCATCTCATAACAAACCGGCGCCCACTTTGATTCAAGATACTCTGATGAAACTATCGGTGCTTCTTGCCCGGGTTGAAGAACTGAAGAAATCTGCTGCTCGAACCGGTGCAATCAATGCCTTAATCCGGGCAAAAGCCTGGGTGCCAGATTTTGATCCTATTGAAGCGGCTCAGGGCTATCCCAGCTTGAAGGAAGACGGGTCAGAATTTGGTGAAGCGGATCTGCGAGCAATAAACCGGGAGGTACGTCTGCTAGCTTGTCAATTGGCTGAGGAAGCAGACTTGTCTCATTATCAAGCCCAATATGACAGTCAGAACAAGCGAATAGCTGCACCAATCCATGAATCGGAAAATCTGATCCCTCCAATCCGTAAGCATACTTACGCTCCCGATATTGACCCGTCATTGCTGATCCATGATGAAGCTGTTTTTCAAGCATTAATGGGAATCGACTGGACAACTGTGGATTTCCAGCCACTGGGTAGAGAAACGGAGGCTGAAGCGGCGCAGGATGACCCACAACTATCAGGTCAGGCTGGTGACCAAGCTTGAATCGGAAGCCGGTTTTAAAACTGCCTCTCCTTTGCGAAAAACAATTATATTATTATGGGCACCATGTTGCCTTGTAATAGGCTAGCTGATACCTTTGATGTTGATATGCCTTCGTGCATAATTTGTTCTTCCTGTGGTAATGAACTTTCCAAAACACTTTCTGAAATGAAAAATTCGTCAAGTGCCACCGCGGTTGTACCGTCAGGCGGAATATGATGTCTGCATATATGAAATCAAAACATCCAAAACAAAATTTTAAGTATATGATCAAATTTTTGAGATACATAATACCTGCCATCGTTGAGCGTGAAGTTGGCTTGGCCAATCTTGAAGCGGAGTTTTGCAAACCCACACTGTTGGAGGAGATAACAGCTCCTGTATATATATGACGCTAGTTTACCATGTAAACCGTGCCGGGTTATAATAAACACCGTGTTACTCCATAAGAGGATGTTAACAATAAGGATCAAACCGGGCAAATAGTCCCCAGATGAACGTGAACTATGTTCTGTCAATTGATTTGTTAAAAAACTTTGTCAGTTTAAAAAACACAATAAAAAGCAAAAAAAAACCTTCAATGGAAAGTGTAAATCAAGTGCAATGACAAAACGTTGCAAAAAAAGGTTTATTTGAGCTGATCAGATGGTGTTACCATGGCCGAACACGACCAAGCTCCCGTTAGGTGTAACTATGGTTCTAGTCAGCCAGGTCCCTAAATGAAACCGTGGCATTTATGCCGATCAAGTGGCATGGTCATGGTTCGGGTTCGACCAAGCCCCCAAGTGATTCTGTGGCCTTAAGCCGATCAAGAGGCATGACTGGTTCAGACATGACCAAGTCCCCAAGTGATCTGGTGGCTCTCGCCTATCAAGAGGCATGGTATTGGTTCGGACACGACCAATCCTCCAAGTGATATAACACGATGCTTTTAGCAAAGCGAACTCAAGGGGTAAACCGGAAGCCGCTTTAGAATAACTCTGTGTAACCACACATGATGTAAAAGAACAGATACCCCGCTTTAGCTAAGGTTCCGTTTATTATAGTTAATATATACATCATTGTAATATGTACATAAGTAGAACCAATGGCTCAGGTATAATAAGGCCGAAGATGAGCTATGTTCCACGGCCTGTTGGTCTCCTCCTCTGATGTACGTGAGTCCTTATGTTCTCGAATATCGATCAGATAGTATGACCCATTGTGCAGATTCTTGCTGACCACGAAAGGCCCCTCCCAAGGTGGGGATAACTTATGCATATCAGTCTGATCTTGGATGAGACGAAGCACCAAATCTCCTTCCTGAAAGGTTCTGGTTCTGACTCGGCGACTGTGATAACGACGAAGATCCTGCTGGTAAATCACCGATCGGGCAGCTGCGATATCACGCTCTTCATCCAACCGGTCCAAAGCATCTTGCCGTGATGTCTCGTTGTCCGCTTCAATATAAGTCGTTACACGAGGTGAATCATGACGGATATCACTGGGGAGAACTGCCTCCGCTCCATAAACCATGAAGAACGGTGTGTATCATGTTGATCTGTTGGGCATTGTATTGATGCTCCATAACACAGATGGTAATTCTTCTACGCAACAACCCGGCGTTCTCTGCAAAGGAACCATGAGCCGGGGCTTGATGCCTCTCAAGATCTCTTGATTAGCTCTTTCTGCTTAACCATTGGACTGTGGATGCGCCACTAATGAAACATCGAGCCGAATGTGCTCCCGTTCGCAGAACTCCTTCATAGCACCTTTGGACAAATTGGTACCATTATCTGTGATGATACTGTGTGGAAAGCCAAACCGGAAAATCAATTCTTTAATGAACTGAACCGCCGTGGCCGCATCACACTTGCTAACAGGTTCTGCCTCCACCCACTTTGTAAACTTGTCAACCGCCACCAGGAGGTGGGTCTTCTTATCTTTGGACCTTTTGAAAGGCCCAACCATATCCAGCCCCCAAGTCGCAAACGGCCAAGTAATTGGAATCATTCTCAATTCTTGAGCCGGTACATGAGCACGTCCTGAAAACCTTTGGCAACCATCACATCGTCTGACCAGATCCTCCGCATCAGCATGAGCAGTTAACCAATAGAAGCCATGGCGAAACGCTTTAGCCACCAGAGACTTTGAACTGGCATGGCGACCACAATCTCCTTCGTGTATCTCACGCAAAATTTCACGGCCTTCTTCAGGAGACACGCAGCATTGAAAAGCTCCTGATACACTACAATGATGCAACTCGCCGTTGATGATAGCCATGGACTTGGATCGCCGGATTATCTGCCGGGCCAGAATCTCATCCTCTGGCAACTCGCCCCGGTTCTTGTACGCCAGGTAAGGAAGCGTCCAATCTGGAATAACATGAAGAGCCGCCACCAATTGAGCCTCCGGATCAGGAATAGCCAAGTCCTCTTCACCAGGGATCTTGACCGATGGGTTGTGCAGCACATCCAGAAAAACATTGGGCGGGACCGGTTTGCACTGAGAGCCCAGCCGGCTTAAAGCGTCCGCCGCTTCATTTTTTCGCCGGTCCACGTGGTCCACCTGATAGCCTTTGAAATAACCTGCAACAGTATCCACCTCCCGACGATACGCTGCCGTGAGTGGGTCCTTGGAGTCCCAAGTGCCAGACACTTGCTGAGCCACAAGGTCTGAGTTACCGAAGCACTTAACTCGACTTAGATTCATCTCCTTAGCCATCTGGAGACCATGGAGCAAGGCTTCATACTCAGCTGCATTGTTAGTACAAGGGAACATTAAGCGGAGAACATAACAAAACTTATCACCTCGTGGGGAAGTTAATACGACTCCAGCCCCCGAGCCTTCCAACTGCCTGGATCCGTCAAAATGGATGGTCCAATACGTGTGATCTGGCTTTTCTTAAGGTGCTTGCATTTCCGTCCAATCGTTGATGAAATCAACAAGTGCTTGAGACTTAACCGCTGTCCGAGGCACATACTTCAAACCGTACGGCCCCAGCTCTATGGCCCACTTTGTAATCCGGCCAGTTGCTTCCTAGTTCTGGATGATATTTCCCAAAGGAGCAGAACAGACCACCGTAATTGGGTGCCCTTGGAAATATTGTTTAAGCTTCCGGCTTGCCATAAAAACTCCATACACCAGCTTCTGCCAATGCGGATACCTTTGCTTGGACTCAATGAGCACCTCGCTGATATAATAGACCGGACGTTGAACTGGATGCTCCTTACCTGCCTCCTTTCGCTCCACCACAATAGCCACGCTGACCGCCCGAGCATTAGCAGCAACATATAGCAGTAACGGCTCCTTGTCAATGGGAGTGGCAAGCACAGGCGGATTGGCCAATTGCCGCTTTAAGTCCTCAAATGCTTCATCAGCAGCAGAACTCCAGACAAACTGATCCATCTTTTTCAACATCTGATACAAAGGGATTGCCTTCTCACCAAGGCGACTGATAAACCGGCTTAGTGCGGCAATCCGTCCTGCCAGGCGTTGAACATCGTTGATACACTTCGGTTTAGCCAGGGAGGTGATAGCCGTGATCTTCTCCGGATTAGCCTCAATTCCCCTGTTGGACACCAGAAAATCCAATAGCTTGCCCGCCGGTACACCAAAGACACACTGGTCCGGATTAAGCATCATCTTGTATGTTCTCAGGTTATCAAAGGTTTCCTTCAAATCATCAATCAGAGTCTCCTTCTTCCTGGACTTAACCACGATATCATCCATGTAAGCATGTACATTACGGCCAATCTGCTTGTGAAGACAATTTTGTACACACCGTTGGTAAGTTGCCTGGGCACTCTTGAGCCCGAAGGGCATCGACACATAGCAGAAGGCTCCAAAGGGAGTTATAAATGCTGTCTTCTCCTGGTCCTTAACTGCCATTTTGATCTGATGATAGCCAGAATACGCATCCAAAAAACTTAAACGCTCACAACCCGCCGTAGCATCAATAATTTGATCAATACGGGGGAGGGCAAAAGGATCTGCTGGACAAGCCTTATTAAGATCTGTGTAATCCACACACATGCGCCAGGTGCCGTTTTTCTTGAGGACCAGCACCGGATTGGCAAGCCACTCCGGGTGAAAAACTTCAACAATAAAGCCAGCTGCTAAGAGCCTGGCTACCTCTTCTCCAATCGCCTTGTGTCTTTCTTCGTTAAACCGGCGGAGGAACTGTTTCACCGGTTTATATTTAGGATCCACATTAAGTGTGTGCTCAGCGAGTTGCCTCGGTACACCTGGCATGTCAGAGGGCTTCCATGCAAAAATGTCCCGATTCTCACGGATGAACTCGATGAGCGCGCTTTCCTATTTCGGATCCAAGTTAGCAATGATGCTGAAATGCTTGGATGAATCGCCAGGTACGAAGTCAACAAGCTTAGTTTCTACTGCCGATTTGAACTTCAGGGCCAAATCATGCTCCGTAGTTGGCTTCTTCAACGGAGTCATGTCCGCCGGATCAACATTGTCTTTATAGTACTTCAACTCCTCGGTGGCACAAACCGACTCTGCATAAGCCGCATCTCCTTCCTCGCATTCCAAAGCGATTTTGTGGCTTCCGTGAACCGTTATTGTCCCCCTGTGACCCAGCATTTTGAGCTGCAAATACACATAACAGGGTCGTGCCATAAACTTGGCGTAAGCCGATCGCCAAACAGGGCGTGATATGGACACTGGATTTTCACCACTTCAAACGTCAATGTCTCCGACCTGGAATCATGGTCATCCCCAAAGGCCACTTCCAGAGCTATCTTACCAACGGGATACGCTGATCTGCCTGGCACTACGCCGTGGAACACTGTATTAGACGGTTTGAGATTTTTATCTGTTAGTCCCATACGACGAAAGGTCTCATAATACAGGATGTTAATGCTACTCCCTCCGTCCATGAGCACCTTGGTGAACTTATAGCCTCCCACCTAAGGCGCCACCACTAAAGCCAACTGACCCGGATTATTGACCTAGGGAGGGTGATCCTCTCTGCTCCATATGATTGGTTGTTCCGACCAACGTAGATAACGGGGTATGGCCGGTTCAACAGAGTTGACCGCCCGCCTCTGAACCTTCCGGTCTTGCTTGTCCAAGCTAGTGGTGAAGACATGGTACTGCCCACTACTCAACTGCTTTGGGTTGCTCTGGTAACCTGACTGTTGCTGCTGTTGGTTGTAACCACCCTGGTTGTTCTGACTATTTTGACCATTATGTCCGCCCGGATTACCATTGAATCCTGAACCGGAACTTCCTCCACCGTAACCCGGCCCGGATCCTGAGCCACCGCCAGATTCGTGATCATACCGGAAATTATTAGAATTCTTGAACTCCTGCATAATAAAGCAATCCTTCCAAAGGTGGTTTGCTGGCGCCTCCTTCGTCCCATGTCTTGGACAGAGCTGGCTTAGCAGATAGTTTAGGCGGTTTGGGTTAGGGTTGGGTGCTCCATTACGATTTTTCGGTCTACCCTTGCGTCGCTGGCCATTGTCCTGTGCGTTGGTATTAGCCACAAAGTCCATGTTACCATCCGCTTTACGCTTGCCTCCACCACCGTTGCCTGCCCAGTGATGCTGCTGACCCTTGGAGTTGTTGTTCCTCTTTCCCTTCCCTATCTTGTCATCCTCAGATTCGGGATCCTTGGTACTATCAGAATCAGCATATTTCACCAAAGCGGCCATGAGGGTCCCCATGTCAGTGCAATGACGCTTCATCCGTCCCAACTTCAGCTTCAGGGGCCCAAACCGGCAGTTGCCTTCTAGGGTTAATACTGCGGTGTCAGCGTTGATTCGGTCTGATGAGTGCAACACTTGTGAAACCCGACGCACCCAATGAGTCATTGATTCTCCTTCCTCCTGGACGCATGCAGCTAAGTCCACTATCGACATAGGCTGTTTACAGGTATCCTTGAAATTGTTGATAAACCAGGCTCGTAATTGGGCCCATGAACTGATAGAATTAGCCGGCAAGCTTTTTAACCAAGTACGGGCCGTTCCTTCAAGCATCATGGTGAAGTATTTCGCACACGCCGCGTCATCCACATCAAGAATCTCCATGGCCATCTCATAGCTCTCCACCCATGTCTCTGGAGGTTGATCCGCCGTGTAATTTGGTACCTTGCGCGGGCCTTTGAAATCCTTGGGCAGGCGCACGTTGCGTAAAGCGGGGATAAGGCAAGGCACCCCCAAAGAACTAGAAGTAACACCATGTTCAGTCAAGGTGGTTGGACAAACCGGCATGAGCTACCGAGCCTGATGCTGTGTGGCTAACTCGGCCTCCCTGCGCGCGCGGGCCCGGTCCACCACTCCCTGAGCGTTATCAGCACCACCCGCCGGGTTGTTGTCACGGGGTGCCCCACGTCGTTCATTACTCGACACTGCTGGTTCATCCATATGTATGCTATAGCTCCGGCTTGGACGGGGGGTCGAGTGGATCCGGTCGTGGCTGTACGAGTACGCTTCTTGTTGGGCCAAAGCTGTCCTCAGAAGTTCCTTAACCCGTCGCGTCTCTACTGCCTGCGGCAAGTCACCTTCAATTGGAATGGCCTCCAGCCGTGCAGCAGCGGCAACAAGATTGTCCATTGGGTTGGAGTAGTGACCCGGAGGTGTTAAATCAACCTGAGGTATAACGGTGTTTTGACGAGGCGGGTCCATCTGACGAGGCTGAACCGGTGCACCGATCCCAGGGGCTTCTGCCCGGTTTCCCCCCAGCAGATTGCCGGCTCTTGGCCCTGGAGTGTTGAAAAGGTCTCTGGCCTCAAACACCGGAGGTAAGAGGGATCGGTGGTTCCTCCTCATGACTTCATGCGACGCACTCTGGTCCAACATAAGCCTGTATGCCTGTGCGTCTAAAGCGGCCCGCTCTGCGGCCATCCTGGTATCCTCCTCAGCCGCCAGATCCGCCTTGGCCTGGGTGATCTGTTCCTTTACCTTTGCAATCTCCGCGTTGTGAACGTCCTGATCCGGCGGATTAACTTCCGCCATAAGCACAACCAACGCATCAAATAGTTCTGACAGAACCTGAGCCGGCGGGCGCACAGGGCCTCCTGCCCCGGCAGCCGTCGCCGCTGCTGAACCAGAGATCGTTGCCGCAGCTGCCGAAGAATGAAGCGCTGCTTGTGTTCCGGCCATGAATATTCCAACCCGGTTGGGCAGATCAGAGGGGTCCGGAATACTGTCGCCATCGGAACAGCTCCCAATCCGGCCATCTTGTAGCTGATAAAGAGATTCGGTTTCTCTGGTCGAAGATTCTTCACCGGAACAAATAACGATCGCGCCGCGAAATTCCGATCCATCCTCATAACTTCCTTCATGGATGACTCCCACGAAGGCACGCTTCATGGCCGGTTTAACCCGGGCGGATTGCGCACGCTGAGCCGTCTCGACGAGGTCGGTGCAGATGTCCGGCTCAAGGCCCGGTTCACCGATCTTGCCAATGAAAACGTGAATGCTACCAAAGGGGACCCGGTACCCGTACTCAATTGAGCCGGCCTCGGGGCCCCAGCCTGCATCGTCGATGTAGAGCTTGCTGCGACAACTCTTAGTCATCCGGCCTACAACATAGCCCTCAAGTCCTTCAAAGCGGCCCTCCAAGAACCGGAAACCATCGTGCGATTGCCCCACGGTGGGCACCAACTGTCGTGGTTTTGTCACGGCAGATGTCCTAGAGAAAGGACTTAGTCATGGAGCCATCGCGACGGGTTAGCTTGAAGGGGTTAAAGCGGACATAGGGATGCAAGAGAGTTTATACTAGTTCGGCCCCTTCAATGAAGGTAAAAGCCTACGTCTAGTTGTGATGGAATTGATGGGGTTTCGATGACTAGGGAGCAAACAAGCTTCGCCTATGTCTCGAGTTGTTGTCTGTTGTCCTTGAACCGCCGCCGGGTCATCCCCTTATATACACGGGTGACTCCCGTCGGCTTACGGAGTCCTAATACAGGCTCATAGATGTGTCCGGTTTGGTCTCTACTTATTCCTAACTTACAATACAAGTTAATTACTAACGCCGGTTTACGGCTACAGGCCTTGAACCGACCATGGGCCTTGAGCCCTCCTCTGTATTCTTGGGCTTTAACATACTTAACTACTGACGAAGTTAACCCGGCCCAGATAGGCCGGTTTACGCCTAGTAGTAATATCCCCAACAACATTAGTCATAAAGAACTCACATTCTTATTGCAAAAATCTATTAGTTATCGAAACGAAGTACTATGCACATGCTCCTAGGGGGATAGATTGGTGGGAAAAGACCATCGCTCGTCCCCGACCGCCACTCATAAGGAAGACAATCAATAAATAAATCATGCTCCGACTTCATCACATAACGGTTCACCATACGTGCATGCTACAGGAATCACAAACTTTAACACAAGTATTTCTCAAATTCACAATTACTTACTAGAATGACTCTCATATCACCATCTTTATATCTCAAAACAATCATAAGGAATCAAACTTCTCATAGTATTCAATGCACTTTATATGAAAGTTTTTATTATATTCCTCTTGGATGCCCATCATATTAGGACTAAATACATAACCTAAGAAAATTACCATGTTGTTTAGAGACTCTCAAAATAATATAGTGAAGCATGAGAGTTCATCAATTTCTACAAAATAAAACTACCGTTGTGCTCTAAAAAGATATAAGTGAAGCACTAGAGCAAATGACAAACTACTCCAAAAGATATAAGTGAAGATCAATGAGTAGTCGAATAATTATGTAACTTTGTGAAGACTCTTCTCTAAATAAAATTTCAGATCTTAAATACTTTATTCAAATAGAAAGAAAAACAAAATAAAATGACATTGCAAGGATAGCACATATCATGTGAAGAAGCAAAAACTTAGGTTCAACCAAAACTGACCGATCATTGTTGAAGAAGAAATGTGGGATGCCAACCGGGGCATCCCCAAGCTTAGATGTTTGAGACTTCTTGAAATATTAATTAGGGATGCCTTGGTCATCCCCAATCTTGAGATCTTATGTCTCCTTATTTCTTCTCATATCGCGGTTTCCCTAATTCTTAAAAACTTCATCCACACAAAACTCAACAAGAACTCATGAGATAAGCTAGTATAAATCCATGCAAAACCTTATCATTCCCTACTGTAGAAAATAACTAAAATTATTATTTGACATTGCATACTAAATTCGTTTGCATATTTAATACTCCTATCTTCGAATATAATCATTAAACAAGCAAACATATGCAAACAATGCAATCATAATAGCAATCTGTCTAAACAGGATAGTCTATAAAGAATGCAAGAGGAATCATACTTCCCTAACTCCAAAAATTCTGAAAAGTCACCACACTGTAAATAATTTTTTGTTACTCATTGTGTAAAAGTTTCAAGATTTTATCACATTTTGACTTTCCAGAAGAATTCAGACAATGATAGAAAACTTTCTGTTTTCAAAACAGCAACATATAGACTTGTAAAATAAGCATGGTAAAGGCTACACTTGACATTTTTATTGAAATTAAATATGCAAAACATTAATATAAATAACATCAAGAAAATACTAAAAGAAAATGACGCTCCAAGCAAAACACATATCATGTGGTGAATAAAAATATAGCTCCAAGTAAAGTTACCGATGAACGAAGACGAAAGAGGAGATGCCCTCCGGGGCATCCCCAAGCTTAGTTGCTTGGATATTCCTTGAATATTACCTTGGGGTGCCTTGGGCATCCCCAAGCTTAGGCTCTTTCGACTCCTTATTTTGTAGTCCATCGAAACTTCACCCAAAACTTGAAAACTTCACAACACAAAACTCAACAGAAAATCTCATAAGCTCCGTTAGTATAAGAAAATAAATGACCACTTTTGGTACTGTTGTGAACTCATTATTTATTTATATTGGTGTAATATATATTGTATTCCAACTTCTCCATGGTTCATACCCTCCGATACTACTCATAGATTCATCAAAATAAGCAAACAACACATAGAAAACAGAATCTGTCAAAAACAGAACAGTCTGTAGTAATCTGTAACTCTCGAATACTTCTGTAACTCCAAAAATTCTGAACAATTAGGACAACCTGAGAAATTTTTTTATTGATCTTCTGCAAAAAGAATCAGTATTTTATCACGCTTATGTTAAAAACGAGAATTGTTTTCGTGAGTGCAAAAGTTTCTATTTTTCAGCAAGATCAAATCAACTATCACCGTAAGTCATCCCAAAGGTCTTACTTGGCACGTTATTGAAACAAAAGCTATAAAACATTATTACTACATTAGCTTAATCATGTGAACACAAAAAAACAGTAGGTATAAATGTTGGGTTTTCTCCCAACAAGCGCTTTTCTTTAATGCCTTTCTAGCTAGGCATGATGATTTCAATGATGCTCACATAAGAGATAAGGATTGAAACATAATGGGAGCACCACGAAGCATATGACAAGCACATTTAAGTCTAACCCACTTCCTATGCATAGGTATTTTGTGAGAAAACAACTTATGGGAACAAGAATCAACTTGCATAGGAAGGTAAAACAAGCATAACTTCAAGATTTTCAACACATAGAGAGGAAACTTGATATTATTACAATATGTAAAAGCATTTTTTCCTCTCTCATAATAATTTTCAGTGGCATCATGAATGATTCAACAATATAACCATCACCTAAAGCATTATTAACATGATACACAAGCATAGAAATTTTACTACTCACCACATAAGCAAAATTCTTCTCATCAATAGTAGTGGGAGCAAACTCAACAAAATAACTATCATGTGAGGCATAATCCAATTGAAAATTAAAATCATGATGACAAGTTTCATGGTTATCATTGTTATTTATAGCATACATGTCATCACAATAATCATCATAGATAGCAACTTTGTTCTCATAATCAATTGGAACATCCTCCGAAATAGTGGATTCATCACTAAATAAAGTCATGACCTCTCCTAATCCACTTTCATAAATATTATAAGATTCAACACCCTCCAAAATAGTGGGATAATTATTATCTAAAGTTGACACTCTTCTGAACCCACTTTCACCAATATAATCGTCATAAATAGGAGTCATGCTATCATCATAATAAATTTTCTCAACAAAACTTGGGGGACAAAAAATATCATCTTCATCAAACATAGCATCCCCAAGCTTGTATCTTTGCATATCATTAGCATCATGGATATCCACACTAACAACATTGCAATAATGCTCATCATTCAAAGATTTAGTGCCAAACATTTTAATGCATTCTTCTTCTAACACTTTGGCACAATTATCGAAATCCTTATTTTCATGAAAGATATTAAAAATATGAAGCATATGAGGCAACCTCAATTCCATTTTTTGTAGTTTTTTTATAGACTAAAATAGTGATAAAACAAGAAACTAAAAGATTCGATTACAAGATCTAAAGATATACCTTCAAGCACTAACCTCCCCGTCAACGGCGCCAGGAAAGAACTTGATGTCTACTATGCAACTTTATGCTTGTAGACATTGTTGGGCCTCCAAGTGTAGAGTTTTGTAGGACAGTAGCAAATTTCCCTCAAGTGGATGACCTAAGGTTTATCAATCTGTGGGAGGCATAGGATGAAGATGGTCTCTCTCAAACAACCCTACAACCAAATAACAGCAAGGTAACAAGTGGTAAAAGTGAGCAAAAACGGTATTGCAATGCTTCGAAACAAGGCCTAGGGTTCATACTTTCACTAGTGCAAGTTCTCTCAACAATGATAACATAATTAGATCATATAAAAATCCCTCAACATGCAACAAAGAGTCACTCCAAAGTTACTAATAGCGGAGAACAAACGAAGAGATTATTGTAGGGTACGAAACCACCTCAAAGTTATTCGTTCTGATCGATCTATTGGGCTATTCCTATAAGTGCCACAAACAGCCCTAGAGTTCGTACTAAAATAACACCTTAAGACACACATCAACCAAAACCCTAATGTCACCTAGATACTCCAATGTCACCACAAAAATCCGTGGGTTTGATTATACGATATGCATCACACAATCTCAGATTCATCTATTCAAACGAACACAAAGAACTTCAAAGAGTGCCCCAAAGTTTCTACCGGAGAGTCAATACGAAAACGTGTGCCAACCCCTATGCATAAGTTCACAAGGTCACAGAACCCGCAAGTTGATCACCAAAACATACATCAAGTAGATCACGGGAATATCCCATTGTCACCACAGATAAGCACTTGCAAGACATACATCAAGTGTTCTCAAATCCTTAAAGACTCAATCTGATAAGATGACTTTAAAGGGAAAACTCTATCCATTACAAGAAGGTAGAGGGGGAGAAACATCATAAGATCCAACTATAATAGCAAAGCTCGCAGTACATCATGATCGTGTCATATCAAGAACATGAGAGAGAGAGAGATCAAACACATAGCTACTGGTACATCCCCTCAGTCCCGAGGGTGAACTACTCCCTCCTCGTCATGGAGAGCGTCGGGATGATGAAGATGGACACCGGTGATGATTTCCCCCCTCCGGCAGAGTGCCAGAACAGGGTCTCGATTGGTTTTTGGTGGCTGCAGAGGCTTGCGGCAGCGGAACTCGCGATATAGGTTATGTTCTGGGGTTTCTGGGATTTATAAGAGGCGTTGGCATTGGGAACAAGTCAAGGGGGGGCATGAGGAGCCCACAAGGACGGAGGGCGCGCCCTAGGGGGGTGGGGCACCCTCCACCCTTGTGGACGCCTCATGGCTCTTCTCCGATATCTTTTCGTTCCAGTATTTTTTTATATTTTCCAAAAATAATCTCCGTAAATTTTCAGGTTAATTAGACTCCATTTGATATTCCTTTTCTGGGAAACTCAAAAACAAGGAAAAAACAAAAACTGGCACTGGGCTCTAGGTTAATAGGTTAGTCCTAGAAATCATATAAAATAGCATATAAATGTGTATAAAACATCCAAGATAGATAATATAATAGCATGGAACAATCAAAAATTATAGATAGGTTGGGGACGTATCAGAGTCCTCCAAAGGTGTATCTCTGAAGAGCAGGGACGGCAACTCTTGGCTGAAATACATGCTGGTCTGGGTGGCCATCACGCCGTAGTTCAGGCCCTCGTAAGCAAAGCCTTCCGGACAGGTTTTTCTGGCCAACGGCCCGAGCAGAAGCACCAGCCCTCGTCCAACGCTATGTGGGATGTCAGCTTTTCGCCAATCAAAGTCATATGCCTCCCACTGCCTTAAGAACAATCCCCATTACATGGTCCTTCGCGGTCCGGAGGCTCGATATGGTCAGACCCCTTAAAGGGGAAGCCACAAAAAGAAATATTTACTGGTTATGGTGGATAAATTCACTAAGTGGATAGTGTCAAACCAGTAAAAACGTCTGAAGCAGGGCCAGTGATTGACTTTATATCCTGCATGGTACACCGCTATGGTATCCCGCACAACATCATCACTGATAATGGCTCCAACTTTACAGCCGATGAGGTGAAAAACTGGTGCGCTAACTTGGGCATTAAACTCGACTATGCATCCATCTACCACCCTCAAACTAAGGGTCTGGTTGAATGGGCCAATTTCCTGATAATGAGCGGCATTAAACCCAGACTGGTGCGCTCCCTACAGGAGTCAGATAAGCACTGGGTTGAGGAACTCGATTTTGTTCTCTGGGGACTGCGAACTACGCCTAATTGAATGACCGGATACAGACCTTTCTTCTTGGTATACGGCGCAAAGGCTGTCTTGCCCTACGACATTATTCATGACTCACCTCGAGTGTGCATGTACAAAGAGCGAGAAGCCGAGCTCCATCGGCAGGACGACCTAGATGGCCTTGAAGAGGAGCGTGATATTGCACAAGCCCAATCTGCATTTTACCAACAACAGGCCAGGCGATACCAAAGCAGAGAAGTGCGGGCCAAGACATATAATGTTGCCTTTATCGCAAGAAGCAATGGAGGAAATGATCACAGTGCAGAATGGCCTGCTTGATATGAATATTGATGATAGTATCAATGATTCTTGGTCATGGATCCCAGGAAAAGAAAAATTCTCTACCAAAAGCTACTATGCAACGATGCATGCCCATCTTCCTACTGATATGCCGACCAAGTGGATTTGGGAGAGTAGATCAACAATGAAGATCAACGTTTTTGCATGGTTAATGCTTAATGATAGGCTCAACACCCGAGATATGCTGGTTAGGAGGCACTGGAGATCATCTCAGGAGGACAACACTTGCTCCCTTTGTCATGCTCAAGCCCTTGAAGACAGAGGTCATCTTTTCTTTACCTGTCAATTCAGTTCAAGAGTCTGGAGTTTTTTGCAAATTCAATGGCTTGTTGGTCTGTCTCCTTCAGAGTGCCTAATTGCTTCCAGGAAGAGCTTTGCCCAGCCTTTCTTCAAAGAGGTTGTTTATCTTGCTGCTTGGAATGTCTGGTTATTGAGGAATGGAAGAATCTTCAGAAATGAGAAGCATACATTTGCAGCATGGAGGAGAAATTTCACCCATGATATTACCCTGCTTTCTCACAGATTCAAGCCTAGTTTAAAGCCTTTGCTGCTACATTGGATTAATTATTTGCCCTAGATGGCTCCTTGTAATTATGTAAACCATCTTGTAATTATGTGCGTACCATAGGTGAGTAGTCTAACCTTATAGGTGAGTAGCCTAACTTTTGTTCCATAACCTTTTGTATTTGGTTGGTTGAGTTATAATAAAGTACTGTGGGGCTGTTGCTCCATAGTTTCCAGTCAAAAAAAGATATATAATGTTGGCGAGCTCGTCTTGCATCTCCCACAGAAGAAGAATGATAAGCTTAAACCAAAATCGGAAGGCCCCTTCATCATAGATGAAGTTCTCACAGGAGGAGCCTATCGCCTTCGTAATGCATCGGATAATCACCTTGAGCCGAATCCATGGAATGTTGCTCGGCTCCGACGATTCTACAGATAGTTTGGTGCAACTCCTTTTTATTTTTTATTTTTTTGACTAGGTTCCTTTTTCTCCTCTCTTTTTTTATTTTTTCCTTTTTATCCCAGGGTATGTTCGGATCTACCAAACTATTAGGGGTAAACATCTTTAAATGTATACACCCCAATATAACTGGGGGCTTCTTTGACGAAGCTTCTTACCAAAAGCTTGTCACTTCTATTGTTTACGTTGTTTGCTATATACATCTTTCGCCATTATATGCACCTCTATGAAATAAGTTTTTGCCAAGCTGGGTTGCCTTGCTCCTGTGTTTATACCCTAGGTTCCTGATTGTTCGGCTAGGGTGTAAAGGGAGTACCTCTGCGATTGTTACAACCGGGTAATCCGGGTCTGTACCTCATATGGGTGAAGCCGAAAGCTAGCACTCTTAAGAGACTAATTGGTCGGCAAGCAACGACGGATTGTCTACCTTTATGTAATTCTTATAATAGATACGGGATAGGCTCCGCATAATTCAGATCAAAGCCTAGGCATGCATAATTAAGCATGCCGGCCCAAGGGAAGGAACCCTTAACGGAATTATTTTCCATGGAAGATGTTTCTTACGTTAAATAGTAATATAACATAACTCCCCGAACAAATTTTTCTGTTTGAGCAATATGACTGGATTATCTGGTTTTCGGACATACTGAATGTTTATTACATTCCAACATGGTATCCGGAAACACTCCAACTTCCTGGTTCAGAGGTTGAAGCCGAAGGCCCGCGGTGAGAATTTTGACATGTTCGGTTGGAGATAAGTTCGATGGTAAAGTACACTAATACATTGAATCGAACGACTACTCTTTATCTATGTGATCTATAAGACTGTTTGAGCTACAGTCTTCTTGCGAATATTTCACAGCTATATTCACTTGGTCACACACCAAACTCATGGGAATCTCTTTTACGTCCGGTCTCTGAGGTCCAACTCGGGCCATATGATTCGGATCGAGCCCGGTGTAGCGCATTTTCACCATTGCGCATGCCTCTCGTGCACCTTCCCAGCATGCAGACACCTTCCATAGCTCAAAACAGCGTCAGGCACCTTTGAATAGGTTCGCCAACCCCTTTATACTTTCTGGAGGGGCACCGGATGGCCATAAAGCTTTAGCCATACTTCTCATGGCTTTTCGGGCCCGCTCATGCACCACGGACAACTCTTTTAGCACGTCGCCTCGAAATCCAGATACTTCTTCCTCATCTCGCCCGGTTAACAAACCTGCAAAAAAAGCATTATGACAATCTGAATTAGGGGATGCTATGAGTCCCTTGGATGGTTCAAAAGGTCATACTGAATATGCCGCATTTCAACTTCTTATTTTCTTTTTGCGCTTCCGATAACTGCGCGTTTAAAATCTTTATCTCTTCGGCTTGTTTATGCTTTTCCTCCTCGAGTTTGTTATTTGAGAAATGGTCATTGTGGCTTTTTTCATTTCTTCGAGCTATGTGGTGGCGGCATTCAGCTTTGTCTAGCTCGTTTTCAGCTCCTGGGACAGCACATTGTTCTTCTCTCTGAGAGCCTATGATCATAAGGATCCTTAAATCGGTTGGCCTAACCGCTTCAAGTCTCGGGGGCTACTGGCATATATCTATCAAATTTGCACAAACTATTACTTGCATATCCTTTGAAAACAGTTGAGTAACTCCAGCAAGTCCATCCCGGACAGCTTGGATATATGCATCCATGGAGCTGAGGGCAGTAAATTCCTACTCATAAAAAACTGGAGCGCGCATGACCTCTTTTATTCATCGATGATTCATCACGCTCTCCACCTCGAAATTCGTGATGGATACGTCATCCGAATCCTCATGAGGAGGTTGATCTGGCATTGCTTCCGTATCAGCTCTTATCCTGGTTGACGAGCCCGGAGCCGCATTAGCTGATGCTCGGCTAGCAGTGCGTTTGGACACGGTTTGCCATGTGCCCCTCCTGAAATATGATGGGAGGAGAAATATAACAATCTGATCTAATGCATAGGCACATGTCGAAGGACATACCTCTTTGAAGAAGGAGGAGGCTTGACGGAGCTCCTGGTTTCCTTTCGTTTTGATGACTCCCACTGAGGGAGTCCTAGATGAGGGGGTCCTCGGATAGCCGGACTATTGGACTATGAAGGTACAAGATTGAAGACTTCGTCCCGTGTCCGGGTGGGACTCTCCTTTGCATGGAAGGCAAGCTTGGCGATTCGGATATGTAGATCTCCTCCCTTGTAACCGACTGTGTGTAACCCTAGCCCCTCCGATGTCTATATAAACTGGCGGGTTTTAGTCCGTAGGACAACAACAATCATACCATAGGCTAGCTTCTAGGGTTTAGCCTCTCTGATCTCGTGGTAGATCAACTCTTGTAATACTCATATCATCAAGATCAATCAAGGAGGAAGTAGGGTATTACCTCCATCGAGAGGGCCCGAACCTGGGTAAACATTGTGTCCCCCGCCTCCTATTACCATCCGCCTTAGACGCACAGTTCGGGACCCCCTACCCGAGATCCGCCGGTTCTGACACCGACATTGGTGCTTTCATTGAGAGTTCTGATACGTCTCCAACGTATCTATAATTTTTGATTGCTCCATGCTATATTATCTACTGTTTTGGACTATATTGGGCTTTATTTTCCACTTTTATATTAATTTTGGGACTAACCTATTAACCGGAGGCCCAGCCCAGAATTGTTGTTTTTTTCCTATTTCAGTGTTTTGAAGAAACGGAATATCAAACGGAGTCCAAACGGAATGAAACCTTCGGGAACGTGATTTTCTCACCGAACGTGATCCAGGAGACTTGGACCCTGCGCCAAGGCATCAGAGAGGCGATCACGAGGGTGGGGGGCGCCCCCCCTAGGGCGCGCCCCCTGCCTTGTGGGCCCCTCGGTGCTCCACCGACGTACTTCTTCCTCCTATATATACCTACGTACCCCAAACGAACAGAACAAGAGCCAAAAACCTAATTCCACCACCGCAACTTTCTGTATCCACGAGAACCCATCTTGGGGCCTGTTCCGGAGCTCCGCCGGAGAGGGCCGTTGTCGGTGTCAAAACTGGCGGATCTCGAGTAGGGGGTCCCGAACTATGCGTCTAGGCCGGATGGTAATAGGAGGCAAGGGACATGAAGTTTTACCCAAGTTCAGGACCTCTCGATGGAGGTAAAACCCTACATCTTGCTTGATTAATATTGATGATATGGGTAGTACAAGAGTAGATCTACCACGAGATCAGAGAGGCTAAACCCTAGAAGCTAGCCTATGGTATGATTGTTGATGTGTATATCGTCCTACGGACTAAAACCCCCCGGTTTATATAGACACCGGAGAGGGTTAGGGTTACATAGAGTCGGTTACAATGGTAGGAGATCTGAACATCCGTATCGCCAAGCTTGCCTTCCACGCCAAGGAAAGTCCCCTCCGGACACGGGACGGAGTCTTCAATCTTGCATCTTCATAGTCCAGGAGTCCGGCTGAAGGTATAGTTCGGCTATCCGAACACCCCCTAATCCAGGACTCCCTCAGTAGCCCCTGAACCAGGCTTCAATGACGACGAGTCCGGCGCGCAGTTTGTCTTCAGCATTGCAAGGAGGGTTCCTCCTCCAAGTACTTCATAGAAGATTTTGAACACAAAGATAGTTTCCGGCTCTGCAAAATAAGTTTCCACATATTGCCATAGAGAGAATAATATTTACACAAATCTAATCTGCTGACGTATTCCGTAGCGTGACACACCACGGACAAGCCTTTATCCGAGTCGTTTCAGTATCCCACCTCAGCGCGTTATGCGAGGCAGCTTCCTTGGCACGTCTTGTCAAAGCAGAGATCGTGTCCCCTTATTCCGGGATTCTCATCAATACGGGCGTGGGTAACCCAACCGCGCCTTTGATTACAGCGCTTGTAGATAAACGAGTTTTACCAGGCTGGTGGGGACATGTAGTTGCGTCCACCCATATAAGGGGATAAGGATCCACCTTTTCACCCACGCCTTCTTCCTCCTTTTCCTATCCATTCTTGCGTACTCGAGCTCCAGCGCCCAAGTCCGCACTACCACCTCAACCCTCTCCAGTCATGTCCGGAGCGGGAGGCAAGTGGATGGTCTCCTCTGTCACGGAGGGACACATCAAAAAGCTGAGGAAGGCCGGATATCTGGCTAGCGACATCACGCACCGGCTTCCCGAAACGGGGCAGCTCATCCCCACTCCCAGGCCCCATGAGAGGGTGGTATTCCTCCCCCATTTCCTCCGCGGACTGGGCTTCCCTCTACATCCATTTGTCCGGGGGCTCATGTTCTACTATGGCCTGGATTTCCACGATCTGGCCCCGAACTTCGTCCTCAACATCTCGGCGTTTATCGTCGTGTGCGAGGCCTTCCTCCGCATCCGCCCCCATTTCGGGCTCTGGCTAAAGACTTTCAACGTCAAGCCGAAGGTGGTGCGCGGCAGCCAGGCGGAGTGTGGAGGCGCTATGGTGGGCAAGATGGCCAACGTCCTGTGGCTCGAGGGCTCCTTTGTGGAGACCCTGAAGGGGTGGCAATCATGGTGGTTTTACGTCACCGAGCCGCGCGACGCCGGATGGGTCGCACCCCCTGAGTTTCGATCTGGCCCCCCTACGCGGCTCACCTCCTGGAAGGAGACAAGCCTGTCTTGGGGTAAAAAAGGAGAGCTGACCGGACTCCAAACATGCATCCAAACCCTGGTGGACAAGAAGCTCAAACTTGTCAACGTAGTCCAGGTTATGCTCATCCGCTTGATCCTCCCGTGCCAACGACGGGCTTTCAACCTGTGGGAGTTCGACCCAGCACGGCACCAAACTCTGAGCAGGCTCTTCGACACGACATACGAAGATGCCTAGAAGGTGCTTTTCAAGGGCGCCGAGGCTCCCGCATCCGCTACTGAGGATCGCGGATTCAGTGCGCAGCATCATGCGCTCGCGGTAAGCTGTTTTTTTCCTTTTACAGGGTGTCAGTTTTCCATAGTTTGACTCTATGCGGGATCTAAGCTCCCTTTCCTCTGACAGGATTGGCAGGTGATGTCTGGACAGATCAACTGTCCGGCCCCTTTTCCCGAAGGCCCAGCAGACGCTCGCTTGGCGAGGCTGCTCGTTCCGGCGCCCTATGTGGTGCCGGAGAAGAAGGCCACGAAAAGGGCCACGGGGACTCGAAAGAGCGCCCGGCGCCAGGAGGTGTCGGATTCATCATCCGACAGTCCAGAAGCGCCTTCCTCTCGCGAAGACGAGAAGGAAGAAGAAGAGACCTCTCCCCCTCCAGCGGGAGGAGAGAAGAAAAGGAAGGCCGCCCTCTCTGAGGAGGCCGGAGGGTCCAAGAAGGGGAAAACCCTTCCTCCGGACTACTCCGCCGACGCCGACGACGGCGGAGATGAGTGGCAGCCCAGGGCCAAGCACCTGGCAAAATCGTAAGTATCGGGATACCGGAGTAGTTCATAGTATTCGTTTATTCCACAGCTTTCCCTTATGTCGAATATGCTTATGCAGCCCACCCAAAGACCGGCTCGACACGTCGTCGAGCGGCTCACTGGACTCGTCGGATGTGAACTCGCTTCCGACAGCTTCCTCCCCCCGCCCTATGGACGACACCGCGGTGTTGTCCCAACAGGTGCCAAGTAGGGAGGAGGTGGTCCCGGAGGCGCCGCAAGGCGACCTCCCGGACTCCAGGAATAAAGGGGATGAAACCCCCCAGGGCTCCAAGTCCGGCTCTAGGCCGGACACCGCTCCGGAACCTTCAAGGGTTCCGGAGTCCGGCGGGGGACCACCTTCCAAGATGAGCAAGTCCACCATGCCGGCGACCCCCGTCCACCCGGAGGCACCGGACAATATGTTGGAGGCGCTCCAAGGCGCCTCCATCGACGAGGAGCACCACGCTATTATGAGTGCGGTGGTCCAGAAGGTTCAGTCTGCCAAGAGCGGACTGACTGAAGCTTGTACTAGCCTTTTGACAGGCTTTGAGGTAAGTAAATAATGTGTAAATAATATTACCACATAGACAGTAGCCCCTGATGCTCTGTTGGGTGTTCGGGAAGAAAAGCCGAATAGAGGATCAAAAAATTCGCAAGAGTCTAACAAAAATGAGTCAATATGCATGTGCAGGCTACCCTGCTTGCGTCCGCCGCACTGACTGTGGAAGTGGACACGCTAAAGCAGGACCTTGAAAGGTCCGAGCAAGAGCTCGAGCGTGCCAAGAAGCAGCTCGAGGACAATGAAGGTAAGAAATACCTTGTTAAAAATATATATATAAGGTGAAATTGCAAAAAATGACAGGATTATTGTGGCTATTGTAGGGGCCATGTCTGAGGCGGCGACCCTTAAGCAAGCGCTGGACGAGGCCAAGAAGAATTCGGCCTCGGAGCGCACCGAGCGGGAGAAGTATGAGGCCGAGGTTGGCAAGGTGCGGTAAGAGCTCCAGGCTCTCATGGAAAAACATGAGAGTTTGGAGCGTGACTCGAAGACGCAAGCATCCGAGCTTGCGGTGGCTATTGAAAATGCCAAATCTGCCAAGGCCGAATCCCAGAAGACCCTCCAGGAGTTGGATGAGGTGAAGAAGATAGCGGCGGGTAAGGCATTCTTTATGCAAAGTAAACACATAAACGTGAGTTACTTGATACTTACCCAAATCCAGAGCTCTCCAGGGGCATTTGCAGATCTTCCCCGGAGTGTATCCGATGCCGCCGCATTCTATCGAGACGAGGAGGGCAGCTCGACGGAGAAGGTGTTCTGGTCTCAGTATGCTGAGGCCGGACACCCCGTGCCCCTGAGCGACCAGCTGAAGCAACTGGTTGAGCTCCACAAGGCGGCCGAACAGGCCATGAAGGGCCTCCTAGTTCGGCTGTGGCCTGGAGAGGCTCTGCCTGGGAGCTATTTCGGGCTGGTGCGGCGGCTGGTGGAGGCATGTCCAAGGCTCGAAGTCATCAAGCGCTCCGTCTGTATTGAAGGTGCCCGTAGGGCCTTTACCCGTGCTAAGGTGCACTGGGGCAGGCTGGATGCGGAGAAGCTTGTGAAGAACGGGCCACCAGCGGGGAAAGAGCATCGCAAGCCCGAAAAATACTATAAGGATGTTCTGAAGGGTGCCCGCCTTGTGGCGGATGAATGTACTAGGGATGTAATTTTTGAGTAAAACTCGCTTGTGTTTGTCCTGTGCGCTGAAAACTTGTTCATATGCGCTGAGCAATGCTGCTAGAATTTAAAATATTACCTTCTGTGCGGCTGTTTATCAATACTGAGAGATGGCGAGTCATCGGCTGCTGCCCCCTTGCCGCTAGTGCTGGGGTGTTCGGGGATAAACCTGAGCGCTCTTTTTCCCATGTTTGGGTCCGTTGAGGGAGGCGCTCAGCCCAACGAACAAGGCAATCGGACTATAATGTGTGAATACTCTCACTTAGCCATAGAATTCTATAATTTTAAATTTCGGCGAAGCCCCTAGTATTCGGAAGACCGAGTTCGGGGCGCTATCCACACCTTGGCCGGGCAGAGCCGGCTCCTCGCCCTAAGCGGCATAAGTCTTTAGGGACTTGAAAAAACCTCTCGAACAGCGACCAGCTCTTGCTTCATCATGACAGTCAGTTTTAGCTTTCTCCACTGAGGTGCTCGACCCAGCTCAACAGGGGCACAATCGCAGTGGTTCTCCTAGTGCTACCTTAGCCGATATAGCGGAACGTAAGGCACCAAAACATAGGAGCCGGGCAAACCCAACTATTGACCCAAGACATGATTCGGAGCCGATGCATATAATGCTATAAGTTCAGGGTGCCGCACTTGTTAAAGTGTTCGGACTTCTCACACCATTGAGGGGTACGAAAGCCCCTGGCGTATTTTGGCCGTACCAACGTGTACGGGTGCAACATGTCATTAAGGAACATATAAAAAAAGGTAATGCAAAAATAAACGAAATCTATGCATTGTTTATTAAAGGTAGCTGCGATCAAAGCAGAACGATACAAGTAATGCGATAAACGAAAAGTTGGACTATTTAACATGTCTGCTCCAGGGGCAAGCTGCGGAATAGTATGCGAAACAGGTATACTGCTTGTGATAGAGACCACCTGGGATTTCTGTAATGCGGCATGGCTTGTCTGCTTCCCTGGTTCTTGTGTCGTTTGTGTGGCAATTGAACTGCCGAACAGGCCTTCCGGAGAGTAGAGTCCTGGAAGTAAGAGAAAAGTAAAAAAATTCGGCAGCCCCTGGTGCGGTTTAAGCCGTGTTTTGGGCGTGCCGTGATGGTGCCCCTCCCCCTATGCCCATGGTATTTCCAGAGCGTAGTTATGGACGCGAAGTACTGGCGTCGCCTTTTTGCGAGGGTTGGGGTTGGGGCCGCATTGCTACGCCTGCTCGGAACGTGCCAGGCGGTCTTGTTGTAGGTTACTCCGGGCGCGCTTGACGGTGTCCGGACGTTTAACGACCAGACTGGAGAACTTCCTGGAGAGGCTGCTTTGTACTTCCACTACAAGGGCCGCCGTGTGCTCCTCCATTCGGAGGGAGCGTTCGGTGTTTCCATTGACCGTAATTACTCCACGAGGGCCTGGCATCTTGAGCTTAAGGTATGCGTAGTGCGGTACCGCATTGAATTTGGCGAATGCGGTTCGTCCGAGCAGTGCATGATAGCCACTGCGGAATGGGACTATGTCGAAGATCAATTCCTCGCTTCAGAAATTATCCGGGGATCCGAAGACCACTTCAAGTGTGACTGAGCCTATACAGTTGGCCTCTACACCTGGTATTACGCCTTTAAAGGTCGTTTTGGTGGGCTTAATCCTCGAGGGATCGATGCCCATTTTTCGCACTGTATCCTGGTAAAGCAGGTTCAGGCTACTGCCGCCATCCATGAGGACTCTAGTGAGATGAAATCCGTCAATAATTGGGTCTAGAACCAATGCGGCAAATCTGCCATGATGGATGCTAGTGGGATGGTCTCTTCGATCAAAGATGATCGGGCAGGAAGACCATGGGTTGAATTTTGGGGCGACTGGCTCTACCGCGTATACGTCCCTTAACGCGCACTTCCGCTCCCTTTTGGGGACGTGGGTGGCGTATATCATGTTCACCGTCCGCACTTGTGGGGGAAAACCCTTCTGTCCATTGTTATTCGGCGGCCGGGGCTCCTTGTCGTCATCGCTATGCAGCCCCTTGTCTTCATTATCGGCGCTTAACTTGCCTGCCTGCTTGAACACCCAACAATCCCTGTTGGTGTGATTGGACGGCTTTTCGGGGGTGCCATGTATTTGGCACAAGCGGTCGAGTATTCGGTCCAAGCTGGACGGGCCCCTAGGATTCCTTTTGAATGGCTTCTTTCGCTGACCGGATTTAGAGCCTCTGAATCCGGCATTAACTGTCGTATCCTCAGCATTGTCGCCGTTAATGCGGCGCTTCTGCTTGTTGCGATGCGACCTGCCACTAATGTCCCTGGTGTCCGAACTACCAGGGTTCTTGGTCATATTGTTGCTACGAGCGAGCCAGCTGTCTTCTCCCGCGCAAAAGCGGGTCATGAGTGTCGTGAGTGCTGCCATAGATTTCGGCTTTTCCTGTCCGAGGTGCCGGGCCAGCCACTCGTCACGGATATTGTGCTTGAAGGCCGCTAGGGCCTCAGCGTCCGGACAGTTGACTATTTGATTTTTCTTTGTTAGGAACCATGTCCAGAATTGTCTGGCCGATTCCTCTGGCTACTGGATTACGTGACTTAGGTCATTGGCGTTTGGGGTTCGCACATAAGTGCCCTGGAAATTGTCGAGGAATGCGGCTTCCAGGTCCTCCCAACAACTGATTGACCCTGTTGGAAAGCTGTTGAGCCAATGCCGGGCTAGTCCTTTAAGCTTGAGTGGGAGGTATTTGATGGCGTGAAAATCGTCGCCGCGGGCCATGTGGATATGAAGGAGATAATCCTCGATCCATACCGCAGGGTCTGTTGTGCCATCATATGATTCAATGTTTACGGGTTTGAAACCCTCGGGGATTTGATGATCCATTATTTCGTCTGTAAAGCACAGTGGGTGTGCGGCGCCTCTATACTGGGCGATATCATGACGTAGCTCCAATGAGCTTTGTCTACTGTGTTCGGCCCTGCCGAATGTGTGGCCAGCGTGACGGTTACTGTCTCAAGCCATGGGGTGCCCATGCGATCCGTAGATCGATCATGTTTGCCTTGTCTTGTCCTCCAACATGTCTCGTAAGTCCGACGCATATTCCCATGCCTTGGTACGGGGTGCGGCTTGAGTGGAGGGCCGGGAGGCCTCTCTGTCGCGGCCACGAGGTGGCCGTTCGGCCGCATCAAGTGCTTCCTCCTCTAATCGGGGTAGCAACCTGCGCTTTGGGTAACTCTTGGAGGGGTATTCGAGTTTATGCTCTTCGGCCGCAAGGACTTCGGTCCATCTGTCAACTAGCAAATCTTGATCAGCTCTGAGTTGTTGCTGTTTTTTCTTGAGGCTTCTTGCCGTGGCGATAAGCCTGCGTTGGAAACGCTTTTGCTCAACGGGATCCTCTGGCACGATGAATTCGTCGTCGTCGAGGCTTGCCTCGTCTTCGGAGGGAGGCATATAATTATCGTCCTCAACCTCTCTGTCTGCCGCTCTCTCATGAGGGTTGGTTTCTCCATTCTCCTGTGCTAAACCTTGCTGGAGGGGGTTTTCTTCGGCACTCTCCGGAGTATTATTATCTCCCGTTCTGGAATCACCGTTTTTGTGTTGGCGGGATTTTGAGCGGCGCCGCTGACGCCGACGCTTTTGCTGTTTCTTGGAGGGGTCATCCTCCGTTGTTCCATCACCATCTCCCTCTTTTGGGGTGTCCACCATGTATATGTCATATGACGAGGTGGCTTTCCAGGGCCTAGTAGGCGCTGGTTCTTCATCATCTCCTTCATCGGCGTCCATACCGTCGATGTCTTCGTAGTCGTAGTCGAGCATGTCGGTTAAATCGTCGACAGTGGCTACAAAGTGGGTGGGTGGGTTTTGAATTTCTTCATCGTCCGTACCCCAACCTTGCTGACCGTAGTCCGGCCAGGGCTCTCCTGATAAAGAGAGAGACTTCAGTGACTTCAGGATATCGCCGAAAGGCGAGTGCTGAAAGACGTCCGCGACCGTGAACTCCATGATCGGCGCCCAATCGGATTCGATCGGCGGGGGCGCAGAGGGTTCGGAGTCCGGAGAAGGATCCGGCTCCATGGAGTCACGAGTCTTGCAGAGTACGGGGCTGGTGTTCGGCTCAACCGCCGTTGGGATCACAGCCCCCGAGGTGGCGTCCAACCACCCATCCTCGATCGGCGTGGTTGGCTCCGAACTAAGGGTCGGAGCCGATGCGGGTGCGGCCTCCAGGGCACTATTCGACGGCAGAGCTAGATCATGCTCGTCGTGACAGTGCGGCGCGCTCGGCGGTGGTTCGAGTCTGTCGAAGATCAAGTCCCCACAGATGTCAGCCGTGTAGTTTAAATTTCCGAATCTGACCTGACGGTCAGGGGCGTAGCTTTCGATCTGCTCTAGATGGCCAAGTGAATTGGCCCGCAGTGCGAAGCCGCCAAAGACAAAGATCTGTCCGGGGAGGAAGGTCTCACCCTGGACTGCATCGCCATTGATGATCGTAGGAGCCATCGGGCCTGACGGCAACGGCACAGAGGAACTCTCAATGAAAGCACCAATGTCGATGTAAAAACCGGTGGATCTCGGGTAGGGGGTCCCGAACTGTGCGTCTAGGCCGGATGGTAACAGGAGGCAAGGGACACGAAGTTTTACCCAGGTTCGGGCCCTCTCGATGGAGGTAAAACCCTACGTCCTGCTTGATTAATATTGATGATATGGGTAGTACAAGAGTAGATCTACCACGAGATCAGAGAGGCTAAACCCTAGAAGCTAGCCTATGGTATGATTGTTGATGTGTATATCGTCCTACGGACTAAAACCCCCCGGTTTATATAGACACCGGAGAGGGTTAGGGTTACATAGAGTCGATTACAATGGTAGGAGATCTGAACATCCATATCGCCAATCTTGCCTTCCACGCCAAGGAAAGTCCCCTCCGGACACGGGACGGAGTCTTAAATCTTGCATCTTCATAGTCCAGGAATCCGGCTGAAGGTATAGTTCGGCTATCCGAACACCCCCTAATCCAGGACTCCCTCAGCCGTCATCACGGAGGGCTTCTACATCATCATAGCCTCTCCGATGAAGTGTGAGTAGTTTACCTCAGACCTTCGGGTCCATAGTTAGTAGCTAGATGGCTTCTTCTCTCTTTTTGGATCTCAATACAAAGTTCCCCCCCTCTCTTGTGGAGATCTATTCGATGTAATCTTCTTCTTTTTGCGGTGTGTTTGTTGAGACCGATGAATTGTGGGTTTATGATCAAGTCTATCTATGAATAATATTTGAATCTTCTCTGAATTATTTTATGTATGATTGGTTATCTTTGCAAGTCTCTTCGAATTATCCGTTTGGTTTGGCCAACTAGATTGGTAGTTCTTGCCATGGGAGAAGTGCTTAGCTTTGGGTTCGATCTTGCGGTGTCGTTTCCCAGTGACAGAAGGGGAAGCAAGGCACGTATTGCATCATTGCCATCGAGGATAACAAGATGGGGTTTATTTCATATTGCATGAATTTATCTCTCTACATCATGTCATCTTGCTTAAGGCGTTACTCTGTTTTTAACTTAATACTCTAGATGCATGCTGGATAGCGGTCGATGAGTGGAGTAATAGTAGTAGATGCATAATCGTTTCGGTCTACTTGTCACGGACGTGATGCCTATATACATGATCATGCCTAGATATTCTCATAACTATGCTCAATTCTATCAATTGCTCAACAGTAATTTGTTCACCCACCGTAGAATACTTATGCTCTTAAGAGAAGCCAAGTGAAACCTATGGCCCCCGGGTCTATTCTCATCATATTAATCTCCATCACTTTAATCTTGTTTTGCTTTTTACTTTGCCTTTTACTTTTCACTTTGCATCTTTATACCAAAAATACCAAAAATATTATATCTATCAGATCTCACTCTCGTAAGTGACTGTGAAGGGATTGACAACCCCTAATCGCGTTGCTTGCGAGCAGCTATCGTTTTGTGCAGGTACGAGGGACTTGAGCGTGGCCTCCTACTGGATTGATACCTTGGTTCTCAAAAACTGAGGGAAATACTTACGCTACTCTACTGCATCATCCCTTCCTCTTCGGGGAAATCCAATGCAAGCTCAAGAGGTAGCAAGAAGGATTTCTGGTGCCGTTGCCGGGGAGTCTACGCTAAAGTCAACATACCAAGTACCCATCACAATCCCTATCTCTCGCATTACATTATTTGCCATTTGCCTATTGTTTTCCTCTCGCCCACTTCACCCTTGCCGTTTTATTCGCCCTCTCTCTCTCTATCCTCCCTCTCTATTTGCCTCTTTTTGCCCGCTTGCCTTTTGTTTGCTCGTGTGTTGGATTGCTTGTTTGTCGCGATGGCTCAACCGAGATTTGGTGATCTTCACCTTAAAGGGTTAGAGGAGATTGAAAACAACGTTAGGAAGTTTATGGTTTTGCAATTCAAGCATAATAATTTCTTTAGAAACGAGCTTAAGGAACAAAAAGGTTTTATGAGCTATATGAATAAAGAGCTTGATGATATGTCTAAAGAATTTGATGGTATAAGATCCCAAATTGCTCGTCTAGAAAAGACGACTGCTAAAATTTCGGATATGCAAGCCACCTTAGCCAATAAGATGGCCGCTAAACTGAATTCCAATGAAAATCAAGATGAAGATCTAAAAGTTATTGATGTGTCTCCTATTAAATCTTTGTTTTGCAATATGAATCTTGATGAAACTGAATATGATCTTCCTTTACCTAGAAGGCGTTCTAAAAATTCGGAATATTTAGATCTTTATGATGAAATTGATGAAAGTGGGATTGAAAGAAATAAAAATCTAGATGTTGCTAAACCCACTATATTGGATTTCAAGGAATTTAATTATGAAAGTTGCTCTTTAATTGATTGTATTTCCTTGTTGCAATCTGTGCTAAATTCTCCACATGCTTATAGTCAAAAGAAAGCCTTCACCGAACATATTGTTGATGCGTTGATGCAATATTATGAAGAAAAACTTGAGTTGAAAGTTTCTATCCCTAGAAAACTCTATGATGAGTGGGAACCAACTACTAAAATTAAAATTAAAGATCATGAGTTTTATGCTTTGTGTGATTTGGGTGCTAGTGTCTCTACTATTCCCAAGACTTTGTGTGATTTGCTAGATTTCCGTAATTTTGATGATTGCTCTCTAAACTTGCATCTTGCGGATTCTACTATTAAGAAACCTATGGGAAGGATTAATGATGTTCTTATTGTTGCAAATAGGAATTATGTGCCCTTAGATTTCATTGTTCTTGATATATATTGCAATCCTTCTTGCCCTATTATTCTTGGCAGACCTTTCCTTAGAACGGTTGGTGTGATTATTGATATGAAGGAAGGGAATATTAGATTTCAATTTCCATTAAAAAGGGCATGGAACACTTTCCAAGAAAGAAAATAAAATTGCCATATGAAACTATCATGAGAGCCACTTATGGATTGCCTACCAAAGATGGCAATACCTAGATCTATCCTCGCTTTTATGCCTAGCTAGGGGCGTTAAACGATAGCGCTTGTTGGGAGGCAACCCAATTTTATTTTTATTCCTTGCTTTTTGCTCCTGTTTAGTAATACATAAATTATCTAGCCTCTTTTTTGGTTGTGTTTTTTGTGTTTAATTAGTGTTTGTACCAAGTAGAACCGTTGGGAAGACTTGGGGAAAGTCTTGTTGAACTTGCTGTGAAAAACAGAAACTTTAGCGCTCACGAGAACTGCTGTAATTTTTATTTGAAGAGTGCTATTTAGTTAATTCTTTTTGAAGATGATTAATAGATAAATTACTCACGTCCAGCAATTTATTTTTAGAATTTTTGGGGTTCCAGATCTTGCGCTAGCTACAGATTACTACAGACTGTTCTGTTTTTGACAGATTCTGTTTTTCGTGTGTTGTTTGCTTATTTTGATGAATCTATGGTTAGTAAAATAGTTTATAATCCATAGAGAAGTTGGAATAAAGTAGGTTTAACACCAATATAAATAAAGAATGAGTTCATTACAGTACCTTTAAGTGGTCTTTTGTTTTCTTTCGCTAACGGAGCTCATGAGTTTTCTACTTTAAGTTTTGTGTTGTGAAGTTTTCAAGTTTTGGGTGAATTCTTTTGATGGATTATGGAACAAGGAGTGGCAAGAGCCTAATCTTGGGGATTCCCATGGCACCCCCAAGATAATCCAAGGACACCAAAAAGTCAAAGTTTGGGGATGCCCCGGAAGGCATCCCCTCTTTCGTCCACTTCCATCGGTAATTTACTTGGAGCTATATTTTTATTCACCAACATGATATGTGTTTTGCTTGGAGCGTCTTGTATTATTTTTGTCTTTGTGTTTTAGTATGCCACAATCATCCTTGCTGTACACACCTTTTGAGAGAGCCATACATGAAACTAAATTTGATAGAATACTCTATGTGCTTCACTTATATCTTTTGAGCATTATAATTTTGCTCTATGTGCTTCACTTATATCTTTTTGAGCTAAGTAGTTTTGCTCTATGTGCTTCACTTATATCTTTTTGAGCTAAGTAGTTTTGCTCTATGTGCTTCACTTATATCTTTTTGAGCTAAGTAGTTTTGCTCTATGTGCTTCACTTATGTGACGCCCCCAATTTGACCGTACACTAATCATACACTCAAACGTGTACGATCAAGATCAGGGACTCACGGGAAGATATCACAACACAACTCTACGAATAAAATAAGTCATACAAGCATCATATTACAAGCCAGGGGCCTCGAAGGCTCGAATACAAGAGCTCGATCATAGAAGAGTTAGCGGAAGCAACAATATCTGAGTACAAACATAAGTTAAACAAGTTTGCCTTAAAAGGCTAGCACAAACTGGGATACAGATCGAAAGAGGCGCATGCCTGCTGCCTCGGATCCTCCTAAACTAATCCTGGTCTTCGTCAGCGGGCTACACGTAGTAGGCACCTCCCGAGTAGTAGTAGTCGTCGTCGACGGTGGCGTCTGGCTCCTGGGCTCCATCGTCTGGTCGCAGCAATCGGGTACAGGAAGGGGGAAAAGGGGGAGTAAAGCAACCGTGAGTACTCATCCAAAGTACTCGCAAGCAAGGAGCTACACTACATATGTATGCATTGGTATCAAATGGAATAAGGGTATCATACGTGGACTGAACTGCAGAATGCCGGAATAAGGAGGGGATAGCTAGTCCTTATCGAAGACTACACTTCTAGCCACCTCCATCTTGCAGCAGCTAGAAGAGATTAGATGGTAAATTCACCAAGTAGCATCGTGTAGCATAAACCTAACCGATGATCCTCCCCTCGTCGCCCTGTGAGAGAGCGATCACCGGTTGTATCTGGTACTTGGAAGGGTGTGTTTTATTAAGTATCCGGATCTAGTTGTCATAAGGTCAAGGTACAAATCCAAGTCGTCCTGTTACCGAAGATCGCGGCTATTCGAATAGATTACTTTCCCTGCAAGGGTGCACCACATTTCCCAACACACTCGATCCCCTTTGTCCGGACACACTTTCCTGGGTCATGCCCGGCCTCGGAAGATCGACACTTCACAGCCCTACCTAGGCACAACAGAGAGGTCAGCACGCCGGTCTAAATCCTATGGCGCAGGGGTCTGGGCCCATCACCCTTTGCACACCTGCATGTTGCGAACGCGGCCGGAAGTAGAACTAGCCTCCTTAATACGAGAGCAGGCTTATGGTCCAATCCGGCGCGTGCCGCTCAGTCGCTGACGTCACGAAGGCTTCGGCTGATACCACGACGTCGAGTGCCCATAATTGTCCCCGCGTAGATGGTTAGTGCGTATAGGCCAGTGGCCAGACTCACATCAAATACCAAGATCTCGTTAAACGTGTTATCTTGAAATAACCGCGAACGCCGACCAGGGCCAGGCCCACCTCTCTCCTAGGTGGTCTCAACCTGCCCTGTCACTCCGCCTCAAACTAACAGTCGGGGGCCGTCGGGAATCCAGGCCCACCTCTACCGGGATGGAGCCACCTGCCCCTTCAGCCCCCATCTCCGAACAGTATCATAAGTAAAGTAACAGTATAAAGTATATACCATATGCCCGTGATCACCTCCCGAAGTGATCACGGCCCAGTAGTATAGCATGACAGACAGACAAGAGTGAAGGGCCACTAATGAAGTACTAGCAACCTATACTAGGCATGTAGGATTGCAGGTAAGGTATCAACAGTGGTAGCAACAATGATAGGCTATGCATCAGGACAGGATTAACGGAAAGTAGTAATATGCTACACTACTCTAATGCAAGCAGCATAGAGAAGAGTAGGCGATATCTGGTGATCAAGGAGGGGGCTTGCCTGGAAGCTCTGTTGCATAAGAAGGGTCGTCGGTGACGTAGTCGTACTCGGTGGCATCAGCGCTGGTCTCGGGGTCTACCGGGGAAGAAGAGGGGGAAAGAAACAGTAAATACGGAGCAAACAAAGCATCACAAAATGTAACGAGACAAAACGCGGTGCTAGGTATGCCCTAACGTCGTAGGAGGTGATACCGGCGAAGGGGGGGGGACATCCGGGAAAATATCCCCAGTGTTTCGCGTTTTCAGACAGATGAACCGGAGGGGGAAAGTTGCGTGTTCGCTATGCTAGGGATGCATGGCTGACAAACGGGCTACGTATCCGGATTCGTCTCGTCGTTCTGAGCAACTTTCATGTAGAAAGTATTTTCATCTGAGCTACGGTTTATTTTATATGATTTTCTAAAGTTTTAAATCATTTTTATAATTTATTTAATTAATTTAATCCAACATTATCCAGAGTAGTGCACGCTGACGTCAGCATGACGTCAACAGTTGACAGTTGACCTGGTCAACCTGACGTGTGGGCCCCGTGGGACCCACCTATCATTCTCTGTTTAGTTTAATTAGGGTTTAGGTTAATTAATTACTATTTAGTTTAATTAATCAAAATTAATTAATTTAATTAATTCTTTAATTAATTAATTAATTATTTTTATTATTTTTTATTACTATTTTTTAAATTCTTTTTTAATCATTCTCAGGGCTAGGCCCACTATCATTGGGCCAGGGGGGCCTTAGCGGTTCGGGCTATCGGGAATGTGGGTGCGGGTGCCTGACGGGGCGAACCCGAGGGCAGCGTAGCCCGCCTGGGCGTGGAGGCGAGACTGTCGGGCGTGGCGGGGCGCCGGCAGCCACCAGCAGAGGCAAGCGGCAGCCCCAAGCGGGTTGCACGTGCGGCGGATGTGTGGATGGCGCGATGAAGCCGAGGCAGGAGGTGGGGTGACAGGGGGGCGCGGCGTGACGGGGCGGAGGCGGCGCTGGTCAGGCGGCATGGGCGGAGGCAGGGTACAACGGCGGCGGCGAGCGGCTGCGCTAGTCCAGGCCGTGGCCGGAGCGGCGAGCAGGGACCGCGGGGCTACGACGGACGAGGCCACCGCAGGCGGGCCGCGCGAGCTGCGGTGCGGGTGCGTGAGCACGAGTGGGCGGGCACGGCATCAGGCGCGCGGACGAGCGCACGGGCGAGGGGCGACGGCGCATGAGCGGGAGGAGCAGCGAGTGAGGCATGGCCCCTGCAACGGCGCGGATGCCCGCGGCGAACGGCGTCCGACAGGGGGAGAGGGGAGGCAGAGGGGAGCGCTCACGGTGGTCGTAGGGAGAATGGCAGCGGGCGCAAGGAGGATGACGGGGACGAGGTCGACGATGGAGGTAGTCCGGCGAGGTGGTCCTGGTCGGCGAGCGGCGTTCCGAGCGACGGCGCCAGGATCCGAGGGCGACGGGGTCGAGTCCGCGACGAGTCGAGGCCACGGCTTCAGGCGAGCGTCGCGCAAGGGAGAGGAGAGGCGCGGAGGAGGCCGGGGGTGGCGGTGCTCGGTGCCGGCGGCGGCCTCCAGGGGAGCGGCGGCTCGGGTGCGAGATCAGGCCCATCCCTGATCCAATCCAGTGAGAGAAGGGGGTGGGGAACGGGAGAGAGTGGGGGCGTGGGTGCGTGGGGGTGGTTAGGTCACGGGGGTGCGGGATATGGGGAGTGGGGGTGGCCGGCCTGTGGGTGGCCTGGTAGCCCTGTTGGGCCGAAAGGCCCAGGGGAGGGGGTTCTCTCTCTTCGTTCTTTTTTTTGTTTTGTTTTGTTTTTGTTTTACTTTTTATTTAATTTATTTGTTTCCTATTAGTTCTTTTCATTTTATTTTTTTGTAAAATATACAACTAGCCCCTAAATTAGTGTTAGTAATACGATTACTGTGACAACTAATTTTGCAATAAAATAGTCTTACATTTGTTTATCATTTTAAAAGTATTTAATAATTGTTTTAGCCCCTGTTTTATTCATCAAGGGGCATTTAAAAACTTTATAAAAATGTGGTTTCAACATGACAAATATCCAGGGATCATTTTCCACACTTTGAACATTTTAGTTTCCATGTTTGACAAATTTGAATTTTTAACTTTAAATTTGAATTCGAATTCTGAACAATGATTTGGATCAAGTGAGGATTAGCAACAGTAATGTGGTGACATGACACCATTAACAGGGGTTTACTGTAGCTTAACTATCCGGGCATCACAACTTATATCTTTTTGAGCTAAGTAGTTTTGCTCTATGTGCTTCACTTATATCTTTTTGAGCTATGTAGTTTTGCTCTATGTGCTTCACTTATATCTTTTGAGCGTTATAATTTTGCTCTATGTGCTCCACTTAGATCTTTTAGAGCACGGTGGTGGATTTTTTTTAAAGAAACTATTGATCTCTCATGCTTCACTTAAATTATTTTGAGAGTCTCTTAATAGCATGGTAATTTACTTAATAATAATATGCTTGGTATTCAAGATTTGTGAAACTTTCTTTTAAGTGTGTTGAATACTAAGAAAAGATTGAAGCATGATAATTGTTTTGAGATATGGAGGTGATAATATTAGAGTCATGCTAGTTGAGTAGTTGTGAATCTAACATTCTTAAGAAGTTGCTCCCCACTTCTACCTATTCTCTCAACATGCACACTATCCACATCATCTATATGCCACATCATCAATTAGTTTGCAAAATCAACCAATCACTCTTTTTCACCCCGCCTAGAAAAGAAAAACTGTTTCTTTTTCCAGCTTCACAGCAGCCGCTGTCCAACCTTTCCCCATCCCGCACGGGCGGCTGGCCCACCGCCCCAAATCTGCAGCGCCCCTCCTCCTCCCTCTGGTCTCCTCACTGAGCCCACGGCCGCCTCGCCTCACCACCGGACCACCGCCCGTCCGGCGCGCTTCCTCCTCTCCTCTCCTCCCTCCCATCCACTCCTCTTCTGGAGCTGCGCCCACCCATGCCTCCGCCGCGGGCGCACGCAGAGCGCCGGCTGTCCGCCGCGTCGGCCGCCCCACCAAATCTGAAGTGCTCCTCCACCGGAGCGGCACCCGTCCGGCCTCCTCTCGCTCCTCCGGGCACATCCTCCCGCTCCCTCCTCCGGGCACCTCCTCCCGCTTCGCCCAGGGCGCCCACGGACATACGTGTGCCATCCACCCTGCCCACCAGCCATGCCTCCGCCGCGCCATAGCCAGAGCGCCGGCGCCGCGCTACCTCCTCTCCCTCCTTCCGCTGCGCCCACGACGCCCACGCATCCAGTGTGGCGAACATGCCCGTCGCCACCCCTGTACGCCTCCTCTGCCGCCGCCAGGCTGACTCCCGGCCCCACCTTGAAGCCGACGCCGCTGCACACCACGCGCCGCTCTCCTCGCTCGCGTATCGCCCCGCCTCACGGCACACTTTCCTCAGCTCCGAGCGTGTAGGCGCAGTTGGGACGCGGGTTGTCCGCCATGGTCACCGTCCACTCTGTACACTCTGCTCCGCGGCGAGTCGATGATGAGGAGCCCGATTCAAAGGTGAGGTGAGCATCGCCGCATTTACTTCACTGCTGCTTGCTAGGCTTCTTTTTTGAGTATCTGCTCGCTAGGCTTCTAAAGCTGGAGGTCCTCAATTTTCCCAGCCCACTTCATCAACGCCTTTGCAGCCCAATGCTCCAAATGGCCCATGCTGTTTATCTTCTCCGATGCCATCACTTAAACCCTTTAGCTGCTGGTCATTAGTGATTGATGCTTCACTTCCTCTCCCCACGATCTCTGCAGGAGAAACTGATGGTTTCCTCTTTAAATTCGGTGCTCCACCTGAACTCACTTTGTAACAATCGTGGTGGGCTTCTGCCATACCGCTCATACCCGTACCACTGGTGAGAAACTCCCTTCCCTATCCTTCTCGACCTTCCTTGTGCCATATTGCAAGTTGAATCACAATGTTGGACTTCCTCAGGTACTGGACGAATTGGACGCCAGGGCCCCCATCTTGGTTGTTCTTCCCCAGCTGCATACGGAAGAGCCTGGAATTTACGGCACCTATAGGTAAATGATGTTGCCATGTATTCTTGATTACTATCTGAAGTTAACTGCGATTTCTGAATTTTGGTATGCTTCGTTAATTTTGCCTCATGACATATAGTGGTTCAATAAAAAAACTATTAATCCTCAGGTGTTAGGCGATTTGGACACCGGGGTAGTGATCTTGGTTGTTCTACGGTCGCTACATAGCCAGACATCCAATCCTACAGGGTACATACTATTCCATACATCACTAATTATTTCAATTCAGTTTGGCTAGATTGAATACTTAGCACTGCATTTTATTAACTTTCTCTGTTCTGAAGTTTTGTTTTTTTATAGTTATGCATTCTATTTATTTACCCTGTTCTGAATTGTTGTTTGTTTATGGTACGGGAATCCATATGCCTTGCATTCAACCCCTGCATCTAACATTCTTAAGAATTTTACAAAGGTTTGGTGAGAGTGTTATTTAGTCTCTTCACCCCCCCCCCCCACTTTTGCTAGAGTTTCCGACATGGATAATGCAGAAAACTCTTCGCATAATCGAGTTGGATGAAAACATCATCCATCATTACCTAATCCTCCTCCTCGACTAAACCCGTATGTTGCTGCTCAGAACCGTCGTATGCGTATGGAACTCATGGCTAAAAAAGAAAAAAGAGGTTTGTTAGGCACATTATATTTCTCCAAATATTTTATCTTCCGTATGACCTGTCTTATTTATTTCACCATCTACTTCTTCATATGTATAAATCAACAGCCTCTAGAGGTAAACAAACATCACACCAACCTACAAACGAAGAATCATCGACATCACACACACAAAATCTGGTCTTTGCACATAACCGTAAGATTCTACCCACATTCCAGTTCACGCCTTAGAGTTTTGGGATGACTACATTTACAAAAAAACTCTTCGCGGCTTATCTTTCAGGAACTATATTTCAACGCTTAAACCTTGGAGGTCCCCATCATTCTTGCAAACACTGTGGTGCTCTGTTTTGGTATGATGAGCGTCTACGCAGAGAAAGACATACTCCAGATCCAACATATAATTTGTGTTGCAAGGGAGGAAAAGTTTACCTGCGGCCATATGATCCTCCTCCTCAACCCCTCTTGGATTTACTGACATTCCAGGACAGAACACTCTCCAGACACTTCTTTAAACATATTAGGCAGTACAATACAATGTTTGCAATGACTTCAATGGGAGCTAAAATTAATGAAACCATAAATGATGGATGAGGCCCATATGTTTTCATGGTTAGTGGGCAGATTTGTCACCGCATTGGTTCTTTGAGACCAACTGGGGAACGACCAGAATATGCACAGTTATACATGTTTGATACTGAGCGTGAGGTTTCAAACCGAATAAATGTTGCTTCGTCTTCACGCTCTGCTTCGTCTTCAAGCTCTTCATTCCAAGCTAACGAAGACATTGTTCAGTCGTTCATACAAATGTTGAACACACATAACCCCATTATCAAGCTGTTTAGGACAGCAAGTCAAAGATTAGCTGGGAGTGATTGTGACCATTTAACAATCAGGATATATGGCAAACCTGATGCCCATGGAGACATCTAGTGCTCCAGTTGCGTTTGAGGTTGTTGGATTAGTGGTTGGTGATATTGGGTCATCTAATGTAGGACGAGACATTATAATACAAGACCATTCATCACAGTTACAGCGAATTAGTGAGAAACACCCCAAGTTTATGTCCATGCAGTATCCTCTGTTATTTCCATATGGAGAAGATGGCTACCATGATGAGCTTATGTACCGGCAAAGATCAAGCACTTCAGCCAATCAGCACCAAAAAGTCACAATGCTACATTACTACACATATAGGTTGCATGATAGGCCAAATGACTTCAATACTCCATTACGATGCAAAAGATTAACACAGGCTTACTTTGTGGATGGCTATTGTTGTGTTGAAACATTCCGTATTGGATTCTACCGCAAGCCTAGCTTTCAGAGTAAATACAGATCATCATCATTTAGTTCTTTGGCAAATTCTGTATCAAGAGGTATTGCATCCGGTTCTTCTGTTGGGTAGAGGATTATATTACCATCCTCCTTTACTGGAGGCCCTCGCTATTTATACCAAAACTATCAAGACTCCATCGCTATTTGTAGAAAATATGGTTGCCCAGATCTATTTGTGACGTTCACATCAAATGCTGCCTGGCCTGAAGTTATGGAGGCTTTATCCTCCATTCCAGGACAAGAGCCATCTGACCGTCCAGATATTGTCAACCGGGTATTCAAAATGAAGCTTGATATGTTGATGGATGATATTAAAAAGAAAAAATTCTTCGGTCCCATAAATGCGGGTAATAGCACTTTCCCCAACCTTATTTCCTTTGCACAACAAACTTTTGTGTCAGTTATTAAAAATATTGTACTTTCTTGTAGTTATCTACACAGTTGAATTTCAGAAACGTGGCCTCCCACATGCTCATATAATTATATGGTTAGCCAAAGAAGCCCCCTTAGATGCACAGAAGATAAATTCAATTATTTCTGCTCAATTGCCAGATCCTGTGAAAGACCCAATTGGATATGAAGCTATATCTTCTTTCATGGTCCATGGCCCTTGTGGCCCTCTCAACCAGTTTTCCCCATGCATGTCAGAAGGAAAGTGCACAAAATTTTACCCGAAGGATTTCTGTGAGCAAACCACTATCCGGGAGAATGGTTTTACTGAATATGCCCGACCAAACAACGGAATAACTGCTAGAAAAAATAAAGTTGACATTGACAATAGATACATTGTTCCTCATAATGTTGATCTGCTGGTTAAGTATCAAGCCCACATAAATGTAGAAAAGGTTAATCATGATGGTATGCACAAATATCTTTTCAAATATGTTACAAAAGGATTTGATTGTGCTAGAATTGGCCTCTACTCCAAGTCTACGTCATCAGATTCGTCGACTGAGACAATTAATGAAATTGATAACTATTTAGAGTATCGTTGTGTCACACCAAATGATGCTGCTTGGCGTCTGTTCGAGTATGATATTCACCATACAGAACCTTCCGTAGAAAGGCTCCCTGTTCATCTTCCTCTTGAGAATAATGTAATTTTCTCTGAAGATGATAATCTAGAACAAGTAATTGAAGACCCAAAAAATATGGCAACTAAATTGACTGCATGGTTAGAGGCTAATGTGCAACACACCGAGGCTCGATGATACACCTACATAGAATTTCCTGAATATTGGACATGGCACCAACAAGAGAAATATTGGAGTTTTCGTCGAGGTGCTCATAATAAAATTGCCCGAATTGCACATGTCAACCCTTCACAAGGGGAATTATTCTACTTGCGGATGTTGCTCCACGTTCGTAAAGGCCCAACATCCTTCACTCATATCCGAACTATATCAGGCCAAGTGTATCCCACATTTCGTGCTGCATGTGAAGCTTTAGGTCTCCTAGGTGATGACCGAGAGTGGTCGAACGCTTTAAAAGGTGCAGCTCAGTGGGCATTACCATTTCAATTACGTCAGCTTTTTTTTACCCTGCTGCTTTTTTGTGATGTAACAAATCCTATCAAACTTTTTGAAGAACATGCATCACCAATGTCTGAAGATATAGCACATCGGTTGAATCCTGGTCCTTCTCTGACAAGCAATTCATCACTACATTTGTACGTGACATCCTGTCTTCTCATTGAGCTTGATAAATTGCTAAGGGATTCTGGATATTGCTTATCCCATTTTAATTTGCCACTACCAGATGATATGGGAAATGCTTCTTCACAAAACCGAATTTTGCTTGATGAGCTTAGCTATGATATTCCAGACATGACATCCACTTTGAATGATAATATTCCAAAGCTAAACAGCAACCAGAAGGATGTATTTCATGCTATCTATAATTCTGCAATAAATAATGAAGGCCGAACGTTCTTTGTTTATGGATACGGAGGGACTGGAAAAACTTTCCTATGGACTACTTTACTGTATTCGTTACGAAGCCAAGGGAAAATTGCATTGGCAGTTGCATCATCAGGAATTGCTTCTCTATTGCTCCCAGGAGGTCGAACACCACATTCCCGTTTTAAAATCCCTTTGGAAATTTCTCAGAATTCAATGTGTAGTATAAAGAAAGATACACACCTGACAGAACTTATTCAAAATACATCTCTTATTGTTTGGGATGAAGCACCGGTAAACCATAAATATTGTTTTGAAGCACTAGACCGCACTCTCAGGGATATAATGTCAGATACTAGACCTAATGCTGAAGACATGCAGTTTGGAGGCATCACTGTAGTTCTTGGTGGGGATTTTCTTCAAACACTTCCGGTAATAAAAATGCAACAAGACAACAGATTTTAAAATCTTGCATTGTTAACTCTTATTTGTGGAACCAGTGCACACTTCTTCAATTGAATGAAAATATGAGGCTCTCCTCAGCATCTCTGTCCATCTCAAAGAGAGAAGCATTACGGAATTTTGCTGAGTGGCTATTACGAGTTGGAAATGGCACTGAGCCTTTTATTCCTATTCCAAATGACCCCCAACAACATATTTATAGAGATACCCCAGTATCTCCTTTTGTCCGTAGAGTCTAGAAATATAGATGGATTGATTTCATTTGTCTATGACTCAGGCTGTGAATCTGCTAACAATACATCATATTTGTGTGATCGTGCAATTCTTGCACCCACCAATGATGTTGTTTCTAAAATAAATGCCAGAATGATTTCTCAGCTACCAACAAGTGAAATGTCATATTATAGTGCAGATTCAATTGACGACAGCTGCCCTAATCATTCTACTCTAGAGGCATTATATCCGACTGAGTTTCTAAACAAGCTTGAGATACCTGGTCTTCCAGACCATGTGCTGCATTTGAAAATCGGTGTTCCTATCATGCTACTTCGTAATCTTGATCCATCAAGAGGGCTTTGTAATGGCACTAGACTCATTGTTACACAACTAACAGGCCGTGTAATAGAAGGACAAATCATAACAGGAAAAGCTATAGGTTCAAGAGTATATATTCCTAGAATTGTCACTACATCAGCTCAGTCTAAGTGGCCTTTCAAACTGAGGCATCACCAGTTTCCTGTTCGCCTTTCATATGCTATGACAATAAACAAAAGTCAAGGCCAAACACTGAACCGAGTTGGTGTCTACTTGCCATCTCCTATTTTCTCCCACGGTCAATTATATGTAGCATTTTCAAGAGTTACATCACCAGAGGGATTGCGAGTTCTGATTGAAAATAGTCCAGTTTCTTATGAACATTGCACACATAATGTAGTATATGCTGAGGTATTCAGTCAAATAAATAGGCATAGAACCTAGAACTGATAGGTATTTTATGATATGCCTCAAATTTCCGAGATATGTTCTAAACATTTTTAGCATACCATAATTTTTTCCTAACAGTCTTATTATTCATTCATAGATATCTGAGATATGGAGTCAAGTACAGCACTTAAAAGCATCACTTCAGGACAGCAAAACTGTAGGGTCTTTGCACGCCTGATAAGGCTTTGGGATGCTAAAATAATTAATCCCATATATGGAGATGGCTTGCTAAGCATTGATGGCATTCTCTTAGATGAAGATGTAAGTGTAATTGTGTGCTCCAAATTGCACATTCACATTTGTACTCACAATGATATTAAATTTACATATCACATTTAATTATTTCGTTTGTTTGCAGGGCAACATGGCACAGATGAGTGTGCCCAAAAAATATGGAAAACAGTTTCGTGGATTGCTATCAGAAGGATCTGTCTACATTATTTCAGATATTGTGGCTATTGATAACAGAAGCAAATCATATGTCTACCACCATCAGAACTACATGCTGCAATTCAAACATGACACAAAGGTCCATGCATTGCACTCAAGAGGAGCAAATATACCTACTGTTTCCTTCAACTTTTGTCCATTTGATCAGCTGCCAAGAAAAGCAATTGATTCAAAACAACTCCTAGGTAATCTGTGGTTCCTTATTTTCTCTCCTAACAGTTATAATGCTTTTTAACTTCCTATACATAATTTTTCCGTTCAGATATTATTGGAGTAATAAGTGATGTTGGTCCATACGATTATGCTAGCCCAACATCTCAGAACAAACTTCGGAAGATAAAAATCCGAAACCTAGAGTATGTCTTTCTCGCAACGATGCCACTTAATTTCTTCCGCAAAGACCCTTTTTCCTGCAATTCTATAAGTATACCTTGCTTTTCTAGTGAACAAACGCAAGAAGTAGTTCTATGGGGCAAACATGGAGAATCATTTGATGAAGAAGCAGTACTTAAAAAATCTCTAGAAGGAATTGTGATAGCTATTTTTGCTGGTATAACTGCAACTTCACAGAAGTTTACAGGTGAATTATCAAACGAGCTTGCTTCAAGGAAAAATGAAAGGATTTATTTAAATATACTATTAACCACATAATCTTATAGGTACAATACAAGGATCTTCAAGTTCGGCAACACAGGTGTATCTTGACCTCAATATACCTGAAGTTCAACACTATCGCAGCAGGTTCTCCACCTCCCTCATTGCCATTTGCCTAATTTTTTTGTTCGCCGCTACAATATACTAATAGATTATATCAAAATAATTTGAAGCTACCAATGGAAATTTCCAACTCTACAAAAGAATCTCCCTAAAGTCGCACATCTATCTCCACTTGAAGCAGCAGGCAAGCTGTATACCATTGAACAAATATCTACCTTGCCAACCACATCTTTTCAGGTCAGTACTTTTCGAGATAGTTCGTTTTCTAAAACATCTCTATCCAAAAAATATATAATTGATGCTCCAACCTTTTCTTCCACAAGGGAGGAGCAACATTCAGTACTATTGCAAAGGTGACATCCATTATACCATCAATCAAATGGTACTACAAAGCATGCAAGCGGTGTGGAAAAGGTTACAACAACATGTCAGATACCCCAACATGCACCTGCCAATTTCCTGTTCCATGCCCAATGTACCATACATCTTCCTAAATCTAATCCTTATAAATTGCTTTTCTCTTATTCATGTCACTAACAATTCTACAATCCTTCAGGTATAAGCTCCCCCTTACACTAACAGATAGCTCAGCAAGTTTAAATGCAGTTGCATTTAATAAAGTAGCTGAAGACTTGGTTGAGCGTCATGCTGAGCAAGTTTCTATGAACATGACAATAGATGCTGCGGATCAGGTGCTTTCCCTGGATAAAGCCATTGGTAAAGAAAGGTTATTCTATATAGGAATGAATATTGATTCAACTGCCAAGTACCCTATAAAATATGTCTTGAAAAAAAGTTTCCCCGTGGACAATACCAAATCAGTTCCTCTATTAACTGCTTCAAAGGTAAGAACTTTTTGATACTCATTACCTTCATATATCATCCTATTAACTTGACATGTGAAGCTTTTTCAGTCAGCACAAGATAACCTTGCACCAACTTCATCTGTCATAAATGCTGAGAGGTTCCTGGCCATTTATCAATTTAAATTTTGAAAATATATTAACAAAACATTAAATCCATATTCTCTGATGAGCATTATATATATTATTTTCAGTCCAAGTGCACAGCAGCCAGAGGCCCCCTTGAACAATACACCTGCAAGTGATAACCGCACACCTATCATTACAAAGGAAAGTGAATCCAGGTAAATTTGGCCACATAGAATTTCATGTGTGTAATGCTTCACAAACCTCCAAGCGAAGTTGAGATTAAACATTTCAACCTTTAGGATTTTTCTTTGGTAAATCTAATAATTGCTCTGTTTTGTATGTTCATCTGTCTAATGCTTCACTAACCTCCATGCTTATTCAATTCCTCTGATAAACGTACTTTCTTATTTATAATGTACATTCAAATCAGTTCCGAAGTAAAAAGAAGGATTGATTTTGACAAGGATGATGCCAACAACTCTAACAGGTATCACAACACTCACAAGGATGATGCCAACAACTCTAACAGGTATCACAACACTCACAAGGATGATGCCAAACAACTCTGTTTAGTTTCCTGTCTAATGCTTCACAACACTCACATCCACTACAAAGGATTTATTTATGTTTAGTTTCCTGCCAATGCAATCCTAACAATCCTGTACCTATAATATTACTTTCTTATTTAGTTTCCTAATAAATGCAATCAAATTTCTCAATGCAGCTCAAAAAGCACAGATAGTCCTCTTTCGAAAAGGCAAAAGCAGAGCGAGAGTATGTATTACTTCCCATTACCTATAGTTGAATATCTCGCCAATGAATTTTTCTGTTCATATATTTACAGTTCTAAATATTTTCTGTACCCACCAATGCAGACAATAAAAATGCAGCAAACAACTATGAAAAGACAGACTAAAATGAAAGTGCATACAAAGGTATTGTATATTATGTACCTCTGTTTTTATATTCAAACATTTGGAACTTCTAATAATTGTTGCATTTCTAAAAATACTATGTATCACACTTCATGTAGGCAACTTCCACAATACTCATACAAGCAGCTTCCACAATGCTCCAAAAGACAAATAATCAAGAATGTTCAACTTCCACAGCGCTTTGACACTGCCAGCCGACAACAATAATTTTTTTTATTGCTCAACTTCTATTGTGACCGAGAATGTTCTCATACCCATTACCTTTATATTGTAACCGAGATGTCTACTCGTGCGTACTTTTGGTTTCATGCAAGCGACTTCAAAGTTTTCTGGCAATATTTGCAATTTTGTGCTTACCAACAATGGATACACTCCTATAAATGGGCCATAATATTTTTTTTGTAAACTGTACAATCGTGCATGCATGTAAAATATTTATTCCTACATTAACACCTCAAATGGCTGTTCTTACAATCACAGTGTAAGTCACAATTGCCAGTTTCTAAAAATTCATTGATCAGTTAATTCTGTACTAAAGGTTACTAAAAAATATTTCGGTTAGACACTATAAATACATTCATTGCTCAGTTAATAGTGTATAAAGCATTTCTAAAACATCTTTGGTTAAAAACTCTTATGGTTGCAGTCCAACTATATAATACCCCCCCCCCCCCCCCCCCATACAACCTATATCTACAAGCAAATATTTTCTCACACTGAAAACTTCACTATTGTCAAATACATGGACAAGCAGCAACAAGGCAAAAGGTATGTCTATTACATGCAAAGTTATTTCGCCGGTTTCATGTATGATATTTCACAATTTGCCCGCATACTTTTCTACAGGATGCAACGTTACACAACAAAGAATGTTCTACCCTCTTCATCAACGCATGCATCAAGAAAAACTCACAAGAAGTACATGGAGGCTATTGCAGACATGAAAAATGCCACCACCAAATCCGCAACATGGATCACTTTGAAAGAGGACGCACGTGAAGACAATATCACAAAGCTACTCCAGGAACATCCATTCAGGTCCACCAAGTACATCTTTGAGTACATGAAGAACGGATTTAAACATGTCCAAATTCTCCTCGATGAAGAAGACAACCGCGTGGACGACTCTAACAAACTATAAACCAACATTATGCTACTTATTTACAAGACTTTGCAACAATAAACGAATAAAGTACAATAAATATCTTATATTTGTATTTTCATGCTCATATTGTTAATTGAAATATCCATGTCGCATTAAACCAAGTATCATCTAAACATATTGCCACCAATTCCCGCAGCAACGCGCGGGGAATTGTCTAGTTTAAGGAATACTTGTGTTAAAGTTTGTGATTCCCGTAGCATGTACGTATGGTGAACCGTTATGTGATGAAGTCGGAGCATGATTTATTTATTGATTGTCTTCCTTATGAGTGGCGGTCGGGGACGAGCGATGGTCTTTTCCTATCAATCTATCCCCGTAGGAGCATGCGCGTAATACTTTGCTTTGATAACTTCTAGATTTTTGCAATAAGTATATGAGTTCTTTATGACTAATGTTGAGTCCATGGATTATACGCACTCTCACCCTTCCACCTTTGCTAGCCTCTAATACCGGGCACTTTTCGCCGGTATCATACACCTACCATATACCTTCCTCAAAACAGCCACCATACCTACCTATCATGGCATTTCCATAGCCATTCCGAGATATATTGCCATGCAACTTTCCACCGTTTCGTTTATTATGACACAGTCCATCATTGTCATATTGCATATCCCGGTACACCGCCGGAGGCATTCATATAGAGTCATATCTTGTTCTAAGTATCGAGTTGTAATTGTTGAGTTGTAAGAAAAATAAAAGTGTGATGATCATCATTATTAGAGCATTGTCCCAGTGAGTAAAGGATGATGGAGACTATGATTCCCCCACAAATCGGGATGAGACTCCGAACGAAAAATAAATAAAAGAGGCCAAAGAAGCCCAAATAAAAAGAGGTCATAAAAAAAGAGAAAAGGCCCAAACAAAAAAATGAGAGAAAAAGAGAGAAGGGACAATGTTACTATCCTTTTACCACACTTGTGCTTCAAAGTAGCACCATGATCTTCATAGTAGAGAGTCTCTCATGTTATCACTTTCATATACTAGTGGGAATTTTTCATTATAGAACTTGGCTTGTATATTCCAATGACGGGCTTCCTCAAATTGCCCTAGGTCTTCATGAGCAAGCAAGTTGGATGCACACCCACTTAGTTTCTTTTGATGAGCTTTCATATACTTATAGCTCTAGTGCATCCGTTGCATGGCAATCCCTACTCACTCACATTGATATCTATTGATGGGCATCTACATAGCCCATTGATACGCCTAGTTGATGTGAGACTATCTTATCCTTTTTGTCTTCTCCACAACCACCATTCTATTCCACCTATAGTGCTATATCCATGGATCACGCTCATGTATTGCGTGAAGATTGAAAAAGTTTTGAAAAAGTTAGAGTATGAAACAATTGCTTGGCTTGTCATCGGGGTTGTGCATGATTTAAATACTTTATGTGGTGAAGATAGAGCATAGCCAGACTATATGATTTTGTAGGGATAACTTTCTTTGGCCATGTTATTTTGAGAAGACATAATTGCTTTGTTAATATGCTTGAAGTATTATTATTTTTATGTCAATATAAACTTTTGTCTTGAATCTTTCGAATCTGAATATTCATATCACAATTAAGAAGACTTGCATTGAAATTATGCCAAGTAGCACTCCGCATCAAAAATTCTCTTTTTATCATTTACCTACTCGAGGACGAGCAGGAATTAAGCTTGGGGATGCCTGATACGTCTCCAACGTATCTATAATTTTTGATTTCTCCATGCTATACTATCTACTGTTTTGGACTATATTGGGCTTTATTTTCCACTTTTATATTAATTTTGGGACTAACCTATTAACCGGAGGCCCAGCCCAGAATTGATGTTTTTGCCTATTTCGGTGTTTCGAAGAAACGGAATATCAAACGGAGTCCAAACGGAATGAAACCTTCGGGAACGTGATTTTCTCACCCAACGTGATCCAGGAGACTTGGACCTATGCCAAGGCATCAGAGAGGCGGTCACGAGGGTGGGGGCGCCTCCCCCCCTAGGGCGCCCCCCCTGCCTCGTGGGCCCCTCGGTGCTCCACCGACGTACTTCTTCCTCCTATATATACCAACGTACCCCCAAACGAACAGAACAGGAGCCAAAAACCTAATTCCACCGCTGCAACTTTATGTATCCACGAGATCCCATCTTAGGGCCTGTTCCGGAGCTCCGCCGGAGAGGGCCTTCATCACGGAGGGCTTCTACATCATCATAGCCTCTCCGATGAAGTGTGAGTAGTTTACCTCAGACCTTTGGGTCCACAGTTAGTAGCTAGATGGCTTCTTCTCTCTTTTTGGATCTCAATACAAAGTTCTCCCCCTCTCTTGTGGAGATCTATTCGATGTAATCTTCTTATTTTTGCAGTGTGTTTGTTGAGACCGATGAATTGTGGGTTTATGATCAAGTCTATCTATGAATAATATTTGAATCTTCTCTGAATTCTTTTATGTATGATTGGTTATCTTTGCAAGTCTCTTCGAATTATCCGTTTGGTTTGGCCAACTAGATTGGTAGTTCTTGCCATGGGAGAAGTGCTTAGCTTTGGGTTTGATCTTGCGGTGTCCTTTCCCAGTGACAGAAGGGGCAGCAAGGCACGTATTGCATCGTTGCCATCGAGGATAACAAGATGGGGTTTATTTCATATTGCATGAATTTATCTCTCTACGTCATGTCATCTTGCTTATGGCGTTACTCTGTTTTTAACTTAATACTCTAGATGCATGCTGGATAGCGGTCGATGAGTGGAGTAATAGTAGTAGATGCAGAATCGTTTCGGTCTACTTGTCACGGACGTGATGCCTATATACATGATCATGCCTAGATATTCTCATAACTATGCTCAATTCTGTCAATTGCTCAACAGTAATTTGTTCACCCACCGTAGAATACTTATGCTCTTGAGAGAAGCCACTAGTGAAACCTATGGCACTTTGCCTTTTACTTTTCACTTTGCATCTTTATACCAAAAATACCAAAAATATTATATCTATCAGATCTCACTCTCGTAAGTGACCGTGAAGGGATTGACAACCCCTAATCGCGTTGGTTGCGAGAAGCTATCATTTTGTGCAGGTACGAGGGACTTGAGCGTGGCCTCCTACTGGATTGATACCTTGGTTCAAAAACTAAGGGAAATACTTACGCTACTGTGGCGACCCGACCCGAATGAATCAAGTCTACTGTGCTCCGGTGTCATCCCTGGATCAGTAATGCTGACACCACATAGTACATCGAAGGATTTATAGCAGAGTGGCAATCACACACTTATTACATCGTTGTCTCAAAGAGAACTTATTACAATAAATATGGCTTAAGGCCATCTAATATCGATAACAGCGGAAGACTCGGAAGATAAATGGGTCCATCAACTCCAACGGCATCACTGAGTATAGAACCACGACCTAAAAGCACCTTACTCGTCATCTGAAAAGTCTGCAACATGAGAAGTTGCAGCCCGAAAACGGGTCAGCACATGGAATATGCTGGCAATGTAACACATAGAGAGTAATGGAATGAAACATCTATACTATATGCATATATGGCTGGTGGAAAGCTCTATGGTTACAGTTTTGCGTAAAGCCAGTTTTTCCCTACTGCAAAGGAATAAATTTATTTAACTATCAAGGTAGTTGTGAAACATCGAGAATGGTTGACAGCATTCCGATCCCAATTAAGTGAACAATTAAAACCCAACAACATTAATTAGAAGTAACGTGATGAGATTCACATGATATTCAAGTACTAGATACTCAAGTTGTCCATAACCGGGGACACGGCTAACCATGATTAGTTTGTACACTCTGCAGAGGTTTGTGCACTTTTCCCCACATGACTCGATCGCCTCCATTTGTTTTCTCGCACTACATGGTGTTTGAGAAACGGATGACCGAGACATAGTCTTTCAGAAGCGCTAGCACCTTACATGTGGGGTAGACCGTACCACCTACAACCCCTACATCTGCTAGTCCACCCCGTAAGAGTTCGCACAACTTAGTCAACTATGCCAGAGCCCATAGTAGCATGTGGCTGCACACGGAAGTTTCTAGCATGAATGATCTTATGATCCCTTTGAGCCTGGGTGGCGGTCCAAAATAAAATAGGCAAGTCCTGATAGACATCAGGTGCCTCAATCCACCCAGATGTGTGTTTAAGTTGCCACCTTAGATAAACCATTAAAATTATCAACTCACATATGTCATGGATATCACTCACCCAATCCACGTCTACTAGCATAGCATGGCATGATAAGCAAACGTAGAAGTAACTCCCAAAGGTTTCATAATAATACAGGTAATAGGTACTACCTCATCTACTTCCCATCCCACAATTTAATTAGATCCTAATCATGCAATGTGAGAGGATTGATCTAATGCAATAAAACATGGGTTGTAGAAAAGGTATGATCGAAGTGTTACTTGCCTTGCTGATGATCCGCGAGACCTAGGGTTTCGAAGTAACAAGCGGCGCAATCCGGGTGATCTATCGCAGACAAACAACAAGCATACAATAAGTACTCATCTAATGCACAGGTAAAACTCGAACAAGAGAACGAACCAGAAAGTTCAACTTAAGAACTCCGGTTGCAAAGAAAGAAAGAACCGTACAGACGACGGAAAAACAAACGGCGGAAGAAAACAACTCGGTTCTAGCAAGTTGAAACTAGGTCAAATTTTACCGGGGCAAAAACTTGTTTAAGTTGATTAGACGGAATGGCGGTTTCGAAACGAAACTCCAGGCGCTTGAATCACCTGATTCCGATAAACGAGCGAGAAGAAAGACTAGAACGAAGATCGGATCTGAGATCACGATCGTGGAATAAATCCGACGAAAAGAAAAAGAAGAACGATTAAACGAACGGGCGTCGTTAACCCGGGAATAATCGGTGATCACGTTCGTTGAGACGAACGGTCCGAAAGAAGAATGAAAACCGATCTAGGGTTTTCGGAAAAGAAAACCGAAACAAAGAACGAAAGAAAACCGGAACGGTTAAGAAAGAACCGGAACGGTTTAGAAGAAAAAACTGAACCGAGGGGAGAAAAAGAGACGCAGCGCGGGACAACCTCGGCGAGGCTCCGGCGAACGGCGGCGACGGCGGCTATAGGGCGGCAGCGGCTATAGAGCGGCGGCGGCGGGTGAGGGGCGCGGGGTGGGGCGCGGCTAAGGAGGAGAGGGGGGGTTTGGGGTGTATTTATATAGGTGGGGGGATTACTTGGGGTAGGGGGCAAGCAAAAGAGGGAAAACAAAACAAGGAAAGGGGGGCTAACCGGCCTAGAGTCCCTCTGGGACTCGGCCTAGAGCGAGGGAGGCGGCGGCCTGGCGCTGCGCCTGGCGCGCGCGCTGGCTGGGCAGGCGGCCGGCTGGCTGGGCCTTTGGCCCGGCTGGCCTTGGTCCTTTTTTTTAACTGGATTCGCGCGCAGAAAAACAAAAGAAAACTAAACTAAACGAACTCCAAAATTACTAAAGTAAATTTTCCCCGACTCCTAAAAATGAGTCGAACAAAATGAACTTTACTCCGGACCTAGAATGCAATTTTTGAAAACACGCATTTTTCCCTATCCAAATAAAAAGCAAACAAAACTCCGGCAAAACCAAAATTTGATATTGGAAAAATAATTGAAGATGAAACAAATAAATCAAATGATCCTCTTTTCCAAAATTTGAGAGAACTCAAATATGAAAATAACGAAATCTCCAACTCTCTCCGAAGGTCCTTGAGTTGCGTGAAATTTCTAGGATCGACCAAAATGCAAGAAAATATGCTATGCATGATGATCTAGTGTATAACATTCCAAATTGAAATTTTGGGATGTTACAAACCTACCCCCCTTAAGATGAATCTCGCCCTCGAGATTCGGGTTGGCTAGAAAATAGGTGAGGGTGGTCCTTGAGCAAATCTTCTTCTCTTTCCCAGGTGGCTTCATCCTCTGAGTGGTGGTTCCACTGAACTTTGCAAAACTTGATAACCTTGCTGCGGGTAACTCTGCTGGCATAATCGAGAATCTTGACTGGCTTCTCCTCATACGTTAAGTCGTTCTTCAACTGAATCGCTTCGAGTGGCACGGTATCTCTTAGCGGTACCTCCGCCATCTCGGCATGACATTTCTTCAGCTGAGAAACATGGAATACATCATGAACTCCTGACAGCTCCTCTGGTAATTCCAACTTATAAGCGACTTCTCCCATACGTTGCAAGATCTTGTACGGTCCAACGAAACACGATGCTAACTTTCCCTTAACTCCAAAGCGCTTAACTCCTCGAAGTGGGGATACTCGAAGATAAACTCTGTCTCCGGTTTCGTAAACTGTCTCCTTGCGTTTAGAATCTGCGTAGCTCTTCTGCCTGGACTGGGCTACCTTGAGCCTATCGCGAATCAACTTAACTTTCCGTTCAGACTCCTTAATCAAATTTGGTCCAAAGAATTGACGGTCTCCAACTTCGTCCCATGACAACGGTGTCCTGCACCTCCTTCCGTATAAAGCTTCGAAAGGTGCCATCTTTAAACTGGTTTGGTAACTGTTGTTATAAGAAAACTCCGCATACGGCAAGTTATCGTCCCAACTAGATCCATAATCTAGTGCACAGGCTCTTAGCATATCTTCCAAAATCTGATTGACTCTCTCGGTCTGTCCATCTGTCTGCGGGTGAAAAGCTGTGCTAAACTCTAGTCTGGTTCCTAAAGTTTCATGCAACTGATTCCAAAACTTTGAGGTAAATTGGGTTCCTCTATCTGATACGATACTCCTCGGAACTCCATGCAAACAAATGATCCTAGTCATGTATACCTTTGCCAACTTAGCACTGGTGTAAGTGGTCTTAACTGGAATGAAATGTGCTACCTTTGTCAAATGATCAACTACTACCCATATCGAGTCATAGCCTGCTTTCGTCCTGGGTAGTCCTGTGATAAAATCCATGCCTATCTTATCCCACTTCCATTCGGGTATCGGCAATGGTTGTAACAATCCTGCTGGCTTCTGATGCTCTGCCTTTACTCTCTGACATACATCACAAACTGCTACATATGCTGCAATATCCTTCTTCATTCCGGTCCACCAGAATGTTTCCTTCGAATCCAAATACATCTTGGTATTCCCTGGGTGAATCGAATACGGTGAATCATGTGCCTCTTGCAAAATCAACTTCCTGATCTCCGGGTCATTGGGCACATAAACACGGTCCTCAAACCATAAGGTATCGTGCTCATCCTCACGAAATCCCTTTACTTTTCCTTCGCTCAATTTCTCTTTTATAGCAGCAATCTCCTTGTCATATTTTTGAGCTTCTCTGATTTTATCCATCAATGTTGACTGAATCTCCAATGCTGCTACATAGCCTCTCGGAACTATTTCCAAACATAGCTCACGAAGGTTTTCTGCTAACTCCTTTGGTACTTCTCCCGTCACTAGGGTGTTGACATGGCTCTTACGGCTCAATGCATCAGCTACTACATTAGCTTTTCCGGGATGGTAATGCAATCTCATGTCATAATCCTTGATGAGCTCCAACCATCTCCTTTGTCGGAGGTTCAACTCCTTCTGAGTGAAAATGTACTTCAAACTCTTGCGATCCGTGTACACCTCACAATGATTTCCAATGAGGAAATGTCTCCACGTTTTCAATGCATGCACTACAGCTGCTAACTCCAAATCATGCGTGGCATAATTCAACTCACGAGGCTTCAGTTGTCGTGAAGCATACGAAACAACTCTCCCTTCCTGCATAAGCACTGCTCCAAGTCCTCGACGTGAAGCGTCGCAATACACCTCATAATCCTTGGTTTGATCTGGCAAAATCAATACTGGTGAGGTGACCAAACATTTCTTCAACTCCTGGAAACTAGCCTCACATTCCTCAGTCCAATTGAACTTAGTGTCCTTCTTCAACAATTCAGTCATAGGCTTTGCAATCTTTGAAAAGTTCTCAATGAATCTCCGGTAGTATCCTGCGAGTCCAAGAAAACTCCGAATTTCTCCAACTGTTGTTGGTTCTTCCCATTCGGTTACGGTCTCAACCTTTGTGGGGTCAACTGCTATACCTTCTCCGGATATAACGTGTCCTAGGAATCCAACTTCCTTCAACCAAAACTCACATTTGCTGAATTTGGCGTATAACTGATGTTCCCTTAGTTTCTCCAAAACCAAACGCAAATGTTCCTTATGCTCCTCTTCATTCTTTGAATAAACCAGGATGTCATCAATGAACACTACGACGAACTTATCCAAAAACTCCATAAACACTTTGTTCATCAGGTTCATAAAATAGGCAGGTGCGTTAGTCAATCCAAATGACATAACGGTATACTCATACAGTCCATATCTCGTGGTGAATGCTGTCTTAGGTATGTCCTGGTCCCGAATCTTCAATTGATGGTACCCTGATCGCAAATCGATCTTGGAAAACACTTTAGCTCCTTGCAAACGATCAAACAGATCATTAATCATTGGCAGTGGGTACTTATTCTTGATGGTTACTTCATTCAATCCTCGATAATCAACAACCATCCTTAATGATCCATCCTTCTTTTCCACTAGAAGTACAGGTGATCCCCAAGGCGAAGAACTTGGGAGAATGTAACCTTTATCCAGTAACTCCTTAATCTGATTCTTAATTTCCACCAAATCCTTTGCTGGCATCCTATGTGGTCTCTTTGATATTGGCCCGGTGCCTGGCGAAAGCTCAATCAAAAACTCAATGTCTCTATCCGGTGGCATGCCTGGCAACTCTTCGGGAAATACATCAGGAAAATCCTTTACCACTGGTACTTCCTCCTGCACGACTCCTGTTAGGCAATTTACTTGTGTCCTTTTTGGCACATGCCGGGATACATACTTGATCCTTCGTCCTTCTGGTGTGGTAAGCAAAATTGACTTACTAGCACACTCAATATTCCCTTCATACTTTGATAACCAATCCATGCCTAATATCACATCCAATCCTTTAGATTCCAATACTATTAGGTCTGAGGGAAAAACATAGTTTCCAATCCTTAATGGTAACCGATCACACCATCGTCTAGCCATAAACTCCGCTCCTGGTGAGCTTACTAACATGGGTGACCTAAGGGCTTGGGTTGGCAGGTTATATTTATCCACAAATCCCCTTGATATGTATGAATGTGATGCACCAGTATCAAAAAGAACGAGTGCAGTAAATGACTTAACCAGAAACTTACCGATTACTGCATCAGACTGATCTTCAACCTCCTCCACATTAATGTGGTTCACCTGTCCCCTGTTGAAAGGGTTCGGCTTCTTCCCAGAGCTTCCATTGCCATTTCCATTCTGGCCTTCAGGACATTCGTTGGCATAATGTCCGGTCTTGGAACACTTGAAACAGGTGACTTGACTCAGGTCTCTCTTGGTTGGGGTCGATGGGGTGGTCCGGTTCTGGCCGTTGCTTCCTCCATTCCCATTACCATTCTTGTGGCCATTATGGTTGTGCGAGCTACCTCCTCCATGGGTGTGCTGAAACTGAAATCCCGGTTTAGGGGTAAAACGGGGCTTCTACTGGGCTCCAGAGTTATACTTCCCCTATCCATACTTCCTCTTACGGTTCTCAATCTGCTGTTGCTTTCCTTCAATCATGATGGCACGATCTACCAACTCCTGGTAGTTGTTGAAACTCGCTACCATCAATTTCATGCTTAATTCATCATTCAGTCCTTCCAGAAACTTCTCCTGCTTAGCTGCATCCGTAGCAACGTCATCTGGGGCATAACGTGCTAACTTGCTGAAATCGTCAACGTACTGGCCAACTGTCCTTCCTCCTTGGCGTAAGTTGCGAAACTCATGCTTCTTCATGGCCATAGCTCCTGCTGAAACATGGGCAGTGCGGAAAGCTTGCTGAAACTGATCCCATGTGACAGTGTCAACTGGGTAAGTAGATGTGAAATTCTCCCACCATGCTGCCGCGGGTCCGTCAAGCTGATGTGCGGCAAACTTCACTTTCTCATCATCTGTGCATCCTGCAGTGGTCAACTCCCTTCCTATCTTGCGGAGCCAATCGTCTGCTACTATTGGCTCAGTGCTACTGGAAAACACCGGTGGATTCAGCCTAAGGAAACGGGCTAAGTGGTCAACAGGTGGTGGTGGTGGTGGGTTGTTGTTGTTGTTCTGTTGGTTCTGGACTAACATCTGCATCAATTGATTCTGCTGCTGGATCAACTGAGTGAGTTCCGGTGGGAATCCATTGTCACGTCTCGGAGGCATCTGCGGGTTTAGAAAAGACGAGAATTAAGAATAGAGTGAGGTCTAAAGGGAAAACACTACCCCAATGCACATGAGCAAATGCACACAAAATCACTTCATTCAATCAAACAAGGGCTTACAGTCGGTCTAACTATCTCAAAAGTGTTCGAACTATTGTTTTTACATGGGGGAATACTACTACTATCTGGTGGTCATCTAGAAATTTGAACCGGTGGAAGACTCCATGATATCTGCTCCAGCTTCGTCTTCAAGTCGGGTTCACTTGGATCCGAATCGGTGTCGTCAATGATGATGTAGTTGTCCGGACATGCGACATACTCGTCTTCCTCCTTGGATGCTAACTTCCTCTTGAGTTCTTCAATCTCCTGCTTAAGATCGCCATTGTGTCTTGCTAGAGCTACGATCTCGTCCATGCAGTCCTTGCGTGTAGACTTCAGTTCTCCTTCTAGCTCGATGATCCTTGCCTTTGCATTCTTCAACTCTATCATATCATTGCGCATCTGGTTCTCGTGGCGTCGAATGTGCTGGTTTAACTCCTGGATGAAAGATGCAATGGATCTATCATTCTTGGTGCTGACTAACTCCCATTGTTCATCTCGGCGTCCGCAAATCTGGTAGATAGTGTCCTTGAGGTCTTCTTGATAAACTTCTCCAATGCGTCCTATGGTGATATGAGCTGCCATGCTCCTTCCCAGACTCCAGGTTGGTGCATTGAAAACACTATCTATGGGCTTCGTGATTGGCGCGAATGTCCTTCCCGGAACGTGAGCTTGAATCTTCCAGCGCTCCTCTTCAGGCAGAGTGGCGTTGAAGGTTCTCGTGAAGCTTGGTAATCCAATGTTCAGGTACTTGGTGACTTCCTTCAAGTGAAATCCAAATGGTGTGCCTTCATCCGGTTGAGCGTACTTAATCTTCGCGTTCGTCATCCTAAAAGAGTAGAAAAGATGAGGAGTTAGAAAATGAGAAGAGAATGGTGATCTATGGCTTTAACTTAGTGGTCGTGTCCTACAGTCAGCGTGTGCTCTGATACCATCTCTGTGGCGACCCGACCCGAATGGATCAAGTCTACTGTGCTCCGGTGTCATCCCTGGATCAGTAATGCTGACACCACACAGTACATCGAAGGATTTATAGCAGAGTGGCAATCACACACTTATTACATCGTTGTCTCAAAGAGAACTTATTACAATAAATATGGCTTAAGGCCATCTAATATCGATAACAGCGGAAGACTCGGAAGATAAATGGGTCCATCAACTCCAACGGCATCACTGAGTATAGAACCATGACCTAAAAGCACCTTACTCGTCGTCTAAAAAGTCTGCAACATGAGAAGTTGCAGCCCGAAAACGGGTCAGCACATGGAATATGCTGGCAATGTAACACATAGAGAGTAATGGAATGAAACAGCTATACTATATGCATATAGGGCTGGTGGAAAGCTCTATGGTTATAGTTTTGCGTAAAGCCAGTTTTTCCCTACTGCAAAGGAATAAATTTATTTGACTATCAAGGTAGTTGTGAAACATCGAGAATGGTTGACAGCATTCCGATCCCAATTAAGTGAACAATTAAAACCCAACAACATTAATTAGAAGTAACGTGATGAGATTCACATGATATTCAAGTACTAGATACTCAAGTTGTCCATAACACGGGACACGGCTAACCATGATTAGTTTGTACACTCTGCAGAGGTTTGCGCACTTTTCCCCACATGACTCGATCGCCTCCGTTTGTTTTCTCGCACTACATGGTGTTTGAGAAACGGATGACCGAGACATAGTCTTTCAGAAGCGCTAGCACCTTACATGTGGGGTAGACCGTACCACCTACAACCCCTACATCTGCTAGTCCACCCCGTAAGAGTTCGCACAACTTAGTCAACTATGCCAGAGCCCATAGTAGCATGTGGCTGCACACGGAAGTTTCTAGCATGAATGATCTTATGATCCCTTTGAGCCTGGGTGGCGGTCCAAAATAAAATAGGCAAGTCCTGATAGACATCAGGTGCCTCAATCCACCTAGATGTGTGTTTAAGTTGCCACCTTAGATAAACCATTAAAATTATCAACTCACATATGTCATGGATATCACTCACCCAATCCACGTCTACTAGCATAGCATGGCATGATAAGCAAACGTAGAAGTAACTCCCAAAGGTTTCATAATAATACGGGTAATAGGTACTACCTCATCTACTTCCCATCCCACAATTTAATTAGATCCTAATCATGCAATGTGAGAGGATTGATCTAATGCAATAAAACATGGGTTGTAGAAAAGGTATGATCAAAGTGTTACTTTCCTTGCTGATGATCCGCGAGACCTAGGGTTTCGAAGTAACAAGCGGCGCAATCCGGGTGATCTATCGCAGACAAACAACAAGCATACAATAAGTACTCATCTAATGCACAGGTAAAACTCGAACAAGAGAACGAACCAGAAAGTTCAACTTAAGAACTCCGGTTGCAAAGAAAGAAAGAACTGAACAGACGACGGAAAAACAAACGGCGGAAGAAAACAACTCGGTTCTAGCAAGTTGAAACTAGGTCAAATTTTACCGGGGCAAAAACTTGTTTAAGTTGATTAGACGGAACGGCGGTTTCGAAACAAAACTCCAGGCGCTTGAATCACCTGATTCCGATAAACGAGCGAGAAGAAAGACTAGAACGAAGATCGGATCTGAGATCACGATCGTGGAATAAATCCGACGAAAAGAAAAAGAAGAACGATTAAACGAACGGGCATCATTAACCGGGGAATAATCGGTGATCACGTTCGTTGAGACGAACGGTCCGAAAGAAGAACGAAAACCGATCTAGGGTTTTCGGAAAAGAAAACCGAAACAAAGAACGAAAGAAAACCGGAACGGTTAAGAAAGAACCGGAACGGTTTAGAAGAAAAAAATGAACCGAGGGGAGAAAAAGAGACGCGGCGCGGGACAACCTCGGCGAGGCTCCGGCGAACGGCGGCGACGGCGGCTATAGGGCGGCGGCGGCAGCTATAGAGCGGCGGCGGCGGGTAAGGGGCGCGGGGTGGGGCACGACTAAGGAGGAGAGGGGCTTGGGATTGATGTGAGGAGAGGGGGGGGTTGGGGTGTATTTATATAGGTGGGGGGGATTACTTGGGGTAGGGGGCAAGCAAAAGAGGGAAAACAAAACAAGGAAAGGGGGGCTAACCGGCCTAGAGCGAGGGAGGCGGCGGCCTGGCTGCGCCTGGCGCGCGCGCTGGCTGGGGAGGCGGCCGGCTGGCTGGGCCTTTGGCCCGGCTGGCCTTGGTCCTTTTTTTAACTGGATTCGCGCGCAGAAAAACAAAAAAAAACTAAACTAAACAAACTCCAAAATTACTAAAGTAAATTTTCCCCGACTCCTAAAAATGAGTCGAACAAAATGAACTTTACTCCGGACCTAGAATGCAATTTTTGAAAACACGCATTTTTCCCTATCCAAATAAAAAGCAAACAAAACTCCGGCAAAACCAAAATTTGATATTGGAAAAATAATTGAAGATGAAACAAATAAAAATGATCCTCTTTTCCAAAATTTGAGAGAACTCAAATATGAAAATAACGAAATCTGCAACTCTCTCCGAAGGTCCTTGAGTTGCGTGAATTTTCTAGGATCGACCAAAATGCAAGAAAATATGCTATGCATGATGATCTAGTGTATAACATTCCAAATTGAAAATTTGGGATGTTACAGCTACTCTGCTGCATCATCCCTTCCTCTTCGGGGAAATCCAACGCAAGCTCAAGAGGTAGCAAGTTCCACTGTCTCGTCACCATAAGGCTTGATGGCTCCTTCGATCATCGGAAACAATGCGATCGAGGGTGAGGTTTTTCTCCCCGGACAGATCTTCGTATCCAGCGGCTTCGCACTGCAGGCCAACTCGCTTGGCCATCTAGAGCAGATCGAGAGCTACGCCCCTGGCCATCAGGTCAGGTTTGGAAGTTTGAACTATACTGCTGACATCCGTGGAGACTTGATCTTCGACGAATTCGAGCCCGCGTCAGGTGCGCCGCACACTCACGACGGGCATGACTTAGCTCTACCGCCAGACAGTGTTCAGGAGATCACACCTGTGGAGACTCCGACCCTTGATCCGAAGCAGATCGCGCCGTCTGAGGACGGGTGGATGGACCCCGCCCCAGAGACCGCACACTCAGCGGCGATAGAGCCGAATACTGACTTCACCTCCTACGAGACCTGTGTTGCCAGACCTTTGGATTCATGCCCGGCCACGGTCTCCGAACCGCCTGCGTCCGTACCTATCAAATCTGATTGGGCGCCGATCACGGAGTTTTCCTCTGCGGATATCTTTTAGCACTCGCCCTTGGGCGATGTGCTAAATGCATTAAGGTCTCTCTCCTTGTCAGGAGGCCCTTGGCCAAACTATGTTCGTCCCAAGTGGGAAGCGGACGATGAAGAAATTTGTTCCCCACCCACCACCCACTTAATAGCCACTGTCGATGACTTAACCGACATGCTTGATTTCGGCTCCGAAGACATCGATGGTATGGACGACGATGCAGGAGACGAATAGGAACCACCGCCCGCAGAGCGCTGGACTGCCACTTCATCACATGATATATACATGGTGGATACACCCAAAGAAAATGATGACGAGGAACGGGAGGAAGCAGCAAAGGACAACTCCCTCGAGAAGCAACCAAAGCAACGGCGTAAGCGCTGCTCCAAATCTCGCCCCGGCAAAAACAGCGATAACAATGCAAGAAAGAGTAACACCCTGGTCGACCCCAAAGGAGACAACGACCACATGAACCCAGCGGTGGAGCAGGGTGAACCAGCGGATGGCGAACATAGTACGGAGCCGCTGTCTGGTCACGATGACCCCGAGGGTAAAACTCATCAACCTGTCTCCGGAGACATGAATAGTCCGGATGACGATGCACACATCATCCCTGAAAGACACTTGGAACAAGAGAACCTTCATAAAAGGCTCATTGAAACAGTGCGGAGCCTGAAGAAGTAGAAGCAAAGGCTTAAGACTGCGCAGAATACGCTCAACAACAGATGGAATAAAGTGCTTGACACGGAAGAAAAGTATGGCGGTAATCGCCACACAAAACGCTATCCAAAGCGCAAGCTATTGCCTGAATTCGACGACGAGGCCTTAGAGCCCACTCAACCGGAAAATAAAACGGCCGATCAACCGGACCGGCCACCCCGTGGTCGCGAAAGGGCGGCTAACGATGATGTACACAAGTCAGCACACGACCTATGTGAGGACCTACACAAAAAAGCCGGTTTGACCAGGTCCATTTATGGACCTAGGAAGCGCGTTCCGGCACAGAATCATCGCCGCCCAAATGACTATACTGACAGAATAATAGTTCGGAATCAAAACCGAACACTACAACTGTCAGACACACCCAAATACAGGGGTGCCGCGCACCCCCTATGCTTCACCGATGAGGTACTGGATCATGAATTCCCAGAAGGATTCAAACCCGTGAACATAGAGTAATACGACGGAACAACAGACCCTGGGGTCTGGATTAAGGACTTTATCCTTCACATCCACATGGCTCATGGAGATGATCTCCATGCCATCAAATACTTGCCCTTAAAGTTGAAAGGACCATCTAGGCACTGGTTGAAAAGCCTCCCCGAAAACTCAATTGGAAGTTGAGAAGAGCTCGAGGACACTTTCAGGGCTAATTTTCAAGGGACCTATGTCCGACCTCCGGATGCAGACGATTTAAGTCACATAATCCTACAACCCGGAGAGTCGGCCCGAAAGCTTTGGAACAAATTCCTCACTAAGAAGAATCAAATTGTCGATTGCCCAGACGCCGAAGCCTTAGTGGCTTTCAAACATAGTGTCCGGGACGAATGGCTTGCCAGACACCTCGGCCAGGAAAAACCAAGGAAAATGGCAGCCCTAACAAGCCTTATGACCCGCTTTTGCGCGGGCGGGGATAGTTGGCTGGCCCGCAGCGGCACCAGCGACCCAAGCACATCCGAAGTCAGGGATGGCAATGGAAAACCACGACGCAATAAAAGCAAGCGTCGAAGCAACGAAGACAGCCCAGACAACACGGCGGTAAACGCCGGATTCAGGGGCTCTCGACCCGGTCAACGGAAAAAGGCATTCAAAGGCAGTAGAGATGGACTGTCCAGTCTAAACAAGATTCTGGACAGATTATGTCAGATTCACGGCACCTCCGATAAACCTGCAAATCATACCATCAGAGAATGTTGGGTCTTTAAGCAGGCCGGCAAGCTAAACACCGAACATAAGGGGAGGGAGACACCAAGTGAAGACGAGGATGAGCCTCACCAACAAAACACTGGGGGACAGAAAAATTTCCCACCAGAAGTCAAAACAGTGAACATGATTCACGTAACGAAGAGGAGGAGCACACGCGCACTCCGAGACGTACACACCATAGAGCCCGTTACCCCCAAGTTCAACCCTTGGTTGGCCTGCACAATCACTTTTGATCGCAGGGATCACCCGACTAGTATCCGGCATGGGGGATCGGCTGCCTTGGTACTAGACCCAATAATTAACAGATACCATTTCACCCGAGTCCTTATGGACGGCGGCAGTAGTCTTAATCTGATATATCAAGACACAGTCCGCAAGATGGGGATAGACCCAACAAGAATCAGCCAAAGCAATACTACCTTTAAAGGAGTAGTACCAAGCCCAGAGGCCCGCTGCACGGGCTCTATAGTACTAGAGGTTGTATTCGGTTCTCCCGACAACTTCCGAAGCGAAGAATTAACCTTCGACATCGCTCCATTCCGAGGCGGCTATCAAGCACTACTCGGAAGAACAACCTTCGCTCGTTTTAACGCAATACCGCATTACGCTTATCTTAAGCTTAAGATGCCCGGTCCACATGGCATCATCATAGTTAGCGGAAACTCAAAGCGTTCCTTACATGCGGAGGAATGTACGGCGGCTTTCGCAGCTGAGCACTGAATGACCCCTCCAACTAGAATAAATGATCGGTCGTCAAGACCGCGGACATGGCTAGACGAGTCCGGCGCACCCCTCGCTGTAACAGTTCAGATAAACCCGAGATTGGGTCGATGGATATACCGCCATAGGTGGCGCTAGGGGCTTCCCGCATGTAAAAAAGGACTATAGTTCGGTTTGACCTTACTTAGATTGAATTTCAATGGTCTATTAAGAATAACCAATTTTCCGCACGTAGACTTTCACCTGGGTTTTTTTCTCTCTTGCAGATGACAATCGTGCTACACCCTTCCAGGACACGGCACAACGGAGACACGGGCGCAGACATGCAGCAAGGCCCCGCTCAAAGGTTTCTTTTTAGATTAAGACCCTGTGTAAACCTTTCTCACTGTCTCTTGTTGCTTCACGCCCTCCGGATACTTAGCACAACTGAGAGGAATGCTGACATTATTGGCATTTTCGCCACGTCAGATTGATGCACGTACCTGGAAATTCAGGGTTCATTATCAAGGGCTTTGCTCAGCCCGGTATATGTTGTAAAGTCTGAATACCTTAGGGAGTGTTCGGCGTCGCGAGTTTGACCTTATATGCATCAGCTCCGAATCATGTCTTTGGTCAAATGTTGGGTTTGCCCGGCTCCCGTGTTTTGATACCTTACGTTCTGCTCTATCGGCTAAGGTGGCACCGGGAGAACTATTGCGATTGTGCCCTGGTTCATCTGGATGAGCACCTCAGTAGAGAAAGATGAAAAATGACTGTCATGATAAAGCGCGAGACTGGTCAACCACTCGAGGACTCAGTGGAATCTTCGCGATTCCTCCGCATTATCGTCATTGAAGCCTGGTTCAGGACATTGGTGCTTTCATTGAGAGTTCCACTGTGCCATCACGATAAGGCCTGATGGCTCGTCTCATTGTCAGGGACAACGTTACCTCTGGGACAACCGATTAGGCGGCTTCGTCATGACAGCCCTGTCGGCCGTCGCGCCGATGATGACTTCTTGGGTCATCAAAAATAGCCTCCACGTCGGCTCAGGATTCACCGAGCAGATGGATCCAATGGAGCTATCTTCTTTGAATGAGCTCTTGGATCGCATCGCCGCCTTGGGAGTCGCTATGGACTATGATCAGATCGGGCTTAAACCCAACCAAAGGGAGATTAACTATCCGCCAGTTACCCATCAGATAGCGGTGGATGTTGCCTTCCTAGAAGCCGCCCATGATGGAGTGCGGCGCGTTGAGTGCCGATCCTATAAAGCACAATTCAGTGTAAGGGGTGAGACGTAGGTGGGGGCCCCTTTTTTCGAAGATGATTTCTGAATACTTACAATGGAGAAAGGGAAAATGCGGTGGTAGTCTGCCATAATAGCCACTTCCGAGCCGTCAAGGCTTGCTTGATAAAAGACTCCATCATCAAACTCTATGAATATATCCGGATCCTCATGGAAGTCGGGGTCTTCATTGCAAGCATAATACTCTGGTTATGGGGAGGGGCAATGAATATTCTCGACCACCTTCCTCAATGTCTGCTTTAAGACAACCAGAACAATTTGATTAGCATACCTCGATAACGAGGTAGAACTATGCTGATAATCAGAAACTTACCCATTCGATGGGGTTATACATGGAAAAACCTTCCCGGCAATTTAAACGGATGAAGTCTTCCCCCCCCCCTTATAAAGATCGGCCAGGATGATGGCCAGTTCGGTTGGGGTATTCGGGCCCTTGAGCCTATAACGGGATGCATCGTCCTCTTTGTTGTAACACCATAAAGGGGTCACTCTGGACTGGAGGGGCTGGATACATCGCTTTATCGCAATGGCCATGACTTCGATTATCGAAAGTTCGGAATGAGCGAGTAATCTGATCTTACTGACAAACCTCTTCACTTCCACACTGTCTTCTTCTTTGGGACTCCGGGGGCGCCAATTGAGGCATTTCTTTAAAGGAGCACTAGAAAATTCGGGGAGTCCATGCCGAACTGTGTCCGGAAGGGGGACGCCATCAATATAAAACCATTCCAAAGACCATTCTTGGTATACCTCCTTGGGAGTTCTGACAGGGTAACCTGATCTGGCTATGTGCCATACTTCGACGCTGCCCACTTCAAATACGGAGCCCCCTCGATGATGAGGGACGAGGCAAAAGAACTTTCTCCATAGTTCAAAATGAGCCTCACGGCCTGAAAATAGTTTGCATAGAGCGACAAAAGCCGAGATGTGCAGGATAGAACCTGTTGTGAGGTTGTGCAGCTGGATCTCGTAGAATTCCAATAGACCTCTGAGAAAGGGGTGGATCGGAAATCCTAAGCCCCACAGAAGAAACGACACGAAGCACACCTTCTCCTCCTTGTCGGGGTTGGGGAAATTCTCTGCTAGCACATCATTGCCAATCAAGGCCAATCCCTCCCGCACAGAGATTAGATCTGCGAGGGGGAGATAACCCTGCGTCTGAAGTCGATTCAGCTAAAGGTGAGACACTGAGCAGCTTCGCCAATCACCCTCTTGAGGGCCATGCGGGCACGAGGAAGAGCTAGGAGCGCTCGCCATGTTTTGAAGTTTTTCGTGGTTTGCTCTGGTGCTCTTTGCGCAATGTGGAATGGCATTTGGGCGATCTAACCTCCTTATATAGATGCCGCCCGTGCATGGTAGGGGGTTATTTGTAAAACTTATGGACCATTCGCGTTCACCCGGCGCGTGGAAATCAAGGCGACAACAGGAAGGAATCATAAAGATAGAACATGGAGGTCAAAGCCGGACTGTCATCAATCCGGAGTATGGTGAAGAACCCGCCATGAAAAGACAAATACATAAGCCAGATACTACATCATCATTGAAGGGAAGTTTGGGGGCTACTAAGGGAGTCCTAGATTTGGGGGCCCTCAGGTGTCCGGCCTATTCGATATGGGTCGGACTGATGGGCTGTGGAGATAAAGCAGAAGACTATCCCCCGTGTCCGGATGTATTATTTCCTTCTTCTGCGAACCCACTCCGTATAAACCCTAGGCGCCCCGGTGTGTATATAAACCGGAGGGTTTAGTCGGTATAGAGAATCAAAACAATTATAGGCTAGACACTTACACTAGTACAGCGAGCTCCTAAACAAACATTTTTAACCCCTTTCCGCGACGGCATTTGGAACCGTCGCCAAGTGAGTGTGGGCGATAAGGGGGTCCTTCCCACACGACCCAGAAACCGTCGGGGATATGCCCTCCTGGCATGCACGTTCGGCAAAATGAGGTCGTGTGCGACCGGCGAGCGCTCAAATACGGAAATACGTACAGTAGAGCTAAAAAATACAATTATACGAAAAAATTGTTTCCCGTCGCAAGTACATCCCACACAGTCAGTCCCCGCTAAACGTTTCCGTTCGTATGTACATTCCACATAGTCGCTCCAAGGAAAACGTTTCCGTTCACAGATACATCACACACAATTTTTCCCGTTAAATCGCTTGCGTTATTGAATATATCGTCCGTGGAAGAAACTATGTGGCAAAGGTTGTCCATCACACACAGTTTTCATGTGGTAAACGTTTGCGCAAGGTGGCCTAACGCAAACAGTTTTCAAGAGAAAGTCGTGTGTGATTGTTCATTGATCCAACACTGTTTATTCCTAGAAACTATGTGCGTTGCCTGAGGTCATCGCCCACGGTATTTTTTCAACAACCGTTTGCAATAGCAAAACCCAATTAGCAGGCTAATTATCCAATTATTCATAATGTATTTATTAATTTAATTGATAGTTCATATTAAGCACACAATACATATCATTTTCATAATTGAAATACATCAGAGTACAACATCATATAGCTTCAACACTCAGCTACCCCATTACACAACTACACTAGGACCAAGTTTCACATGCAACATCTATAACCTTTCGAAATTAGCATCATAGACGGTACATAGACAGATGTATCTCATCTGGAAAACTGCTGAAGCAGAAGGCGAATATTGGGCCTTCATTGATGTTGAAGGTCTTTGTAACTTTAGGCTAGTGCCTATGGATGATTGACCGTCTATCCTTCGTCCTCTTCAGGAACACTTCAATATTGAACCTTGTGTGTTGTAGGAATACCTTCCTCGCCTCTTGACCATACAGGTGGTTTGAGAGGTAATCATTAGTGAACTACTTTGGAAAGGCCTGAAAACAAGGATGTGCATAAATATCTTTTCTATATTGAAAATGGGGCAAAGGAATAAAAAAGCAAGGTATAATAGTTAGTACCATCCTGTTGTGAACTAATGTCTTCTGCATTGTGCAGACAAAGATCTTGTTGTTTTTTGTCGCTAATTTCTTTATCCTAACAATCTTTCTGAGTTCCTTGACTTGACTAATATTCATGGACAACTCATTTCCCCATATGCAAAAAGGGTCGAATAGTGGGTCAAAACCTCTGATAGCAGGCCCTACATGTGCAAGACCAAATTGTTAAAAACCTAAATATTAGAATGGTTCCTGCAATTGCACAACAATGTGCTATTAGACAATGGACCATGCACGTGCTAACCTCGATTGTAAACCTCAGTGCTTCCCATTGTTTCCCTGCAACACATATAAGGTAGTTCGTCATCAGGTTAAGTAAGGGTTCACATGCTATCAATAAAATATGTTGATGAAAAATAATCACATTGCAGATTCATCAGATTAACTGAAGCCACATGGAAAACCCATTTATCCAAACCAAGCATCATTAAGAACTAGGAAATAGAGCACTTGTATATGTATCTCATGTATTAAGTGCAGCCAAATTCGATTTATTCCTCACATGCACAGCAATACAAAATTCTACCCACGACAATTGGACATCGCATTACAGAATTGAACCAAGCAGTTAACTAAACACCACAACAAATGAACCAAACATTAACTGAGCACCACATTACACAATATAACATACTCCTAATAGAAGATTAGATAATTAACCAAACAGTTAACTACAGCCAATTGTAGCAATTGTATTTGTTTCTCATGTATTTACCACAGCCAAATTCAATTTATTTCTCACATGGTATACAATAACAGAATGCACCCACAATTTTGTAAAGATAAATTCAATTTATTTATCACATGGAAGACGATACAAAATTGTAGCCTGAAGTATTGAACATCACATTTGCAGAATTGAACCAAATAGTTAACTGAAGACGACAACTAATTAACAAAATAGTTAATAAGTGCGCACCACACTGCATGACATATAGAACATATACACTAGAGAAATAGATTGCATGGTAAAATTAGATAGCACAATTCACTAGAATTTGTGAAGGAAAGGCAGGAGCAGCACACTCAACGGGTAAACCGAGCATACTTAACCGGCGTAGCTAGCAAATGGCAAGGTGCTCCTTCAAGATCTGGGGGTCGGCACGAATGGCAGCCATCGCGACCTCATCCGCGCGTGCGGCCGTGATTTGCTTCTCTGCTGCCAAATGCTCCTTGAGGTCCTGGCTATACTGCGTGCACCATGTCTTAGGCCGGCGCTTATTTGGTGGAGGGGTCGGTGATTTGGGTGGAAGGTGTCGCGCTCAGGCCGGCGGTAGGGGCATGTGGGATGTGGAAGGAGGAGGAGGATGGGGTGGAGTGTGGATTACCTGCCTGGATAGGCGAGGCCGAGGAGCATGAAGGAGGGTCGCCGGCGAGGAGGCGGCGGCGCTTCAAGCAATGAGTGAAGGTTTCAACTTGGAAAGGAAGGTGGAAAGAGGGGAGATGTGGCTTTTGGTAAGGGGGAGGGGGCGGGGAGGTAGATATTTCCGCGGAAGCCAAAAATTTGGAATCACTTCAGCCAAAAAACTGGCGCAAAGTGTCATTAGACACGGTCCCTTATTCAGACACGGTCTGAAGATATTTTGTGTTGCATCTCACGCGGTCGGTTATAATAAACTATGTGGGATCTACTTAATTTTTCATCTTGATTTGAATTACATAATGGGGTCACAGTGGCCATGGATGGTGTTTGAATAGCTAGACCTTTTATCTGTAGTGATCATAAAAGAATTGGAATTATTCAGGGTTCGTTTGGACATTTTTATCCATTAAGTGAGTTTTCAATGCATTTATGTGCATAATTCAAATTTGAACTACATGCACATGCTCCAGTGCATATAAATTCTTTGAAAAATCAAATCTTTTTCCATGGTTGCATGCTTAGGTCCCATGCAAGAAATGGGAATGAATTTCAAACACCAGGGCACCGTTGATTGCCGGCAAAACATTGAGATGCCTGGTTTTTAAATTCTAGTAAATCCAAAACTCGTCTGAAATTCATGAAACTTGGCATGCCATCTGGAGCAGCATCAACATGTCGTGGTACAAATTTTGTCCCATTTGGGGCAGGTTTGGGTATATGCTTCTCACAAACCGGAGCTTCTCACAGCAAGCATGATGGTTTTCGGTAGGAAACATCCCACCTTTGGGGACGAAACGATATCCATTGCCTCTTATTGCTTTCAATTTTTTTTCTCGTGTCAACATAGAACAATAGGAGTTTTGTGTGAATTTTTGTGATTTTTCAGGGTTTGTTTGGGCATTTTTATGCATTAACTGAGTTTTCAATGCATTTATGTGCATAATTCAAATTTGAACTATATGCAAATGCTCCAGAGCATATAAATTGGTTGAAAAATCAAATATGTGTCCTTGGGTGCATTCTTAGGTCCCATACAAGAAATGGGAATGAATTTCAAACACCAGGGCACCGTTGATTGCCGGCAAAACATTGAGATGCCTGGTTTTTAAATTCTAGTAAATCCAGAACTCGTCTGAAATTCATGAAACTTGGCATGTTATCATGGAGCGGCATCAACATGTTGTGGTAAACTTTTTGTCCCATTTGGGGCAGGTTTGGGTATATGCTTCTCACAAACCGGAGCTTCTCATAACAAGCATGACGGTTTTCAGTAGGGAATGTCCCACCTTTGGGGACGAAATGATATCCACTGCCTCTTATTACTTTCAATTTTTTCCTCGTGTCAACACAGAACAACAGGAGTGTTGTATGAACTTTTGTGATTTTTTGGTGTTCCTTTGGACATTTTTATGCATTAACTGAGTTTTCAATGCATTTATGCACATAATTCACATTTGAACTGCGTGCACATGCTCCAACGCATATAAATTGGTTGAAAAATCAAATATGTGTCCTTGGGTGCATGCTTAGGTCCCATGCAAGGAATGGGAATGAATTTTAAACACCAGGGCACCGTTGATTGTCGGCAAAACATTGAGACGTCTCGTTGTTAAATTCTAGTAAATCCAAAATTTTGTTAACCATTCACGTGACGCCACATGTCTTGGTTTTAATGGCTGTAGGAGGTGTTGTGCAGACAGCTGCTTGACCTTGACTAAACGGGAGGCGTGCGAGCACCGTACGGTGCGCAGGCTGACCGAGAGGCGTGCAAGCTATCCTCGAGTGCGCAGGCTCATCAGGAAGCGTGCGAGTTGTACGCTGCGCAGGCTCACTGAGAAGCGAGCCCTTCGACTTCCATGGCCGCCCGCCTTGCTCACATCCTCTCCATTAATGACACCCAAGCCACAGTTTAATTCGCTTTTTAAATATAAAACACTCATCGTGAACGTTTTAGTTAGAACACCCGTATGCAAACTGACAGTTTCGCCACGAAGCCAAGAGAAAATGTGCCAAGCAGGATTTCTGCAGCTCTTGATCGCAAACGATTTAGATAGAACACCCGTATGCAAAGTGAGAGCAGTGCATGATTTGTTCATCCCTTGAACGCAAACGGTTGTTTTGGATGACCCGTGTGCAACCATGTACAAACAATTTGGTAAGATTTGCATCTGTCATATTGGGTATGTTGCCATTTGTCAAACTGGAAAGATTTACATTTGTTGATATAGTAACGTTGCCATTTGTCAATCCTTGTAACACTGCGATTTGTCAAAATGTGCATCTAGAAATCATTAGCACTATGTAATTTTTGCAACTAAAATTCAGTAATTAAGCATAGATTTCATTCATAGATTAAGCAGTTGTTCTTAATTTATACAAACAGTTCAACTCGATAGCTGAACCGACCAAACTTCTCCTCTATTGTTGCCAACCATGTACTGAAATAGCTAGTTCAACTATATATACTGGCTAATTTTAAGTACGTTGTACAGTTCGACCACGCATCTATAGTCAGATGAACTGAACAAAATAGCCCCTAAATACTACTACTACCACGGAGGGGCTTTGTGCTACTTCAGGCAGCCTCTCCTCTGCCGAGCGTGCTCAGTAAGAGGCAGAGGAGGAGGAGGAGGAGGAGGAGGAGGAGGAGGAGGAGGAGCCTACCGACGAGCTGGACAAATGCAATACGGTGCATGCCGCTGTTGCACGTTCAGCGACGCTTGCCAGCTCAAACGCCCACTAACGCTCCAGACGATCCCTCTCGGAGCGCCGGACTGCTCGTAGATCTCCTGATTCCTCGTCTCTGCGTCAGCGTGTGCTGCGGCCATGGCTGCGATAAGGCTCTTTGTGTGCTCGACGAGGCGCTCCTCCTCCTCCCGTAGGAACTCGATGTAGCGCGCAAGGTCGCTGGCGCACGTGCGGGCCTCCACCTCCGCCTTCCTCCTTCGGGCAGTGGTGGCGGAGCGGGTGATGATCCCGGCGGTCGATGGTGGGCTAGCGGCCATGGTGGGCGATGATGGGGTGGCGGCCACAACCACCACCTCCCGCCTTCGGGCCGCGGTGGCGGAGCGAGTGATGGCCACGGTGGCCGATAGTGGGGTGGCGGCCACGACGGCCACCTCCTGCCTTCGGGCCGCGCCGGCGGAGCGAGAGATGGCCCTGGCTTTCGACGGTGGTGTGGCGGCAATGGCGGCCGGCAGCGTGTGGTGGGTGTTCCACGCACACCCAACAGGGACGCCACGCGCACTACACTACGTCGGGGACTGCGCCGCCGCCGCAGTGTAGCCTCCCAGCTGGAGCTGTCCTCTGATGACGGCGGAGTGGCTGAGCGACGACGACGGACCGGTGCCATTGGCGATTGTAGGAGAAGCAGACGAGATAAGCTACAGGGAGGGAGGGAAAATGCGACGCAGGACTCGCCGGCCATGAGGGTTTTTATAGCAGGCCGGCAAGCATTGGGATTTTGGGGGATTTCACCGAGTCAGGCGAGAAGCTTGCGCGGGAATCTGCGAGGTTGCGTGGGAACGGGCTCACCGACGATTCATTGGCGCCACCGTTTGGCCAAAAGAACGCCTCCTCGCGCTGCGCAAGCTTGTGTTGTAAGCCGTTTGTGGCAGCGGGGTGACATGACGTGCGAGAGGAGGACGAGAGGACATGTACACATACAGTTAATAAAAACGTTTGCGATTTAATTACCTACTATACCCCCGTCCTGGTTTATACGTAGATTTAACTAATAAAATACGAATGCATGTCACCATAGATTATATCCTTGGAGTCGTATTTGAACATTGTTTCCAGCTATACAATTTTTGTAACATGCATTAACACTTTTTTGGTTAAATTTAAGGTTATACATCAGCAAGCGTTTGCCCGCAACACACACGGCTTATTCCATCACAAACAGCTCTGGTGGATCAACTGTCTGCCACGTATCGCACACGCAACTCTAATCTGATTCTTGCTTGATGTCTCCGACATCGCTCACACATTTCGTCTTATTTGCCACATATCACTGTGCCGTCCTCCGCTCGCCTCCCTCGGCAAGCTCTGCTTGCCGTTAGGCGCCGCAACGCGTCGTGCTCGCCGTTAGGCGCCGCAGCGTGCTCTGTCGCGTCCGTTGACGCGCTCTGCTCGCATCCGTTGGCACGCTCGGCTTGTGGACAACTTTTCCTTAAGGCGACCGCAGAGCGCTCTGCTCGCGTCCCTCCGCGCATGCTCTGCCAGCGGTTGGGCGTGCGCACGATCACGTCCGGGGGCCCATATGCATGCGGTTGTGTTGCGCGTGTTGCCACGTGATGCAGTTACGTGCGACACGATGGAGTTACGCACTGTAAATTAGAACTGCCATCAGGGCCTGCCCATATTCCTGGTCGTCCGGCTTCCCCTTTAATTCACGCAATCATTATAACCTTAGTCTCTTCAACCTTTCGATCGTGTCCCACAACACAACAAGCACACCCACGACGACACATAGAGAGGGGATGTCCGGCGGCGCTCCAATGGAGTTCGGCGAGCATAGAGTGGAGACCCACGCGAGGGGGACGGATCTCTCGATGGTGTACACCATCCACCCGGCCGTGATGGACGACTACATCAACAACATTGAGCAGTTTTTTGCTGGAGACAACTACAAGGTGGTCAACATCGACCTCCAGTACACCGCCGGTCGTCCCGGCATAGATCAGAAGGTTGTCGTCGCCCAGTTGTGTGTGCGCCATCATGTCCTCATCTACCACTACTGCATGGCCACAGAGCCTTGCGACCGTTTCAACAGGTTTGTCAACAGCACCGACTACAAGTTCGCCATGGTGGATACCAAAGACGATGTAAAAGCGCTTAGTGTTACGGGCTTGGCCTGCAAGAACCTTGTTGAAATCCGTGACCACTACAGGGTCTGGGGCAGCACGAAGCAGGACTCACTGATTGAACTCGCCTCGGACATCATCGACCCCTACTACGAAAAGATGAAGCAGGACGCCCAGAGAATAAGTCCCGTATCCTAGCACAAGGCCTGGATGCGGCAATTGGATGAACCTCACCTTAGGTTCGCAGCCAAGAGCGTGTACACATGCTACGAGATGCACAAGCGGATCGTTGACATGAGGAAGTGCCTCGTTACCCAAATCGACGAGTCCGGATCGAGCCACAAGCAGAGCAAGCATCACAAGAAGTAGATGATGATCAGATGATCGTTTATGCTAGTTAATCATGCATGTAATATATAGTTTACTTTATTGATGTGTGTGGAAATGTCATGTGTGTAGTAGCCACCTATGTAATTATGCATGTAATATTTTACTTTGGTGTGTGCAAATGCCATGGTTGTAGTAGCCACCTATGTAAGTGGATGTTTAATTTGGTTATGCAAGCATGTCCTTATAAGTGTGTGTGTGTGTATGTTGTTGTTCTGTATGCAATCCCATCGCATAATACACACGTCTTATTAGCAGCAACCATCTGTGTTATTATCAGTTTTCACACACATTTCTGATTACAGACCTGCTTGCCGCGTATCACACACATCTTGTTAAGCTGGACCGTTTTTGTTCTCATGTCTCAACGCAAACAGTTCATCCGAGTGAACCGCATGCCGTATATCGCACACACCTTCATGTGGCTGCCCGTTTCTTTTGTGTTGCCTAATCACAAACAGTTTTTCCAAGTGAACCGTATGTTGTGTATCGCACACGCCTTCATCTGGCTACCCGTTTCTTTTGTTCCTCCTCATCGCAAACAGTTAAACGAACTGAACCGTATGCCCTTCATCGCACACGTAACTAAAACCTGAACCGTGTTTGTTGCATCCGTCATCGCAAACGTTTAACACATTTCTGACGGTTTTCATACAGCACCGCTTGTGATTATTGCATCGCACACAGTTTCTCGAAGGGTCTTTGATCGTAGTGTCGCGTTAGCAGCATCCTGCAGTAGTGTTAGGGTTTAGCCATTACGATCACGAGGTAGATCAACTCTTGCAACCCCTATACTCATCGAATACAATCAAGTAGGACGTAGGGTTTTACCTCCATTAAGAGGGACCGAACCTGGGTAAACATCGTGTTCCCACTGTCCCATGTTACCATTGATCCTTAGACTCACTTCTTGGGCCCCCCTATCCAAGATCTGCCGGTTTTGACACCGACAGGGGCCATGTTGCTTACTAGAGACGACGAGGACGAAGGGGGGGGTTGCATAGTCGAGGGCGACCAGACGGTGTCCACGAGGAAGGAGTGAAGCAGCTCCTGCTGCCAGAGACTACGCCGCATCTGATGACCCACAAGTATAGGGGATTTATCGTAGTCCTTTCGATAAGTAAGAGTGTCGAACCCAACGAGGAGCAGAAGGAAATGACAAGTGGTTTTCAGTAAGGTATTTTCTGTAGGCACTGAAATTATCGGTAATAGATAGTTTGATAGTAAGAAAAATTGTAACGAGCAAGTAATAGTAATGGTAACAAAGGTACAGGAAAGTAGCCCAATCCTTTTGTAGCAAAGGACGGGCCGGGACAGTCTATTATAATAAGCAAAGTGTTCTTGAGGACACATGGGAATTTCATCTAGTCACTTTCATCATGTTTGTTTGATTCACGTTCGCTGCTTTGATAATTTGATATGTGTATGGACTGCTGCTTGGGTGTTGTTCTTAGAACAAACCTCACACTTATGATTAACTGTTAGGACCCCAATTCCAAGTCACATCGATCTAGCCGGTAACACCTCATATCACTTTGTGGCCTCACGCACGGTATTCCCACGGTGTCGCCTTACCATGGCCCGGGACCGTTTGCACCTTTTGGCTCACGTATATGATAGTGTTGCTAGCATCCATATGACAGAGAACCCGGGCCGACATGGCCAGTCGTTAACCCAAAGCGGCACTAACCTATGGGGACAGGCATACATGATTCACATCGAGCATGTCGGTCAGCAGTGTGTGAATCCGGGCTGTAGCACTGGGCTAACAGGACTCCGGGAACCCGGGCTGTAGCAGGCTAGGCAGGACTCCGGATGTCACCGCGTGACATTTCCCCGAAGGGACAGACACAGGAACGAAGTGAAACACATGCCGGCCAGTCAAGTGTCCTGAGCAGTAGTGCTGGGCTAGCAGGACTCCGGTGAACCGGGCTGTAGCGGACTACTATGGCTCATGGAAGCACTAGACTACATTTCCCCATAAGAGAGGCTGCCAAGGATAATCAACTAGATTATCGGATCCCACACATACCAAGCATTTCAATCATACACACAATATGCTCGATATGTGTAAATACAACATGGCATCACAACATAACTCTACAACTCAAGTATTTATTCATTAGGCTCCGAGGAGCGAGATATTACAAACATGGGGCTCATGACACAACAATCATAGCATACAATGCAAAGCACATGCGGAAGCTTAACATGTCTGAGTACAGACATCTACAAATGAAAAAGGCTAAGAAGCCTGACTATCTACCAGATCCTGCCGAGGGCACAAGATCGTAGCTGAGGTATCAAGCTAAACGTCGAAGTCCATGCGGAACTACTAGAGAGACTGAAGTCTCTCTGCAAAACATAAAATAAGCAAACGTGAGTACAAATGTACCCAACAAGACTTACGTCAGAACTATCTACATATGCATCGGTATCAACAAAGGGGGTGGTGGAGTTCAACTGCAGCAAGCCAGCTTTGACTCGGTGGCTATATTAAACTACGACTGCAAGTAACTCTTTTGAGGTGGCGCACACGAGTCCACATATTCACCATTCAATACACCACTATGGATCCTCTCCCGTCTCCCTACGAGAAGGCCATCCATAGCACTCACACTTATCTTGCGAGTTTTAGAGTATCCACTTTCACTTGTCTATGAACTATGCAAGGGGTCCAAGTTTCCATATCCGAGGAATCCGGCTATTCGAATAGATAATGATAACCCTGCAGGGGTGTACTTCTTCACACACACTCCCACCACTTACCACCATATACACGTCATGTATCTCGGCAACCTTCAAGCGGAAGCCTGGCGAGGGTGTCGGCCACGGCCTACCTAAACACTTAAGTCTCTAGTCCAGGTTTATCGCCTATCCAGGTTCCATCCGCAGGGAGTCCGGCCGAGTTTTCCACATACGGCCCCGAACGATGTGAACAGGGTTCCCGAGACACCAAACGGGCGCCCGGTACACCGTGCCACGGTGTATCTACCGCAACATAGCCCAGCCCTAGGGTCAGCGCTACGCACGGCCGCCAACACATAACCTACAAACACCAGAAACTAGTTGCAACTCCTGGACAGAGTACTAGGGTGATTAAGAAGCCGAGAGGGTCAATTAAGGATCCCAATGAGTGGTAGTAGCTGTTCATGGATCACAGACACAGAACTCAGTTCCTGAGGACGGTTTCAATGAGACAACCCACCATGTACTCCTACATGGCCTCTCACCGCTACCTTTACCAAAACGTGTTCACACACTTAGCTCACACACAGTAGGACATGTTCACACACCTCCGATTCATTCCCGATGAATTAGACCTGACACAACTCTATGCAATAGCAGGCATGACAAACAAGCATGAATGAGTAGGCACATCAGGGCTCAAACAACTCCTACTCATGCTAGTGGGTTTCATCTATTTACTATGGCAATGACATGTCATGCAAAGGAAGGGGTTCAACTACCGCAGCATGTACAGTTGAATCGTTGTTGTCCTAATGCAGTAAAAGAGAGCAGGAGCGAGAGAGTGGGATTGTATTAGAATGAACAAGGGGGTTTTGCTTGCCTGGCACTTCTGAAGATAGTAAAGCTCTTCATCGGTGTCATCGAACTCATCGCCGAAACATACACCTACCGAGGGGGAACAACCACCGGCAAACAAGAGGGAACACAATCAATGCAATGCAACAATATGATGCATGACCATGACATGGCAATATGCTGTGATTTGAGCTAATGCATCTAGTTATGATTTAAATGAAGTTGGTTTGAATACAAGATTCAAATTCCAACTCCATATATGATTATTTAAATGCCCTTTATTTGTTTTGTCCAAAACAGAGGACAAACATTGTTCAAACATGCATGAAAATGGTACAGATGGATTCCTTGAATTTTTCTGATCATTTTTCATATATAATTTATTTCATTTGGAGTTACGGTTGAATTTCTATGAATTTTAGAAGTTTATACTATTTTCTGGAATTTTCTGAATTATTTTTAATCTAGAAATGACTTATTGCGTCAGCATGACGTCTGTGTGACATCAGCAGGTCAACTGAGCTGTTCTGGGTCAAAATTGACCAGTGGGTCCCACTGGTCAGTGACACGGTGCTGGCCAAGGTCACTGACAGGTGGGCCCGGTCAACGTTGACTTGACCAAAGTCAAAGCTAACACGTGGGGTCCACACGTATTAGTACTAATCCTAACAGAAAATTAGACTAACCTAATTAGTCACAGGCTCCCACACGTCAGTGGCTCTAGAGGGGTCATTAGTGGGCTCATTAGCAACTAATGATGTCGCCACGTCGGCACGGCCGGGGATTAGCCGCCGGCGACCTCGACAGACGGCGGAGGCACGCCGGAATCGCTACTCCGGCGACGGTTTGATGCGCGGGAGGGATCTACGGGTTCCTGGCGTTGCGGCGCTTCTAGTGATGGTGACGGATGGTGCTGGAGTGGCCGGAGAGTGGCCAGCAACGAGCTTTAGCGGCGGCCGGAGCTCGGGCGAGCTCGGGTTCGGCAATGCGGGGCACGGAAGGAACCATGGGTGGTCGTAGTAGACTCGTTGGAGTGCGATGAGTGCAGCCGTGAGCTCGGATGCGGGCTTGCGCGGCCGTAGCCACGGCTACGCCATGGCCGGCGGCGAGAGGCTTCGGTCATGGTTGGGGATCGGGGCTAGATCACTCGGGGGACAACGGGGCAAGGGGGAATCGGGTCAACGGCTCACCGCGGAGCTGCAGGGATGGTTAGCGGGCTCGGGGGCGCGCCGGAGTGGCCGGATCAACGGATAAGGGCGCCGGAGCCGAAGCTTGAAGACGATGATGATGGCGGCTGCTCGGGGCCTCCGTGCTTCCTTCCTTCGGTGCAGAGGTGAAGCGAGATGTGGCGAAGGCTCTGGATAGCTCGGGGAGGCAAGGCGACGACGGTGGGTGCGGCGGCTCACGGCGGCGTGCTCAGGCGCGTGAGGGGAAGAGCGACGGAGAGAGACAGAGGAAAGGGGAGGGCACGAGCAGAGAGTGAGAGAACGAGGGGGTCGGGGGGTGTGCGTGGCGGCGACCAGGCAGTCGAGGGGGGGCACGCAGGCAAGGAGGAGCCAGCGCGGCTCGCCGGCCATCGGGCACGCAGCTGCTTCTCCTCCTGGCAGGAGGAAGAAGACAGTGCTGCCCCTGGTGGGCCGGGCTGGCTTTGGCCAGTAGGCCACTACAGTGGTGGGCTGCACGGTAAGGTTCCTCTTTTTTTTTATATTTCCTGTTTTCTATTATTCTGCAACTTTGTGGCTTTATTAAAAATACTTAGATACTTCCAAAAATCACCAAACTGTTCATGCTCATTGTATGGAATAAACCCAACATGAAACATTTCAGTTTGGGATTATTTGGACATTATTTCTTATATAACAGAAATAATTCCAACCCAAATATATTATTGATTTAAATCAAAGTCCCAAATAAATTATTTCTGTGACTCCCAAAATATTGGTTTGAATTTCACCTCATGCCAATATTTTCACAGAATAACAGAAACATTTTCTTGGACTCATTTGATGAGATTTAAATGTTGGTTATTTTTAGAGGTTTTCCGAGACTTGGAAAATTCCTCAATTCAAATTTCAATTGAATTTAAACATGATGCAGCAACCAAACTAGTCCAAGGCCGGGGTAAAGCTAGGGCTGTGACATTAACCCCTCTCACAAGCATCGGCAACTACGAAAGAATAATTAAGATAAAATCTAATCATAGCATTAAACATGTGGATCCAAATCAGCTCCTTATGAAATAGCGCATAAACTAGGGTTTAAGCTTCTGTCACTCTAGCAACCCATCATCTAATAACTACTCCTGCATTCACTTAGGCCTAAAGATGAAGTGTCATGTAGTCTACGTTCAAATAACACCACTAAGGCAATCACAACATACATATCATCAAAATATCGAGCAAACATCAAATTCACATGAATACTTATGACAAGACTTCTCTCATGTCCTCAAAAACAAAAGTAACTATTTACAAAATATATTCATGCTCAAGATCAAAGAGGTATTGAATAGCATAATAGATCTGAACATATGATCTTCCATCAAATAAACCAACTAGCATCAACTACAAGATGTAATCAACACTACTAACAACCCACATGTACCAATATGAGATTTTGATACAAAAATTGAATACAAGAGATGAACTAGGGTTTGAAATGAGATAGTGCTGTTGAAGATGTTGATGAAGATTAGCCCTTCCACGGTGAGAGAATTGTTGGTGATGACGATGAGTTCGATTTTCCCCCCTCCAGGGGGGAAGTATCCTTGGCGGAATCTCTCCGCCAGAGAGCAAAAGTGCTCTGCACAAGTTCCGCCTCGAGACACGGTGCTTTATCCTGAAAGTCCTCTTTTTTTTCTAGAACAAATGGGTTTATATATCAGAAGAGGAGCACCAGACCTTGGCCAGGGCTCCACTACCCCCCAGGGCGTGCCAGGGGGGTAGGCGCGCCCTGGTGCCTAGTGGGCATCTGGGTGACCCCCTCTGGTACTTATTTTCTACAATAATTTTTATATATTCCAAAATAAATCTATGTAAAATTTTAGCTTATTTGAAGATGTGCAGAATAGGTATCTCCGACATAGCCTTTTCAGGTCCAAAATTCCAGCTATCGGCAATCTTCCTCTTTATGTAAACCTTGCATATTATAAGAGAAAAGACATTAGAATTGCTCCACAAAGTGTTACATTGATTGAAAATACTATAAATGACAGTAGAAAAAACATGATGCAAAATGGACGTATCAGCGTCTGTCGCCGTCGCCGGTGGTATGAACAGAGGAGCAGCTTGTCATAGAGCTTGGTGTCATCCCGCCGTGCCCGATTTCCATCTCCCGCCATTTCCCTTCGACTTCGCCTCGCCTCCTTGCGTGCGAGCTGCAACGCCTTGCGCCGCACTCATCCTGGCTTGCTGGAAACTACCGATTTGAAGGTTTCCAGCGAGCTAGTCTCTAGGTTCCTTTTAAGGTTCGTGTCGATGCGAGCCAGCCCACCTCGTATGTAATCAAACATGTTTTTATTGACCCAACTGGACTTGGTTGAGATGTACACGGGCTACCAAACACGTCCTACCGAATCTGGGTCACCCGCTCGCCGCACCCGGCGTCTTCCCCACTATAAGCTCCGGCCATACTGTCACGGGTCATTAGCATAAAACCTGGATCTCGGAGTGGTAGTTAGCTGAGGTAGGCTATCACCCGTCCCTCCCAGCCACTGTTGTTAGTCTCAAGATCGCAGAAGAAGGGTGAGCATGGCATGGCAGAGCAGCTACAGCCGGCTCGCCGGCGACGAGGCCGCCGTGATATCCACCGCCGGCGGCGACGACGACTACTACGACGCAAAGAAGCTGAGGCTGCTTGGCTACGAGCCGCAGCTCAAGCGCAATCTCTCGTACGTACTCTACTGATTCAGAAAATCGAACCTGTCGTTCTTGTTTGCTCTGTTTGACTGTTTAGCTGGCACATCGATTCTGTCGATCTATGAAGTTTAGTTTACTTCAATCCAGCTTTGTTTGATGCGGTTACGTGTTAGCTAGCCACTGCAAGTTGCGTGTTTCGTTCTGTCAAGTGTCAACGACGGATGGGTTGCTTGCGGACGCTGTGCACTTGCTTTGACTCATTAAGGTTTTAATACCATAGTAGGATTCATTTTTCTAGCTTAAAGAAAAAGGATTTATTTTTCTCTAGGCATTTTCATAATTTTTTTATTTTGAGCGTAATTCACTAGGTTTTATTGATCGATGGGCACTGGAATACAATTTGGATCATAGGGTTGGCTGAGCCAATGGCATTTTCATGGCCAATCCAATTTGGCGCGTAGGATAAGTATACACCGAGGGGCGGTTCCCGACCTCCGTTCCAATTTTGGGAAGGTTCTAAAGCCTTCCCAGACCGTTTTTCCTCTTTTTTGTGTTTTTTCTTTTGGATTTTTTCAGCTTTTTTCATTTTCGTTATTTTCTTTCTTTCATGTTCGTTTTCTCATTTAATTTTTCCTTCATATATTTTGCGACCAACTTGTCAAATTCGTGAGTATTTTTTGAATTCACATTTTTTAATGAAATCCAAAATGTTTTTAATTTTTTTGAATATTTTTAAAAATTCATGAACTCTTTTCGAATTCACAAAATATTTTCAATTTTATGAATCATAAAATATTTTTTAATTGGCGAACGTTTTTGAAAATTTGGGAACAATTTTTAAAATTTTATTTGTTCGACAAATGCTTTTTTAAAAATGCATGAACATTTTTTGAATTCCTGATCTTTTTATCGATGATTTTTTTTCTATAATTCACGAACATTTTTTTAATATTGTATGAAGCCATAAATATTTTTTAAAAATCTTGAACCATTTTTCAAAATCATGAATATCTATTTTTGGATCCACTAATATTCTATGGAATCTTGAACGTTTTTTTTAAATTCACAATGTTTTGAATTCTGAAACATTTTCAAATCCCAAATTATTTTAAAGAAGGAAAAACAAGAAAAAATGAAATGGAAAAATAGGGTCGTCCCGCCTCATGTATGGACCGGCCCAAACGGGCGCCCTGTGGGGAAGAGGAGAGGAGTGCGTGTTGGTTGTTTGCTAGCATGTAGCATGCTAAATAGGAGGTCCCCATTTTCATATGCAAGCCCCAAAACTAAGCTGAAATATCCGCATAACAAATTCGACCCAAATCAGTTTATACAGATGTAGCTTTCCATAAAAAAATAATTTAGATGCAGCTTCATTATTTAGCTTTGAACCGATGTGGCTTCATTTTAACTGTTGTGTTTCCCATAGAAGCCACCTGCAAGGCTCCACATGCTTCATTTGTTTTTGTGTTTTCTTTGATGCAAAAGAAATAAATTTCACAGTACGAAAGCAATTTTCTATGATGTGTTGTGTTGTTGGGTGACCATGTTACACATGCAGGTTGTTCTCCAACTTCTCGGTTACCTTCTCGATCATATCAGTCCTTACGGGCATCACTACGTTGTACGGGACAGGTCTCGAGTTTGGTGGACCGGTGGCCATGGTGTATGGTTGGCCGATTGCCGGCACCTTCACCATCATCGTCGGCCTAGCGATGGCCGAGATTTGTTCTGCCTACCCTACATCCGGAGAACTCTACTTCTGGAGTGCCAGGCTCTGCAGCGAGCGATGTTGGGGCCCCTTCGCCTCCTGGCTCACCGGCTGGTAAGTTTACTTGTTTGCTTTTTGTAACATGTTTTATTCTAGACACAAATTATTGTCGACACGTGGTGTCAAATTTATCTAGCCTCCACTTTTTCTTTATTTAAGTTTATATGGTTGCGGTGATCTCTTCATGTCTTTTTTTTGCGAACGCGCAAAAGCTTTGCACGTCGATGTATTAGAAGAATAGAACTAAAAGTATAGAGTCTGGCGGCTCACCGCGGTTACAAACCATCCTCACGGCAGCATATGGTGGGCAGCCAATAACACCGGGGACACTCAACAACACCCTGTGTGTGAGAAGGTCCTATCTCCAGATGTCCGACAATCCCCTCGCACCAGAAAGCTTCCATAGCTCAACCTCATTACTGATGTGATGACAAAGGTATCGAACAACGACTGATGACCGCTGAAAGACGCGACCATTACGCTCCTTCCATAGCATCCAGACGATGAGGAGGGCAAGCGAATCGAAACGCTTCCTCCGCTCCTTCGGGATCATTGCACGTCTAGCTACCCACCACTCCGTGATAGTTGCATCCATGGTGGACGCCAACTGACCGAGGCCGCAACACGAGAGGGCATAGTGCCGCACCTCCCTGGCAAACACACAGCCCAGTGCCAGATGGTCTGCAGTCTCGGCCTCCTGCTCGCATAACGGGGCACATGACGTGGGACTGCAGGCCGTGCCAAAGGTGTTTGTCTGCCGTCCAAATCCGAAGCCTCATCGCTAGCTAGAAGTGAAGCTTGCACTTGGCCGGAGCCCAAGACTTCCAATGGGCCCACCTCTCAAGGCTAGCAAAGAACACCTGGTAAGTCGAGCTCGCAAAATATACCTTAGTTGGCGTCCACTTCCAGATTATGCGATCCGGAATCTCAGGGAGTAGGCGCACTTCGAGAAGCAAGTCCATGAGCATCAGGAATTGCGTTAGCACTCTAACCATCAACACCCGGTGATGTCCCTCATCCAAGTGCGGTCCTCCAAGGCCTCATGAACCGTTCGCGAGCGCCGCGCACCGTCGTTCACCGCCAGGAATAGCTTCGGGCCTCGAACTGAAAGGAACGCTCGTGGAGCCAAAAGTTCGTCCAGAAAAGAGCCTTCTTACCATCCCCTAGCATCACCTTGATGGACGAGTCAAAAATAGCCCGCACCTCAGGCTCGATGGCCGGTTGTAGACCCGCCAAGCAGCAATCAGATGTGCGCTGCATCCATGGCCAGCGCACCTGGAATGTATAGCCCAATAGCTTGAGGTTCGGGACTCCCAATCTGCCATACTCGAATGGCTTGCACGCTTGCTCCCAAGCTACCAGACAATGGCCACCGTTGACGGCGCCAGTCCCCTTCCAAAAGAAGACACAAATCCTCTTCTCAAACCCATCGATCAGCCACACGGGCAGCTGAATCGCGATGGAGTGATACACGGGGATGGATGTGAGGACCGACTTCACCAGCTCGAGGCGACCAGCCGCAGTGATCCAACGAGCAATCCATGGCTACAGCCAGTGGCGAATCTTGAATAAGAATGAAGGGCAGGCTGAACTTGAGTACAAGGGGTTGGAACGGGGAAACAACAGGCTAGACACTTAGACAGTGGGTTGAAATGGGCTGGGAACTAGTAGTGAATTTTTGTTTTTCAATTTTGGAGGGCAGGCTTGAGCCTGTTGAAGCATACCCAGTAGAATCGCCACTGGCTATAGCCGATTGCAAACCTTGTCCAATATTGGTTGCAGGCACGCCTTAGGCGACCTCAGCTTGTATGAAAAAGGAAGAAAGATAGATGTAGGGGAACCTCAGTATCGGGCATGGAAAGTGTTGGGCAGCAACTACGAGGTGCTCCTCTGAGCATCTAATCGGCGACAACGAGCATTTACGTAGATTGGTGTGCAGCCCTATGCGCCATCAAAACAGTCGAGCGTGACCTACACGAGCAACAGGTCCGATGAGGATGGCTTGAGGCTGGTCATAATGGGGAGGAATTTAGGAGTAACATCACACACTTCAATACAACTTTACTTATGTGGCACATATTTAATGAAGAGAGAGGTGCTTGTGGTAACTAGCTAAGTTACCGGAACATCACACACTCCAAGAAACAATGAGTCTATAACCTAATAAATACATCGTTGCATGACACTACATAGATATTCATACCCACTATGAAGGTAGTAACATAGTCTAGAAAAATTGTAAGTTACTAGCTTATTTTCTTGCTCATTGTGACCAGCCTGATGAGGACAACCACATCGTCAACGTACATCAAGGTATGAAAGCTGGCACCTCAGCACTGCAAACGGTGACAAGATGCCCATGCCCTCAGCCCTGATCTCTTCATCTCTCTCTTGCATGTGGCGCAAATGGCAAAATGGCGTATGCATACATTACATATACATATACGCTTGTGCTCCTTGTCGCCTCGAATCCACCAGCCTCTGATGATTGGTTCAGTCGGCGAAACTTGTCTCTTCTCGTCTCTTGTACTGTACCGAAGTGCAGCATATATGTCTCGTTTGCTGTCGTAGCACGTACGAATAGGGATAAGATAATCATTATCACGTGCTCGATCGGCAATTGTAAGCCGATATTTGGATTCACAAAACATACGTGCTCGATGGAAGTATTTTTCTTTCCTTTCTCTGGGAGGGGAGGCGGCGTAAGCCTGGATGCCGTGCAAAATTAGTCAGCAGGCGCGTGTCAAGCGTGCAAATCTCGATCACATGGCAGCGAATCTCGATCGGTTGAATGGGTGCACAGTGATCTTGACCCAAACTGGATTGCTGGAAAGAGACGTGCAAATCGCTTTGATTCATTTCTTTACAACGAGCTTGATCGATGGGGGCCTGTTGAACTCAACAGGAACCAAGAGCCCATGCTGCACGTGCGCCACCCACATGACAAAAAGCTCATATTGCAGTCTTCACGTAGAAGAACATGAACCCACTCATATTTCAGACTAGCTCGGACATTTGGCACCCCTTCATCAAAAGGATAGGAGTAGCGACAGATATGTTGTTAAGATGGTGGCTTCAGGCATACTGACGTACTTCCTTCGTTACTAAATATTTGTCTTTCTAGATATTTCAACAAGTGACTACATACAGAGCAAAATGAATGAATTTACATTCTAAAATATGTTTATATACATCCATATGTGATAGTTCATTTGAAATCTCTAAAAAGACAAATATCTAAAAACGAAAAAAGTATTATTTTATAAGGTTTTTATAAATAATTAATAATATGGCTGCATGCATCATCCAGATATGCAAAGGCTGGGGTATATCCTTCTTTTCAAAATAATAATAATAATCAGAGGGGTCTCAAATATAGGATCGCATTCTTTTTGGGAAAGAATCCTGGTTCCCACAGTAGATCCACGACCATCCTTGCTGGCAGAATCTCCATCCAGAGTAGAGTAACGAACCCCACATCTGGCGCCCACCGCACTTTTCCAGTTGACTCACTGCACCCCGCGATTCTCTCCTCTCCTCTGCACTCTGCAGGCAGTACATATATCACCACTGGTAGGTCTCCCCTGACCCCATCTCTTCCTCCTCCCACAACGCGACGGCGCCATGACCTGGAGCAAGTCCCCGGCGGGGAGCGGCACCACCGCCGTCGACGTCGACGTCGATGCCTCCGGCGACACCGGCCAGGCCCGCCTCCGAGAGCTCGGCTACAAGCAGGAGCTCAAGCGGGACCTCTCGTACGTCATGCCCGCCCTTCTCCTCTCCTCTCCCCTCCCTTGGTTTCGTCGCTTCTCTTAACTGATTGATTGAGGGCGTGTGTAGATTGCTGTCCAACTTCGCCTTCTCCTTCACCATCATCTCGGTGCTGACGGGGGTGACCACGCTGTACAACACCGGCCTCAACTTCGGCGGCCCGGCCACCATGACCTTCGGCTGGTTCGTCGCCGGCGCCTTCACCATGACCGTCGGCCTCTCCATGGCCGAGATCTGCTCCTCCTTCCCCACCTCCGGCGGCCTCTACTACTGGAGCGCGCGCCTCTCGGGCAACCGATGGTCGCCCTTCGCCTCCTGGATCACCGGATGGTAGGCCACTCAATCACACGCACTCCACTGAAATCTTTCTTGTCTTTTGCTACCTGTCCACGTTCTCGAATGTATCGATTTCTTCTCTGGTTGGGATGGGATCATGTGGAAGGGAAGAAAGGAAGGAGAGGATCATGTCATGTGTGAACGAACCGCTTTCTGTTTTTTTTTTGTCTGGTGTGACATCAAATTGGTGCGTGCGTGCGAAATTTCTGCATATTTCTGTCTTTTTTTCCGCTCGTCTTTCTCTTTTTGCAGAATGAGTAGTTTATTACTCATTTACCCCCTTTGATCCATATTAATCATCCTTGATTTAGTAGTACAAATAGTTCATTCAAATAGTACACCGTTATCATCGGGGATGCAAAATAGAATAATCGTTTCTTTTCCAATCAAATGTACTCTGCGCTTGTCGTTGTTTAACGACGTGCTCCTGGCAATGCAGAACAGAATATTTGTGTTCATAAGGTCATGTGCTTGCGTGCTTTGACCATGTGCAGCCCCCGTGGCCACATTTTGGTACTAGCAGAACCAGTGCCAACTGCACATAAAGTCTGATTATGACAGCGACCTGGGGTTGAAAATATGCAGCTGTCAGCATGCTTCTTGTAGTTGAGACAAAGACGTCCTTGCAATAAACGCACATATACGCATGGCCCATCTTTCTTACTGTAGATAGATGCGCTATTGATTGCTCGTGCACTGCATCCCATTCCAATTGTTCCCAGCCTCTAATGGCGTTTGTTGTGCTGCATGCAGGTTTAACATCGTTGGACAGGTACAACTTTGGCTTAACTCTGAATGTGCTTTCTCACTTTGTGAGTGACTGCTGTGCTGATTCAGTTTGCACGCTCTGCAGTGGGCGGTGACAACTAGCGTGGACTTCTCGCTGGCGCAGCTGATCCAGGTGATCATCCTGCTCAGCACCGGCGGCAACAACGGCGGAGGCTACCTGGCGTCCAAGTACGTGGTCATCGCCTTCCACGCCGCCATCCTGCTCAGCCACGCCCTCATCAACAGCCTCCCCATCTCATGGCTCTCCTTCTTCGGCCAGTTTGCGGCTGCTTGGAACATGCTAGGTTCTGTCCTTCATTCGCACTTGCCCTACACGATTACTCTACTTGGCGAGCACTGATTCTCACTCAAGCTAGCTAGCTAGAGAATAAATAATCAGAGAGCAGTTGGCATCCACTTTATTAACGGATGGCTAACAAGTAACAAGGTCTCCACGCTTCTCTGTCTCTGTAGGTGTCTTTGTCTTGATGATTGCCGTGCCGGCTGTTGCAACCGAGAGAGCCAGTGCCAAGTTCGTCTTCACCCATTTCAACACTGACAACAGTGCTGGAATACACAGCAACCTCTACATCTTTGTCCTGGGGCTCCTCATGAGCCAGTACACGCTCACAGGATACGACGCATCGGCGCACATGGTAATTAATTGATTAAGCCAAAGAAAAAGGAATATCATCTCGTTAATTATGACACGCAAAAGAAACCCTGACGCTTTTGATCATGCATGCATGCAGACGGAGGAGACCAAGAACGCAGACAGGAATGGCCCCATCGGGATAATCAGCGCCATCGGCATATCCATAGTGGTCGGCTGGGGATACATACTCGGCATCACGTTCGCCGTCAAGGACATACCCTACCTGCTCAGCCCTGACAATGAAGCTGGGGGGTACGCCATCGCCGAAGTCTTCTACCTCGCCTTCAAAAGCCGCTACGGCAGCGGCGTCGGCGGGATCGTCTGCCTGGGGGTCGTCGCCGTCGCCATATACTTCTGCGGCATGAGCTCCGTGACGAGTAACTCGAGGTGATTGTCTTCTGCTGGCTTGCTTCACGCTGCATTTCTCTTCTCGGAACGTAGTTCTGATGAGATCACTCGCTCCTTGTATTGACTGACTAGGATGGTGTATGCTTTCTCGAGAGACGGGGCGATGCCGCTGTCACCCGTGTGGCACAAAGTGAACAAGCACGAGGTGCCCATCAACGCCGTCTGGCTCTCGGCTTTCGTCTCCCTCTGCATGGCGCTGCCGGTAAACCATTGTCCACACCACTACATTTCACTGCAACTACATATATAGTAGTATTTCAATTCCGGCAGAGCACCTCCGATTAATCCTGGTCTCTGATTGAAAACTGATTGCAGTCGCTGGGTAGCCTGGTGGCGTTCCAGGCCATGGTGTCGATCGCGACGATCGGGCTCTACATCGCGTACGCGCTGCCCATCTTCTTCCGGGTGACGCTGGCGCGCAAGCACTTCGTGCCGGGACCCTTCAACCTCGGACGGTACGGTGTACTGGTGGGGTGGGTGGCCGTGCTCTGGGTGGTGACCATCACCGTGCTCTTCTCGCTGCCGGTGACGTACCCGGTGACCAAGGACACGCTCAACTACACGCCGGTCGCCGTCGGTGGGCTTTTCATCCTCGTCTTGACGTCGTGGGTCGTGAGCGCCAGGCACTGGTTCAAGGGACCCGTCACGAATTTGAGCGGCTAGTTTCGCACGCGTGGAATGGGGGGGGGGGGGGGGGGGGGGGGGGGGGGGGGGGGAGGCTGGTTGTATCTGACAAGACATGAGTTGGAGGCGATGAGACGTTGTAATTACTTTCTTCGACAATACAGGAACATGGACTAATTCATACTGCCAGCGGAACCGGCAAAATGTTTGGCTAAGAAAGTTCTTTGAACTTACCGGATGCAGAGTTTCTGCTCCTGAACTCAAATGAGCTCGGGTGAATAGTAAAATCGTAAAAAAAATCTATTTTTTTAGAGAAACATTGACAAAAGTTTTAAATGCTTGCAAAAATTCGTCATGGAATCACATTCCTAGAAGGTGTAGCAAAAAAATCGTTACTCTAAAAATGCTACTTTCAAAAGCATTTTGAAACACTGAATTTGTTTTTTTTTTGTCGCGCCTTTCAGGAATGTGATTCCATGACGAAATTTTGCAAGTACTGAGAACTTTTGCCAATGTTTCTCGAATTTTTTTGGATCTTCTTTATTTATTTTTAGATTTTATTGTTTACCCAGCTCATTTGAGCTCGGAGGCAGAAAGACACTTTCGGAACTTACCGCACTTGTATCGTTTCTCAATATTTACTACCAAGTTGACTAGCCTTGGATTATATACCTAAAGTTGACTAGCCTTGGATACTCATGGACACAAGAGCCATCAGACAGCATCTGACCCCGTCCGCTCCCCAGCCTCCCTCCCCCCCCTCACCCCCCGCCGCCGCCAGGGCGAAGCTTGGCTTGTGTGGGCGGCGGCGGGGCTCCTTCGCACTCCTTGCATGGTGGGGCAGCGCGGGACGCGGCCAACAGGTAGGGGCGTCAGGCTTGCATGGGGCATAACGGCGTGTCAGATCCGCGGCGGATGTGTGATGCTTACTTGGTGGGGCGTGTCGGCGGGCCTCTGTGTCGCCAGATCGGGCTACTGGTGGGGGCGGGGGATGCGGGTTGCGAGTGGCTCGGTGTGACGCCCTCGATTCAATCGTACACTAATCACACACGCAAATGTGTACGATCAAGATCAAGGACTCACGGGAAGATATCACAACACAACTCTAGACACAAATTAAAATAATACAAGCTTTATATTACAAGCCAGGGGCCTCGAGGGCTCGAATACATAAGTTCGAAAACACAAGAGTCAGCGAAAGCAACAATATCTGAGTACAGACATAAGTTAGACAAGTTTGCCTTAAGAAGGCTAGCACAAAAGCAACAACGATCGAAAAGGCAAGGCCTCCTGCTTGGGAGCCTCCTAACTACTCCAAGTCGTCAGCGGTCGGCACGTAGTAGTAGGCATCCTCCGGGTAGTAGTAGTCATCAGTGGCGTCGTCTGGCTCCGAGGGTCCGTCATCTGGTCGCAACAATCGGGTATGGGGGAAAAGAAGTAGCAAAGCAACCGTGAGTACTCATCCAAAGTACTCGCAAGACTTACATCAGATTTAAACTAAGTATGCATCTGTATCAAAGGAATGGGTAGTATCTATGGACAAAACTGCAGAATGCCAGAAGGGAAGGGGAAAGCCTAGCCTATCGAAGACTAGCATCTTCTGGAAACCAACATCTTGCAGCAACAGGAGGGAGTAGAGTAGCATAAAGTAAAGTAGCAGTAATGTTATCAACCTCGGCCAGAGATCCTTTCTCGACTCCCTGCGAGAAGGCAATCCCAGAGCCATACTATCCAAGTGTCAACACATTCCAATTCTCATCACCATTCAGTTCTCATCACAAGTATCCAGTTCTAGTTGTATCGATCGGGATACAACTCCAAGTGTCCATTACCGTAGGACATGCTATCAATAGATGTTTTCTTCCCTGCAGGGGTGCACCAACTTACCCACCACTCTCGATTAACTCTGGCCGGACACACTTTCCTGGGTCATACCCTGCCTCGGCCAAACAATACGCCGCAACCCGACCTAGGCTTAATGGAGAGGCCAGCACGCCGGACTAAACCTATGCCCCCAGGGGTCATGGGCCATCTCCCCGGGAACTCCTGCACGCTGCGTACGCGGCCGGTGAGCAGACCTAGCTACCTCCTTCAACAAGGCAGGTGCTTACGCAGTCCAACCTGGCGCGCGCCGCTCAGTCGCTGACGTCTATTAAGCTTCGGCTGATGCATACGACGCAGAACGCCCATACTATGCCCACGTGATGGTTAGTGCTATCAGGCCAGAGGCCCCTCGGATCAAATATCCAAATCGTAGTGGATTAGGAGCACGCGGTAACAAGCAGAGACTCACGAAAGATGTGGCCCCGTTGCCCCGTCTCGAGGACTTGCGGCAAGGGCTAGGAATGCCCGGCCACGCATCGTAATTATCTCGCGGGCACCCTCCAGGTCAACCCGACTCCACATCACTCGCAATTAAGCTCGCGTAGGCACCCCTCAGGACCGACCCGTCTTTAGTAACATGGTTCAGTGTAAAGTCATAGTAACCATAGTAACTGTGTGTCCAAACATCAAGGGGAAAACTCGAGGAATCACCCCCGGTGAATTCCACTCGATGTAATCATCAAGGTGAACGTAAGAGGGACCACCCTCGAGGTTCACACTTGAGGGGTTGCATGACAGATTCGTATCAGAAGTGGTTAAGGAGGAAATCACCCTTGATGACCACGACCGAATAGCTACACTACAGGGTTAACATCAGAAGTGCTGAAGAGGTCTCACCCTCGGCACTCGATAATAACCGGGTAGTGTGAGCAACTAAGGGGGAAAGTGATGTACGGTGTCGGGGCCTGGTCTTCGATCCCGTTGATCGGGTCTTCAATGATGAAGCAGGGGCAACAAGGACAAGGTGGGGGTCACTGATGGATCACTAACCAACCTATACTAAGCAGTTTAGGATAAGCAGGTAAGGTATAAAAGCAGGTAACAACAACAGGCTATGCATCGGAGTAGGATCATACAGAAAGCAGTAGCAGTTCTAATGCAAGCATGAGAGGAAAAGAAATAGGCGATATCGGAATGCTCAAGGGGGGTTTGCTTGCCTGATTGTTCTGGCAAGGAGGGGTCGTCGTCGACGTAGGCGATCACAAGGGCTGCATCGGTCTCGGGGTCTACCGAAGAGAAGAGGGGGAAGAAGCACTAAATACAGAGCAAACAATGCATCACAAGGCATAACATGGCAAAAAGATGTGCCGGGTGTGACCTAACGCGGTAGGAGGTGATACCGGCGAAGGGGGGAAACATCCGGGAAAGTATCCCCGATGTTTCGCGTTTTTGGACAGATAAACCAGAGGGGGAAAGTTGCGTGTTCGCTATGCTAGGGATGCGTGGCGGACGAACGGGCTGCGTATCCTGATTCGTCTCGTCGTTCTGAGCAACTTTCATGTACAAAGTTTTTTCCATCCGAGCTACGGTTTATTTAATATGATTTTCTAAAGTTTTTATTAATTTCTGAAATTTAATTATTTATTTCAACATTATTCAGAATAGTAAAAGATGACGTTAGCATGACACCATGGTGATGTCAGCAATCAACACTCAGTTGACTTGGTCAAACTGATGCGTGGGGTCATTCTGTCATAGACCTAACTAGTTAACAGATTTAGTTAACTAAGTTCAGTTGATTAGGTTAACTAACATGATTAATTAAGTTAATTAATTAACTAATACATTAATGTTTTTAAAATCATTATTATTTTTACATTTTCGTTTTTTTAACTGGGGGGCTTGCGCCGTGTGGCAGTGGCCCAGTCGGACCACACACGCACGCACACATTCACAGTCACGGTCGTGGCCATGCTCGCGACAGCGGCAGGAAACGGCGGCCGCCGGCGAGGCCAACAGCGCTAGGCTGGGTGACAGTGGGGCTCGCGGCCGGCGCGTACAAAGGGCGGTGGTGCGGCAGCTAGGTGCGGGGAGTGGGTCGCCGCTCGCGGACGCGCGCTGAGGGCGGCCGACGAACAGGGCCACGACGGGCGGCGCATCAATGGCGAGGTCTCGACGGGGGGGGGGGGGGGGGGGGGGGGGGGGGGGGGGGGGTTCCTCACCCGCGTTGAAGGGGAGGCACGATGCAGGGGAACGCGACGGCGGGGAGGTGGCGCGTCGGGGTCGAGGAGGCGACGGGCGGTGCTGGCAAACAATGACGGCGAGGCGGACACCGGGCGCGATGGCGGAGCATGGCGACGATGAGGGGGGCGCGGGATCGAGCCCCTGGGCGCGGGCGGGCACCCAGACCGAGCGGGGGGGGGGGGGGGGGGGGGGGGGGGGGGGGGGGGTTCCTCACCCGCGTTGAAGGGGAGGCACGATGCAGGGGAACGCGACGGCGGGGAGGTGGCGCGTCGGGGTCGAGGAGGCGACGGGCGGTGCTGGCAAACAATGACGGCGAGGCGGACACCGGGCGCGATGGCGGAGCATGGCGACGATGAGGGGGGCGCGGGATCGAGCCCCTGGGCGCGGGCGGGCACCCAGACCGAGCGGGGGGGGGGGGGGGGGGGGGGGTGAGCGGCTCGGTCGCCGCGGCAGCGCCAAGGCGGTGGCGTGCCTGCGTCGTGGAGGGCGGCGGTGCTGAAGGAGAGCGATGGGGAGGGAGCTCGGGCGTCGAGGACGGGCGCTCGCGGCCGGGAGCCCACCATCCGGAGCGACGGCATGGTCGGGTGCAGCGCGAGGGGCGTCCAGGTCGGGGAGGGAATGGAGGAGGTGACGCGGTTGGGGCGGCGGTGACTGGGCGGTGTAGGTGAGGTGGCGCTGGTGTAGGGGCACCGCAGGGCGCGGTCGGCGGGGTGGATGCCGCCCCCGATCCAGATCGGGATCGAGGGGTGGGGCAGACAAGGGAGGATCATGGGGGGCAGGGGGAGTCGTGGGTGAGGTGGGTGGGGGTTTCGGGGTTAAAGGGGGAGTGGGGGGTTAGGAGGGAGAGGTGGGCCGGCCTGGTGGGTTGGGCCGGTTGGTCCGGGTGGGCCGAAGCCCAAGTGGGGCAAGGGCTCTCCCTCTCTCTCACCCCTTCTTTTTTTATGAAAACTTTTCTGTTTTCATTTAACAATAGCCTTTTACATTTTCTTTTGCAATAATTACCTTTTGCAAAAATGTGCCACTGGTGAAAACAAATACCAAGGGAAGTGGTGCACTGCCACCATAAGCTTGGGATTTATTTGAATCCATTTGGAATTTTCCTAACTGGGAAGGCATTTTAAAATGCTGATTTGCTCTGTAATAGTTGCTTCTGTCCACCTTAGCATTGTAGTGAAGTTGTTTTCCCTTAACAATAAATTGTTTTGGAATATTTGCTAAATGATGAATATTTTTCCAGCAACTTTGTGCAATTAGAAATTTTCACTTTGAATTCGAATTGGATTCAGAGAAGGAATTTGAAATGAGATATTAATCCAATATGATTAAGCTTTGTAAATCAAGATGACTTGGCATTGAACATAAGGGATTATTGTAGTGTGATGCTGGGGACGTTACACTCGGGTAGGCGGCTGCGGTCGTTCTTTGGAAGGTGGCAGCTGTCGGGATCTAATCCTCGCTCAGATCCGTCGTGGTGTGGCCTTTGGTCGGGGGAGACGCATGGAGGGATCAGTGAGCAGCGGCTAAAGGCTCTGTGCCGGCGTTGTGGCGGCGACGCACGTCCTCATGGCGAGGCTCCGCGCGAATCCAATTAGCTGCGACATCGGGGTGGCGCGACTGTCATGAAAATTGTGTCGACTTTGGTCATGGCAAACGATGGAGGCGTCTCTAATGCCGTTTCCTTGTCAAGGCATCATCGCTGCAGGTTGCGTCACCAAGCTCAGGATGTTTCGGGGGAAACTCGAGATCCGGGTCTCCAGGATCAGACGATGATGACGCCTTCGGCGTCGTTCTCCCTTCCAGGGCATCGTTTTGGAGCAGGTGTTGGCTGGAGGGGATAAGAGGAGCGGCGTTGCATCTACCACAAGGACGGTGGTGAGTCTCAGTGGTATGGAGCGATGGAGTCTCGGCGACGGTCGCGTCTCCATGGACACGCGTAGGATGCTGGCATTGTCTGGCGTCGTGCTGACGTCGACAACAGAATGCCCTGGCGAGGTGAATGCATTGATCACTCCTGAATGTGGCACAACAGAAGATGGCGGCGGCTGATTCTAGAGCGAGCGCATGCAATGTGCATAGAGGGTCTAGCTAGACCGGTTGGCGCTCCAGGCTTGTGCGGCTTCCTGAGGCCACCAGAATAGATAGTGTGTGTTGATGCGAGGACATGGCACATCATCGAGCTTGTAGGTGTTGCGACAGTAGTTTCTAGAAAGGCGGTTTTGGGTTGATCCATATATTTGTTTTGCTGGTTTTTTGAATAATATAATAAAATAGTTGTGTGCATTGCTCGATGCAAAGGCGGGGGCAATCCTCCTTTGAAAAAAACAAAATTGATTGTCAATTATCTATGATTATATGGTGTTCAAAATAAAATAAAAAAGATTTTCAAAAGGAATTTATATGCTTTATGATTTATCCCGAGGATTTTTTTTCTATCCCACGCGGCCCTAGCTCACGGCCACGCCTTGGGCCACAGACAAGGGTGCATAGGGCCCATGGAGGTTGCCTCCACCACCTCTCGCCCCCTGCTTTTATAATCCCCTGAAACTAACTGTCAGATTTATTTAAGGAATTTTCCGCCACCACGAAGATCCAATCTGGAGGACTGTTTTGGTACTATACCGGAGGAGAAATTCACTGTTGGAGCTATCTCATCAACCTTACTAACACCATGACCATAACTGAGTCCTCCTCCTTTGAATATGGTCCATAGTAGTAGCTATATAACATCTTCTCTCCCTTGTTCTTCAATGCAAAGATCTCATGAGCCGCCCTACATGATTGAGATCAATATGATGCAATTCTCTGCATGTTTGTTGTAGTGTGTTGAATTATAACTTTATGATCATATTACTTTGATTTGATTTTTGTTGCATGATTTTATATACATATATGATCTCTGATCTATTAGTCTTGCACTAGCATGTGTTAGATGAATGATGTCCAAGAGGGAGCTCTGTATGTTGGTTAGGTTTTACCTTGCAAGTAAACTACCGCGGTGACAGAAAGTGGAGAAGGCTTGTATTGTGTTTTTTCCACTATGGATAAATATATAGTTGCATAATTTTCTCGGTGAAATATCTGAAGGTAAGACAATACACTATCCACATTACATCATGTTTCTTAATGCAATGTTTTGTTTTACTTGATGCTTTGGGATGCATGTTGGATAATGTGCTTGGGGAGTATTAGCTATTACTCCTATAAACAATGCCGGAGTTCCTGCCTCCCTAATGTCAATCTTGGTGAGCTTGATATTTTGCTTTTTTCAAAGCAGCCTTCTCCATCTTCTCTCGCTTGATAACATTGATGTGTGTCTTCTCAACTTCTTCAGGATAATCTTTCGGTTCCATATGAGAAGAATGATCATCACCTGATGGTGATGGAGGCCGCTGGTTTGGAGCACCGTTGTGACACCACCGTTTATAATCATGCACTAATCATACACGCATCATGCAGGATCACACACGGTGACTCGCGATTAATATCATAACACAACTCTACGACACAAATTTAAATATAAATCTTTATATTACAAGCCCATGTCACGAGGACCCCTAATAAATTAGTCATGAAAGCAAATATTATCTAAGTACAGACATAGTTAGACAAGTTTTGCCTTAACAAGGCTGAGCGAAACAACGACACTAGATAGAAAGGCAAGGCCTCCTGCCTGGGACCTTCGGACTACTCCTGATCATCAGTCTCCATGTAGTAACTACCATCAGGGTAACCTACATCCACGGTGCTACCAGCTATTGCAGTAACCGGGTCAAAAGAAAAGAGTAGCAAAGAAACTGTGAGTACTCATCCAAAGTACTCGCAAGACTTGCGTCAGAATTATACTAGATATGCATTGGTATCAAAGGAATGGGGTAATATATATGGAGTAAAATGCAGAAATGCCAGAATAAGGGGGAGAAGCTCATCCTATCAACGACTACATCTTTCAGCAGTATAAGAGAGAAGAGTATATGGTATCATCTTGCACATACATATAGCAATAACCTGCCAAGAGATCATGTCCTTCTCTCCCTGTAAGAAAGCGATCTCCGCGGGTATATGACTGTTATCTGGTTGTGTTTTATCAAGTATCCGGTTTTAGTTGTAAGAGGTCAGGATACAACTCCAAGTCATCCTGTTACTATGGAAACGACTATTCGAATAGTTTACTTCCCTGCAAGGGTGTACCACATAACCCGATACGCTCGATTACCTCTTGTCGGACACACTTTTTGGGTAATGCCCAGCCTCGGATAATCGACACGCCATAGTCCTACCTAGGCTCTCCAGAGAGGTCACCCACAAGTCTACATCCTAAACGCGATGGGGTTGTTTGGCCACTCACCCCTAAGCACTCGTACACATCACGAGACTGGTCGGGACCAAGCCCATCTTCGTATACACAACAGGCATGCTGCTCACCCTAACAATCAGCCTGCCTCTGTGAAATGTGACCTCTGACAGAGCTTTTGGGAGAAACATACAACGCCAAGGGCACCATATACCATTATCCGCGTGGTAGTTAGTGTGTATATGCCAGTGGAGGTCTTGGATCAAATACCGAAAACACATTAAGCGTGTTATTATAAAATAATCGCGGACACCGACCAAGGCCCAGACCCACCTCTCTCCTAGGTGGTCTCTACTTGCCCAGTCATTATGCCACAAAGAATCACTTGGGGGCCGTTGGGAACCCAGGCCCACCACAATCGAGATGGAACCACCTGTCCCTTCAGCCCCCAATCCGAACAATAACATAAGTATTATAGTATTATAGAGTATATATGTGACAACTACCTGAATGGATCATGACCCGATGATATGGCATGGCACGAAGTCTACTACGAGTAGAACGTGTCCTGTACCCGACTCTGCCCAGCATGATCGTCAATAGTGGCTCAAGTATTTGTTCCATGATATGCTTATGCATAGTAGTACTAGAAACATACCAATGGGGATTCCGGCTCCTAGAGGACGCCTTTTTAATTCTGTTGTTTCACCGTTGTTTACCATCCTTGTTCTTAATTTACTTTTATGTTATTTAGTTACAAGTCACTATTTTGCTCAATCCTTATTTAAATGGGATTCTATTTTTGTGCCCCTGGTTCCTTAGTTGTGCTCAGTTTTGCCATGCCACCTTAGCGCTCCTCACTTTTCCCCTCGTCCCTTGGCCACGACCTCTCAAATGCCCAGATGAAGCATTCCGTTGGGTCAAAGCCCATCATTGACCATTACTTGGATGACATCCTCAGAAGTGGGACCTCAAGAGTGCGCAATCGACGTTGCATCCCAGCCCATGGGCTGAGCCAGTGCGACACGTGTGCGTATCTGCTTAAGTGCCTGGGCCGGCTTGTTCAACCTGCGTGAACGGTGTCAAATAACATTTTACATTTCTAGTCAAATTTACAAATTCATAGAACATCCATTTCAGATCCAGTTGAGTTGATTCAAGTTCCTAAATTCATCATATCTGCAGGCCTATGTAATAGCTAATTTTCATAATTATACATGAAGCTTTTCTATGTATTTTGATTTAAATTCATATTTGATATATATATATATATATAGGAGTTCATTAGAAATTCCTAATCAATTCCCTGTTGGTCTAACTCCAGTACAAAAATGTATATAAATCCTTATTTGACCACATTAATTTGCATAACTATTTTCAGATAATTGTATTTAAAAAATGGCACTGAAAAGATAGCTTCCAAAAGAGACAGTTTCCCAATTTTTTACAATAAAAAACATTTCTCAACTGCCCAAAGGAGGGTATTTTTTGTGAACTTATAAGATGCAAAAAAATGTACTTGTGTAATTTTTATCATATTTCTGTTACTTGCTTCGTAGAAAACCCTAGAAATAATGAAATAATTGCAAATAAATACACCACACTTGCAATTAAAATTTGAATTACTTTATGTAAATCTCTAAAAATAGTGAATGGCACAAGATCAAATTTGGCCGTCTATTGGGCTGCCAGGTGTGTACATTGTTCTTTTCCTTTTCCTTTTTTTGTTTTCCAATATTTGTTGCAAAATTTAAATTTTATGGTTCAAATGAATGCAAATCTTAATTTTTTTAGTTTTATTTTTTAAATGGACTAAGGTCGTGTTTTGGTGTGGGATGTTTTAATTGACTGCATTGGTTTGGTTTGACCAAAACAAATCGGTCTCAAACCCTTTTTGTCCAAGACAAAACTGGAGATGCTCGAGCAGCCACTATCCTAATGTTTGCAATGGTCAGCGCTAATCTCAATCACACGAATGACTGCTTGCAAGCAATAGAACACACACATTACATAGATAGATATATTAATATTAAACAAATTGCATGAACAGAACATCCATTGATATATTCCCATATATATATAGGGAAGACACACATTACATAGATAGATATTAATATTAGGGCTTATCACTGGTACAACAACGTGCTATACAAATGGATTTTAACCCCTTTCCGCGATGGCGTTTCGAACCGTCGCCATGTGACTGACTGCGATAGGGGGGGGTCCTTCCCACACGACCCAGAAACCATCGGGGATAGGGGGCCATGATGCATACAGTTGTCCCTACTAAACTGTTTCTAATATCTCGAATATCCGAAACGCTCCATCCTTGCAACTCGTTTGTGCTCGGATTGGCATCGCAGTCGGTATTCTGTGGTGCTACATTTATGATGCGTGACCCATCACAAACGGTTCACGACTATAGAAGCAGACAATCACACACATTTACTTTTCCTCGACTGTATGTGATTTGGTGTAAAAGCGCACATAGTTGTCGCTATAAAACTGTATGTGAAGCTTGAATACATCCCACATGATTCATCCGTCGTACCCGCGTCGGATGATTGACCTATCACACGCGTTTTTCTATGACCAAACGTTTGGGATGCACACAACATCACAAACAGTCCATAATTGCGAAGCGTGTGTGATAAGGTGACTATCGCAAACATTTAGTAAGAAAGAACTATGTGCGATGAGTTGTGATAACCCACAAGTATAGGGGATCAAAACAGTTTTTGAGGGTAGAGTATTCAACCCAAATTTATTGATTCGACACAATGGGAGCCAAAGAATATTCTCAAGTATTAGCAGCTGAGTTGTCAATTCAACCACACCTGGAAACTTAGTATCTGCAGCAAAGTGTTTAGTAGCAAAGTAATATGATAGTGGTGGTAACGGTAGCAAAAGGTAACGATAGCAAAAGTAATGTTTTTGGTATTTTGTAGTGATGATAGCAATAGCAACGGGAAAGTAAATAAGCAAAGAACAATATATGGGAAGCTCGTAGGCAATGGATCGATGATGGAGAATTATGCCGGATGCGGTTCATCATGTAACAATCATAACCTAGGGTGACACAAAACTAGCTCCAGTTCATCAATGTAATGTAGGCATGTATTCCAAATATAGTCATACGTGCTTATGGAAAAGAACTTGCATGGCATCTTTTGTCCTACCCTCCCGTGGCAGCGGGGTCCTTACGGAAACTAAGGGATATTAAGGCCTCCTTTTAATAGAGTACCGGAACAAAGCATTAACACATAGTGAATACATGAACTCCTCAAACTACGGTCATCACCGGTAAGTATCCCGATTATTGTCACTTCGGTGTTAACGGATCATAACACATAATAGGTGACTATAGACTTGCAAGATAGGATCAAGAACTCTCATATATTGATGAAAACATAATAGGTTCAGATCTGAAATCATGGCACTCGGGCCCTGGTGACAAGCATTAAGCATAGCAAAGTCATAGCAACATCAATCTCAGAACATAGTGGATACTAGGGATCAAACCCTAACAAAACTAACTCGATTACATGATAGATCCCATCCAACCCATCACCGTCCAGCAAGCCTATGATGGAATTACTCACGCACGGCGGTGAGCATCATGAAATTGGTGATGGAGGATGGTTGATGATGACGATGGCGACGGATTCCCCTCTCCGGAGCCCCGAACGGACTCCAGATCAGCCCTCCCGAGAGGTTTTAGGGCTTGGCGGCGGCTCCGTATCGTAAAATGCGATGAATTCTTCTCTCTGATTTTTTTCTCCCCGAAACCAAATATATAGAGTTGGAGTTGAGGTCGGAGGAGCTCTAGGGGGCCCACGAGGTAGGGGGCGCGCTCTAGGGGGGCAGGCGCGCCCCCCACCCTCGTGGACAGGTGGTGGGCCCCCTGGCCTTCATCTTTTGCAAGGATTTTTTATATTTTCCGAAAAGTTGTTCCGTGAAGTTTTAGGTCATTCCGAGAACTTTTGTTTCTGCACATAAATAATACCATGGTAATTCTGCTGAAAACAGCGTCAGTCCGGGTTAGTTCCATTCAAATCATGCAAGTTAGAGTCCAAAACAAGGGCAAAAGTGTTTGGAAAAGTAGATACGACGGAGACGTATCAACTCCCCCAAGCTTAAACCTTTGCTTGTCCTCAAGCAATTCAGTTGATAAACTGAAAGTGATAAAGAAAAACTTTTACAAACTCTATTTTCTCTTGTTGTTGTAAATATGTAAAGCCAGCATTCATGTTTTCAGCAAAGATTATAACTAACCACATTCACAATAACACTTAGGTCTCAAGTTTACTCATATCCATGGCATAATCAACTAGCGAGCAATAATAATAAATCTCGGATGACAACACTTTCTCAAAACAATCATAATATGATATAACAAGATGGTATCTCGCTAGCCCTTTCTGAGACCGCAAAACATAAATGCAGAGCACCTTTAAAGACCAAGGACTGACTAGACATTGTAATTCATGGTAAAAGAGATCCAGTCAAGTCATACTCAATGTAAACTAACACTAATGAATGCAAATGACAGTGGTGCTCTCCAACTGGTGCTTTTTAATAAGAGGATGATGACTCAGCATAAAAGTAAATAGATAGGTCCTTCGCAGAGGGAAGCAGGGATTTGTAGAGGTGCCATGTGACGCCCTCGATTCAATCGTACACTAATCATACACGCAAATGTGTACGATCAAGATCAAGGACTCACGGGAAGATATTACAACACAACTCTAAAACACAAATTAAAATAATACAAGCTTTATATTACAAGCCAAGGGCCTCGAGGGCTCGAATACATAAGCTCGAAAACACAAGAGTCAGCGGAAGCAACAATATCTGAGTACAGACATAAGTTAAACAAGTTTGCCTTAAGAAGGCTAGCACAAACTGGGATACTGATCGAAAGAGGCGCAGGCCTCCTGCCTGGGATCCTCCTAAACTACTCCTGGTCATCGTCAGCGGGCTACACGTAGTAGTAGGCACCTCCCGAGTAGTAGTAGTCGTCGTCGACGGTGGCGGCTGGCTCCTGGACTCCAACGTCTGGTCGCAGCAATTGAATATAGGAAAGGGGGAAAAGGGGAAGAAAAGCAATAGTGAGTACTCATCCAAAGTACTCGCAAGCAAGGAGCTACACTACATATGTATGCATTGGTATCAAATGGAATAAGGCTATCATATGTGGACTGAACTGCAGAATGCCGGAATAAGAGGGGGATAGCTAGTCTTATCTAAGACTACGCTTCTGGCCACCTCCATCTTGCAGCATGTAGAAGAGAACAGAAGGTAAGTTCACCAAGTAGCATCGTGTAGCATAATTCTAACCGATGATCCTCCCTTCATCGCCCTGTGAGAGAGCGATCACCGGTTGTATCTGGCACTTGGAAGGGTGAGTTTTATTAAGTATCCGGTTCTAGTTTTCATAACTCATAAGGTCAAGGTACAACTCCAAATCGTCCTGTTACCGAACATCACGGCTATTCGAATAGATTAACTTTCCTGCAGGGGTGCACCACATAACCCAACACGCTCGATCCCATTTGGCCGGACATACTTTTCTGGGTCATGCCCGGCCTCGGAAGATCAACACGTCGCAGCCCTACCTAGGCACAATAGAGAGGTCAGCACGCCGGTCTAAATCCTATGGCGCAGGGGTCTGGGCCCATCGCCCTTTGCACACCTGCACGTTGCGAACGCAACCGGAAGCAGACCTAGCCTAGCAGGCGTTCCAGTCCAATCCGGCGCGCGCCACTCAGTCGCTGACGTCACGAAGGCTTCGACTAATACCACGACGTCGAGTGCCCATAACTGTCCCCGCGTAGATGGTTGGTGCGTATAGGCCAGTAGCCAGACTCAGATCAAATACCAAGATCTCGTTAAACGTGTTATCTTGAAATAACCGCGAACGCCGACCAGGGCCAGGCCCACCTCTCTCCTAGGTGGTCTCAACCTACCCTATCGCTTCGCCACAAAGATCCACTCAGAGGGTCGTCGGGACAAACATCCTTTCAGACCCAATCCGTGAATCACTCGTGGGTACTCCTACGAGCCGACCCATCTTTGGTCACCACAAGTATCATATATTATGTATAGGTATATACCCGTGATCAACTCCCGAGTGATCACGACCCGATAGTATAGCATGGCAGACGGACAAGAATGTATGGCCACTGATGATAAACTAGCATCCTATACTAAGCATTTAGGATTGCAGGTAAGGTATCAACAGTTGTAGCAACAATGACAGGCTATGCATCAGGATAGGATTAACGAAAAGCAGTAACATGCTACACTACTCTAATGCAAGCAGTATAGAGGAGAGTAGGCGATATCTGGTGATCAAGGGGGGGCTTGCCTGGTTGCTCAGACAAGAAGGAGGGGTCGTCAACACCGTAGTCGAACTGGGTAGCAGCGGCGTCGGTCTCGGTGTCTAGCGAGAGAAGAGGGGGAAGAAACAATAAATATAATGCAAACAAATGCGTGACGATGCATGACATGACAAGTAGCGGTGCTAGGGGTACCCTAACGTGGTAAGAGGTGGTACCGGTGAAGGGGGGAAACATCCGGGAAATTATCCCCGGTGTTTCGCGTTTTCGGACAGATGAACCGGAGGGGGAAAGTTGCGTGTTTGCTATGCTAGGGATGCGTGGCGGACGAACGGGCTGCGTATCCGGATTTGTCTCATCGTTCTGAGCAACTTTCATGTACAAAGTTTTTTCATCCGAGTTACGGTTTATTTTATATTAATTTTAAAAGGATTAAATCATTTTTATGATTTATTTAATTATTTTAATGCAACATTATCCAGAATAGTGTTTGCTAACGTCATCATGACGTCAGCAGTTGACCTGGTCAACCTCACATGTGGGTCCCGTTCGTCATTGACTGTTTAGTCTAATTAGGGTTTAACTAATCTAATTACTTCTAATTAGGGTTTAACTAATCTAATTACTGTTTAATTAAACTAACTAGTTAATTAGATTAGTTAATTAGGATTAATTAACTTAATTAATTAATTAATTTTTATTTTTTATCTCTTTTTTTAACGTTTGAGAGGGGGCGGCCCCACATGTCATTGGCCCTAGGGGCCATAGTGGGTCGGGCGTCGGGCACACTCGAATGGCGCTGCGTGCGTCTGGTGGGAGCCACGGCAGAAGGCGAGGGGCGGCGCCGGCGCGGCTGAGCCGAAGCTTGAGGCTGGGGCGCGGGGCTGCGGTCGGGTGGCTCACCGGAGCGCAACCACGACGAGCCAGCTATGGACGGCAAGCAGCGGGGCCGCGCAAGGCCGCGACGGAGCAAGCAGCAGAAGGTCGCAGCAGGCAGGGCCGGCGAGGCTGCGCGCGGGTTAGGCACGGCGTCGGCGAGCGCAGTGGTTGGCCGTGATTGCAGGGGGCGCAAGCGGGGTGCGGTCCAGTCGCGGCGCAGGGAGGAGGCCGCGGCCGTGTGCGGATAGCGGGGCGCTGCTGTGGCGAAGCAGCACGGGGCTGGTGGCCATCAGGGACGGCAGCAGGACCATGGCGCGAACGACGGGCGCGGTTGGATCCGGCGACGGGAGCAGAGGGGGAGACGGAGGAGGTCCTCACCCCACGTTGCAGGGGAACGGGCGGCGAGGCTCGATGGAGCCTTTGGGGAGGAGGACGGGGACGAGCAACGGTGCCGGGGTGACTCCAAGGCGTGGTGGCGCGATGACGGCGAGGTGCGGCGATGATGGGGCGGCCGGGATGGGCGACGGCCGACGAGCGCCAAGGCGGCAGGCCTAGCCCCGGCACGGCAGGCGCGCGGGCAAGGGGGGGCTGAGTGCTCGAGGCGATGGCGTGCTGCGAGGAGATGGCCGGTCTCCGGCAAGGGCGTCCGACGCGGGGTGCGAGGGAGGAGGTTGGCGATGCGGGAGGGTCAGAGCATGGCAGGGAGCCGCGAGAAGGTGGCCGTGGCGTGGGGTGGCCTTCTACGCCGGCGAGGTGGGGCGACGGGCGGCGGGATTGGCGATGGGAATGGGGCGCCGGCGTCGTGGGGGGGCGCGGGGCGTCGGCCCGATCCCGATCCAGAACTGGATCGGGAGAAGGGAGCGAGTGGGGGTGTGGGTGGTTAGGGTTTGCGGGGGGTAAGGGGATAAGGGGTGCGGGTGGGCCGGCCCATGCGGGCGGCGGTGGCCAACTGGGCCGAGTGGCCCAGTGGGGGGCAACTGGGCCGAGTGGCCCAGTGGGGGGTTGTTTTATTCCTCTTTTTTTCATGTTTTTCTTTTCTATTTTATTTTAGTTACACATTAATTTTAATTTAGTAAAATATATCTATAGCCCCTAAAATAATGTTTCAGAACAATCCACTACTATAAAAAGTTTTACCCTGATATAAAATAGTTTAGTATTTTATAAAATACCAAAGTCGTTCAAATAGTTGTTTTGCTACTGTTTAAATCATTTTAGTGCTTTTAATCCTTTTACAAAAATGTGGTTTTATGACTTAGGATTTATTTGTCCCATTTTGAACATTTTAGTTTTAACATTTGAAAAATTTAGCGTTTGACTTGATTTTGAATTTGAATTTGAATCGGTTTCGAAATAACACGAGATTAGCAACAGTAACCATCGTGACGTGGCATCATTAACAGAGGTTTACTATAGCTTAACTACCCGGGCGTCACAATTCTCCTCCACTACAAGAAATCTCGTCCTGAGATTTAAGAGGGGAGTAAGGGGGAAAGGTCTGGTTACGATATTCTAACGGATCTTCTCGTCTTGGTTGAGCTTCTCGAAGAGGTCTATCCACTATGTTGATGTCTTCACTTCTCTGCTTCAGGTCATCATGATGAAGCCGACATCCTTTCTTAAGGATCTCCATCATACTTACGAAAGAATAAAGGGTGGTTATTCTGTAAGAACGGACCTCTGCAAGGTTGACTACCTAGTAGTTAACATCGGGGACGGTGGCGGAAAGTAACTCTTGAATTGAAACTTAAGAAAATATCGAGAGCAAAATAAGGAGATATCATGGGAAGTTTCGAGCGGGCAGGCAATCGTTCGATGCCTGAAATAGGGCGTGAAAGAGGCTCAAAGCAACGGGAATAAGTATTGTGTCCGATACCAGAATTGATCAACAGGCAGGTGGCCCGTGAATTACATACAAAGTCAAGCGCGAGGAATAACTTTGACAACAGGGTGTACATGAGAGTCAGGTTTCGATCCTGTGGAACTATGGGTTATGGACCCACCATGTGGGTTAAAAATAGGAGCGGTGACATCTTGCACGATCATGATAGCAAGGCATGTCAGAGAGTAGCATGTCAGTTATGTCGGCAACAACGTCGGTACCAAGGGCGAGGGACGAAGAGAACCATTTTCCTGCTCGTTGAACGAGGCAAACCAATAGGCAAAGTTCTCGTCCATCGACGGTTACCGGAAGTCATCAACAGTAGAAACAGTGTCTCACTGACAGAGTTGTACACCGAGGTGTTTCCATAAGCAGTGAATTATTACTGCTTAGCTCATATAGATCACAAGAAACGTTAACCCAACAAATGGAAAGGAAAATATGATTATCAGATTAAACAGAACAATGGAAAGGAAAATGTGTTTAAACACATATTTCAGGGGTATATCCTTCCCAAGGACAAGCAGAGCATGATATCCATGATAGGATATAATGTAGAAAACCCTTTAGTAAAGGGGAGAGAAATAACATGACATTACCCATACAACGGTGTTTGGGGTAAGTGAGCAAGAATTATTTAGCATTGGGCTTCAAATGATTTTGTTAAAAATCGGAGTGCCACAGACATGCTTCGAGATAGCATTGACATGGCCATCAAGTAAGGGTTAGAATTTGGACGCACAAAGGATTAATCCGGAACAACTTATAGAATAAGTCTTACGATTTCCTCATGGAAGAATCGCTAACCTTGCTAAAAAGGAAACTATAACAGTAGGTCTTCCGGCCAGGTGTGCTGGGCATGACATCACCTTACCGGGTCATGAAAGAACATTGTTATTACCCTTGGAAATATATTCCAACCATCATATCTGTCCGAGATTCAGATCCGATTGGTGTCAAATTACCTCAGACTCAGGATGCCTGAGAAGAAAAGGTGCAACACAATTTGACGAGATGACATTGCGAGATTCTCAGAAATGATCTATGGAAGTGAGATCTGAAACAAGAGTTCATCAGTAAACCAAGGAGAGGATGAGGAGGTGGCTGATAGGCTCAGCAAGAAATCATCGACATTTCCAAAGGATTGATTTCCACAATTATGTGAACAAGGAAATATCATTTGTCGGGTCAAATTATATAATGATGTATGCTCGAGGGAAACATACACAACTGAACAATGATAGAAGGGTGCACCCAGGAATCTTGACTAGGTAGCACGATCAATGTTCGAATGATGATTCAATAAGCAATAGACTTAGAATGAAACTGTAGACCAATAACTTCAAAGCAATAGGGTTGCTAGAAGTTTAGAATTTACACATCACAGACCATTTGTCAGTATTACGGTTAGAAACAACACGGAGACCAAGAAATGAACGCAAAAGGCGAGAGATATTACTATATCAAGAATTCTCAAGAGGTGGTAAAATTACCACGACATTCTTGACATAGAAGGTGGTAACATTCCAAGGTAAAGAAGAACAAATGCTGGATAGCAAGGATCTCAAGGTATAACACAAAACACGAATAAGTTTGTGTTGAATGGAAGGCAATAAAGTGGTCGGTGATAACACAAACCATTGAGGGGCGAGGATGGTACTTCTCATCATGAATTCAATTGATATCCTGGAAGGGGTCAAAATGTTGATGATGATCACGACACATTTGTCGAGAGGTTTCAAGAAGATGTAACCGCTCGGCGATGACATCAAGTCCACGGAATGATGAAGCGAGAAGATATTGAAACCATAGGTACGACACACACTTGAAATCAAGCTTGTCATTCAAGGACAATTGTTATGACGAGGAAGATCGACGTAAGATTAGCTCACCTCGAAATTTTTGCTCTAGGAAGAAGGACCGGGTAGCACAGTTAAAATCGGCATGACAAGGATATAGCCAAGCAGGCTAGGAATGACGTGATCGAGTTCAAATTCGTAAGTCATGAAGGTTATCACGATTTGTTTAACCGCGGTGCAGACTTCAGTCAGTTATCGGTGTCTTTGAGTGTTTAATAACTCAGAGCCCGTGAAAATTTTGGAGTCAGTGAGAATGTAGCACTTGTTGAAGAACTCATAAGAAGTTATGCGGTTCCATTATAATCTTGAGATACCAGGGGGTAACACTCGACGACAGATCAAAGTAGAGGTTGGACTAGGGTAATGCTCTGTAGAAGACAAGTGCTCAAACTTGCACGAGAAATGGAATCAAGGAGAAACATGGTCGGAACCACGTCCACAGATACAAGATGAACTTATAACAAGGGGATAATTATTTTAAGAGAAGCTTCCATGATAAGGTATACATCGGGCCCATGGGCATGAACACAGTGTTCAAGGTCGACTCCCACTTGTTCAACGTATAACCTTTCATTCACCTCTCGTATTTTGAAAATGACATTAGTTGTTGAAAGTTTTTACCTGGTGCAATACCAGATAAGTATGACCCGAGAAAACCTTTTGGTTCATACAGTTTGGGGAAGGCATAGGTTCAACCCGTCAGGGTATCGTGGAAACATATACCACAAGCTTCAATCTTAAATACCACCAGCTCGAAAACAGAGCATGGTTGAGAAAACAGAGGATACAATTTACCAAAAGCATTATGTATCCGAGGAAAGGCTCACAAGGTTATTGAATAAGGAGGACACTGTCGAATAATAATCCAATAAAGGATCCGACGGTCCATAGCGGAGCTGATGTGAGCATCGGCACACAATCAATTGAAGAAAGGATGCAAGGCATCAGATCATAGAACACCTGAATGATTCGATGCTTAGATATCAAAGGAATTATGTTTTCCAAATAGAAGGATCAGAAGCAGACGCTCTGATCATGGGGGGATAAGTTCAGTAGACCTAAGGGTACAATTGACGGTAAACAGATTGGTCGAGAACAAGCTCATGTTCAAAAATGACGTCTGAGCCAGAAAGATAATTTAAAAGGATCAAATGATGATTGCGTGCATTCGCACTCATGTTGAATCAATAGGATCAAATGACGGTGTCTAAGGATACTAACGAATATCGCCAGACATATGGAAAGCATCCATAATTCAAGCAGACAAGTATTGCAGAGCAATAAGCTACTAAGGATTTTTTTGAGGATCGAATAGTATTTCGAAGACCATTGTGAAACACATGAACAGCTAGGGATGGGCGGATACTCGGCAAGTGCGAGCAATTATCCGTAGGGGTATTTATGTAGCAAGGGACTCAAGGCAGTAGGCACAAAGTATTCTCAGGACAAAGGAGAGAATTTCGGGGTATTTTGTAATAATAAGACCAGCGGGGAATGATTGTATAAATGACAAGTGTATGTATTTATCCAAAAGGATATTTGGTGGTAGGGAATTGCAAAAGCAACGGGTACAAGTCTCAAAAGAATATCGGAGAATAACTTCGAAATCTTCTGGTGTAGCCGACGATCATCTGTGATAAGGAGCTCTCCGGGAGGGAGTAGTTACGAGATCCTAGAGTTAGAATTAGTAAAATCATTTAACCCAAATAGAAGAGAGTTCAGAGTCCCAGAGTAAGGATTGAGGAGTAAAAGATCCTAATACCACCCAGATGGCAACGTGGGCCCGTAAGGCACACAGCCATATTAGTAAAAGTTTTTCAATGACTAGACTCGACTTCGGCCAAGGAGTTGGAAAGGGGGATTCCTACAGGCAGTCGGCTCTGATACCAACTTGTGACGCCCTCAATTCAATCATACACTAATCATACACGCAAATGTGTACGATCAAGATCAAGGACTCACGGGAAGATATCACAACACAACTCTAGACACAAATTAAAATAATACAAGCTTTATATTACAAGCCAGGGGCCTCGAGGGCTCGAACACATAAGCTCGAAAACACAAGAGTCAGCGGAAGCAACAATATCTGAGTACAGACATAAGTTAAACAAGTTTGCCTTAAGAAGGCTAGCACAAACTGGGATATAGATTGAAAGAGGCGCAGGCCTCCTGCCTGGGATCCTCCTAAACTACTCCTGGTCGTCGTCAGCGGGCTACACGTAGTAGTAGGCACCTCCCGAGTAGTAGTAGTCGTCGTCGACGGTGGCGGCTGTCTCCTGGACTCCAACGTCTGGTCGCAGCAATCGGATATAGGAAAGGGGAAAAAGGGGAAGAAAAGCAACCGTGAGTACTCATCCAAAGTACTCGCAAGCAAGGAGCTACACTACATATGTATGCATTGGTATCAAATGGAATAAGGCAATCATATGTGGACTGAACTATAGAATGTTGGAATAAGAGGGGGATAGCTAGTCTTATCGAAGACTACGCTTCTGGCCACCTCCATCTTGCAGCATGTAGAAGAGAACAGAAGGTAAGTTCACCAAGTAGCATCGTGTAGCATAATCCTAATCGATGATCCTCCCCTCGTCGCCCTGTGAGAGAGCGATCATCGGTTGTATCTGGCACTTGGAAGGGTGAGTTTTATTAAGTATCTGGTTCTAGTTGTCATAAGGTCAAGGTACAACTCCAAGTCGTCCTGTTACCGAAGATCACGGCTATTCGAATAGATTACTTCCCTACAGGGGTGCACCACATAACCCAACACGCTCGATCCCATTTGGCCGGACATACTTTCCTGGGTCATGCCCGGCCTCGGAAGATCAACACGTCGCAGCCCGACCTAGGCACAATAGAGAGGTCAGCACGCCGGTCTAAATCCTATGGCGCAGGGGTCTGGGCCCATCGCCCTTTGCACACCTGCACGTTGCGAACGCGGCCGGAAGCAGACCTAGCCTAGCAGGCGTTCCAGTCCAATCTGGCGTGCGCCACTTAGTCGCTGACGTCACGAAGGCTTCGGCTGATACCACGACGTCGAGTGCCCATAACTGTCCCCGCGTAGCTGGTTAGTGCGTATAGGCCAGTAGCCAGACTCAGATCAAATACCAAGATCTCGTTAAACGTGTTATCTTGAAATAACCACGAACGCCGACCAGGGCCAGGCCCACCTCTCTCCTAGGTGGTCTCAACCTACCCTGTCGCTTCGCCACAAAGATCCACTCAGAGGGTCGTTAGGACAAACGTCCTTTCGGACCCAATCCGTGAATCACTCGCGGGTACTCCTACGGGCCGACCCGTCTTTGGTCACCACAAGTATCATATATTATGTATAGGTATATACCCGCGATCAACTCCCGAGTGATCACGACCGATGGTATAGCATGGCAGACAGACAAGAATGTATGGCCACTGATGATAAACTAGCATCCTATACTAAGCATTTAGGATTGCAGGTAAGGTATCAACAGTTGTAGCAACAATGACAGGCTATGCGTCAGGATAGGATTAACGGAAAGCAGTAACATGCTACACTACTCTAATGCAAGCAGTATAGAGGAGAGTAGGCGATATCTGGTGATCAAGGGGGGGGGGGCTTGCAGGTTGCTCAGACAAGAAGGAGGGGTCGTCAACATCATAGTCGAACTGGGTAGCAGCGGCGTCGGTCTCGGTGTCTAGCGAGAGAAGAGGGGGAAGAAACAATAAATATAATGCAAACAAATGCGTGACAATGCATGACATGACAAGTAGCGGTGCTAGGGGTGCCCTAACGCGGTAAGAGGTGGTACCGGTGAAGGGGGGAAACATCCGGGAAATTATCCCCGGTGTTTTGCATTTTTGGACAGATGAACTGGAGGGGGAAAGTTGCGTGTTTGCTATGCTAGGGATGCGTGGCGGACGAACGGGTTGCGTATCCGGATTCGCCTCATCGTTCTGAGCAACTTTCATGTACAAAGTTTTTTCATCTGAGCTACGATTTATTTTATATTAATTTTAAAAGGATTAAATCATTTTTATGATTTATTTAATTATTTTAATGCAACATTATCCAGAATAGTGTTTGCTGACGTCATCATGACGTCAGCAGTTGACCTGGTCAACCTCACATGTGGGTCCCGTTCGTCATTGACTGTTTAGTCTAATTAGGGTTTAACTAATCTAATTACTGTTTAATTAAACTAACTAGTTAATTAGATTAGTTAATTAGGATTAATTAATTAATTATTTTAATTATTAATTATTTTTTTCTCTTTTTTTAACGTTTCAGAGGGGGCGGCCCCACATGTCATTGGCCCTAGGGGCCATAGTGGGTCGGGCGTCGGGCACACCCGAATGGGTGATGCGTGCGTCTAGTGGGAGCCGCGGTAGAAGGCGAGGGGCGGCGCCGGCGCGGCTGAGCCGAAGCTTGAGGCTGGGGCGCGGGGCTGCGGTCGGGTGGCTCGCCGGAGCGCAACCACGACGAGCCAGCTATGGACGGCGAGCAACGGGGCCGTGCAAGGCCGCGACGGAGCAAGCAACAGAAGGTCGCAGCAGGCAGGGCCGGCGAGGCTGCGCGGGGTTAGGCACGGCGTCGGCGAGCGCAGTGGTTGGCCGTGACGGCAGGGGGCGCGAGCGGGGTGCCGGTCCAGTCGCGGCGCAGGGAGGAGGCCGCGGCCGTGTGCGGATAGCGGGGCGCTGCCGTGGTGAAGCAGCATGGGGCCGGTGGCCATCAGGGACGGCAGCAGGACCATGGCGCGAACGACGGGCACGGTTGGATCCGGCGACGGGAGCAGAGGGGGAGACGGAGGAGGTCCTCACCCCATGTTGCAGGGGAACGGGCGGCGAGGCTCGATGGAGCCTTTGGGGAGGAGGACGGGGACGAGCAACGGCACCGGGGCGACTCCAAGGCGTGGTGGCGTGATGACGGCGAGGTGCGGCGATGATGAGGCGGCCAGGATGGGCGACGGTCGACGAGCGCCAAGGCGGCGGGCCTAGCCCCGGCGCGGCAGGCGTGCGGGCAAGGGGGAGGCCTGGGTGCTCGAGGCGATGGCGTGCTGCGAGGAGACGGCCGGTCTCCGGCAAGGGCGTCCGACGCAGGGTGCGAGGGAGGAGGTTGGCGATGCGGGAGGGTCGGAGCATGGCAGGGAGCCGCGAGAAGGTGGCCGTGGCGTGGGGTGGCCTTCTATGCTGGCGAGGTGGGGCGACGAGCGGCGGGATTGGCGATGGGAACGGGGCGCCAGCGTCGTGGGGGGGGGGCGTGGGGCGTCGGCCCGATCCCGATCCAGAACTGGATCGGGGGGAGGGGGAGGGAGCGAGTGGGGGTGTGGGTGGTTAGGGTTTGCGGGGGGTGAGGGGATAAGGGGTGCGGGTGGGCCGGCCCATGCGGGCGGCGGTGGCCAACTGGGCCGAGTGGCCCAGTGGGGGGGGGTGTTTTATTCCTCTTTTTTTCATGTTTTCTTTTCTGTTTTATTTTAGTTACACATTAATTTTAATTTAGCAAAATATATCTATAGCCCCTAAAATAATGTTTGAGAACAATCCACTACTATAAAAAGTTTTACCCTGATATAAAATAGTTTAGTATTTTATAAAATACCAAAGTCGTTCAAATAGTTGTTTTGCTACTGTTTAAATCATTTTAGTGCTTTTAATCCTTTTACAAAAATGTGGTTCCTTCACCATTATGACTTAGGATTTATTTGTCCCATTTTGAACATTTTAGTTTTAACGTTTGAAAAATTTACCGTTTGACTTGATTTTGAATTTGAATTTGAATCGGTTTCGAACTAACACGAGATTAGCAATAGTAACCATCGTGACGTGGCATCATTAACAGAGGTTTACTATAGCTTAACTACCCGGGCGTCACATGCCAGAGCTCGGTTTTGAAATAGAGGTGAATAATATTTTGAGCGGTATACTTTCATTGTCAACATAACAACCAAGAGATGGCGATATCTTCCATGCTACACACATTATAGGCAGTTCCCAAACAGAATGGTAAAGTTTATACTCCCACTTCCACCAACAAGCATCAATCCATGGCTTGCTCGAAACAACGAGTGCCTCCAACTAACAAGAGTCCCAGGGGGAGTTTTGTTTGCAATTATTTTGATTTGATTTGCATAAAGCATGGGACTGGGCATCCCGGTGACCAGCCATTTTCTCGTGAGTGAGGAGCAGAGTCCACTCCTCTTGAGAATAACCTGCCTAACTTGGAAGATACGGACAACCCTAGTTGATACATGAGCTATTAAAGCATACGAAACAGGATATTTATTTGAAGGTTTAGAGTTTGGCACATACAAATTTACTTGGAACGGCAGGTAGATACCATATATAGGTAGGTATGGTGGACTCATATGGAATAACTTTGGGGTTTATGGAGTTGGATGCACAAGTAGTATTCCCGCTTAGTACAGGTGAAGGCTAGCAAAAGACTGGGAAGCAACCAGCTAGAGAGCGACAACAGTCATGAACATGCATTAAAATTAATCAACACCGAATGCAAGCATGAGTAGGATATAATCCACCATGAACATAAATATCGTGAAGGCTATGTTGATTTTGTTTCAACTACATGCGTGAACATGCGCCAAGTCAAGTCACTTAAATCATTCAGAGGAGGATACCACCCTATCATACCACATCACAACCATTTTAATAGCATGTTGGCACGCAAGGTAAACCATTATAAGCTCCTAGCTAATCAAGCATGGCACAAGAACTATGATCTCTAGTTGTCATTGCAAACATGTTTATTCATAATAGGCTGAATCAGGAATGATGAACTAATCATATTTACAAAAACAAGAGAGGTCGAGTTCATACCAGCTTTTCTCATCTCAATAAGTTCATCATATAATCATCATTATTGCCTTTCACTTGCACGACCGAACGATGTGGATAATAATAATAGTGCACGTGCATTGGACTAAACTGGAATCTGCAAGCATTCAATAAACAGGAGAAGACAAGGCAATATGGGCTCTTTTGTCAGATCAACAATAATGCATATAAGAGCCACTTCAACGATTTAATCATGGTCTTCTCGTATCGACCCCCAAAGAAAATAAAAGAAATAAAACTATTTACACGGGAGAGCTCCCAACAAGCAAAAGAAGAACATGAAATCTTTTTGGGTTTTCTTTTTAATTACTACTACAAGCATGGAAAGTAAATTAATTAAAAGTTACAATTATTTTTTTATTTTTCTTAAGGTTTATTAAACACACAAGAAGAAAGCATAAAAAGGAAAATAAAATAGCATGGATGATACAATGAAAAAGTATGAGCAGCGACATCTAGCAATGAGTGTGTGAACATAAATGTAACGTCGGTGAGAAATACGTACTCCCCCAAGATTAGGCTTTTGGCCTAAGTTGGTCTATGGCCACGGCTGGCCTGGCGGATATCCATAGTAAAAGTTGGGGTCGTACAGAGATGCAACGACTATCGCCTCCTGAGCTGCAGCGTGGCGACGAGCGGCCTCTGCCCTCCTCTCGTACTCATCTGCCTCCTCTCTGGTAATAACATATCTTCCTTTTGCCTGATAATCAAAGAAGGCAGGAGCAGGGAGAGTAATATGGACAACACGGTGTCTGTCAAAGATTAGTCGATACTGGAGAGGTGATTCATTCCTCTCGACAAACTGGTGGTGAACCATAGCATTAAAGTCTACGTAAGCAGGGGTAATTCAATATCATCTTCGCGTATGGCTATACCAAGAAAATTAGCTATGTGGGTTGCATAAATTCCACTGAAGAAATCTCCATTAAATCTATTAAGATGCAACCTACGTGCAGCAATGGCTCCCAAATTATAAGATTTATCTCCTAACACAGCACTCCTAAGAATACTGAGGTCAGGGACACACATGTGACATGCCTCATCTTTACCATTAATGCATCTACCTATGAAGAGAGAAAAATAATGTATAGCAGGAAAGTGAATGCTCCCTATGGTAGCTTGTGTTATATCTCTAGATTCCCCCACAGTTATACTAGCAAGAAAATCTCTAAATTCAGATTTGCGAGGATCCCTGATGCTACCCCATTGTGGAAGTTTGCAAGCAGTGGTAAAATCCTCTAAGTCCATAGTGTAAGAATTTTCATAAAGATCAAACAGGACAGTTGGAGAATTACGTGAAGATGAAAATTCAAACCTCCTCACAAAGGAACTAGTGAGATGGTGATACTGGTTGCACTTGTCTTCCTCGAAGCTCACAAGATCAGCGTTACGCAAATACGCGTTAAATTCTTCCTTAATTCCCGCTCGATCCATAAAGTTTTCCAAAGCCCATTCACAAGGACGCACTAGAGCGTTCCTTGGTGGCTCATCATCAGCATCACGCATTGCAAGCCTGGGTCCTTGCTTCCTTGAAGAACCACCTTGGAACATTTTCCTAAGCATATTTATTCCTCTGAAAAATTCTAAAAAAATTTAGTAACTTCAAAATAAAAGTAAACCGAACTCAATAATGTTGATAGCAACTACTCCTACAAGTGCCTATGGCCTATATCATGCATCAAAACTACTTTTGACCATATAAATTTGACATGCAAGTTCAAGAACAGGGTCACCTAAGCAGCAAAAATTTGCAATGAATAAAGCACTAGAACAAAAACTAATTGGACCAATGGAGGAGTCACATACCAAGGAACAATCTCCCCAAGCAGTTTTGTGAGAGGTGCTTTGAGCAAGGAGATCGAAAATGGCAGCAAAATGAGCTAGAACTCGTTCTTGAGCTGGATATTCATGTTTGGGGGAGGAAGAAGGAGTGTGTGGGTGAAAGGATAAGTGGAGGAGGGCCACCGTGGGCCCACGAGGCAGGGGGCGCGCCCTCCACCCTCGTGGCCAGGTGGATGACCCCCCTGCTGTGTTCTCAGTGCCAAATATTCTCAAATATTCCAGAAAAAACATATTTAAATTTTAGGGCATTTGGAGAACTTTTATTTTCGGGGTATTTTTATATTGCACGGATAATCAGATAACAGACCGAAAAATACTATTTTTATTTTATTTAATATAAATAATAGAAAGTAAAAGGAGGGTACAGAAGGTTGTGCCTTCTAGTTTCATCCATCTCATGATCATCAAAAGGAATCCACTAACAAGGTTGATCAGGTCTTGTTAACAAACTTAGTCCAAATAACATGGAACCGGAGAAATTTCGAATAACACTATGTTACCTCAACGGGGATATGCACATCCCCAATAATAAGAACATCATATTTCTTCTTGACAGTAGGAAGAGGAAATTCAAAACCTCCAAATATGATCGATGGAATTTTTCCAGTAGAGTTGATACTATGAACTTGAGGTTGTTTCCTCGGAAAGTGTACCGTATGCTCATTACCATTAACATGAAAAGTGACATTGCCTTTAGTGCAATCAATAATAGCCCCTGCAGTATTCAAAAAGGGTCTTCCAAGAATAATAGACATACTATCGTCCTCGGGAATATCAAGAATAACAATGTCCGTTAAAATAGTAACGTTTGCAACTACAACAGGCACATCCTCACAAATACCGATAGGTATAGCAGTTGATTTATAAGCCATTTGCAAAGATATTTCAGTAGGTGTCAACTTATTCAAATCAAGTCTATGATATAAAGAGAGAGGCATAACACTAACACCGGCTCCAAGATCACATAAAGTAGTTTTAACATAATTCCTTTTAATGGAGCATGGTATAGTGGGTACTCCTGGATCTCCTAACTTCTTAGGTATTCCACCCTTAAAAGTATAATTAGCAAGCATGGTGGAAATTTCAGCTTCCAGTATCTTTCTTTTATTAGTAACAATATCTTTCATGTACTTGGCACAATGATTCATTTTAAGCATATCAGTTAAACGCATACGCAAAAAGATAGGTCTAATCATTTCAGCAAAGCGCTCAAAATCCTCATCATCCTTTTTCTTGGATGGTTTGGGAGGGAAAGGCATGGGTTTCTGAACCCATGGTTCTCTTTCTTTACCATGTTTCCTAGCAACAAAGTCTTTCTTATCATAACGTTGATTCTTTGATTGTGGGTTATCAAGATCAACAGCAGGTTCAATTTCTATATCATTATCATTACTAGGTTGAGCATCATCATGAACATTATCATTCACATTATCACTAGTTTCAGGTTCATTACCAGATTGTGTTTCAGCATCAGAAATAGAAATATCATTTGGATTCTCAGGTGTTTCAGTAATAGGTTCACTAGAAGCATGCAAAGTCCTATCATTTTTCTTTTTCTTCCTTTTAGAAGGACTAGGTGCATCTATATTATTTCTCTGAGAATCTTGCTCAATTCTCTTAGGGTGGCCTTCAGGATACAGAGGTTCCTCAGTCATTCTACCACCTCTAGTCATAACTCTAACAACATTATCATTATTCTTACTATTCAATTCATTGAGCAAATCATTTTGAGCTTTAAGTACTTGTTCTACTTGAGTGGTAACCATAGAAGCATGTTTACTAATAAGTTTAAGTTCACCTTTAACATTAGCCGTATAATCACCCAAGTGTTCAAGCATATTTGAATTGTATTTCAATTGTAAACCAAAATAAGCATTAAAATCTTCTTGCTTAGCCATAAATTTATCAAAGTCATCTAAGCATGGGCTAGAAAACCTAGTAAATGGGATTTCAGCTTTATCATATCTATAGAGAGAATTTACCTTTACTACCTGTGTCGGTTATCAAGACCACGAGTTTCTTCAATAGGTGAAGGATTAAGATCATATGTTTCTTCAATAGGCGGTAGATTAAGACCATGTATTTCTTCAATAGGAGGTAAATTCTTAACATTTTCAGCTTTAATACCTTTTTATTTCATAGATTTCTTTGCCTCTTGCATATCTTCAGGACTGAGAAATAGAATACCCCTCTTCTTCGGAGTTGGTTTAGGAATAGGCTCAGGAATTGGCTCCGGAGGTGTCCAATTATTTTCATTTGTCAACATATTATTCAATAGAATTTCAGCTTCATCCGGTGTTCTTTCCCTGAAAACAGAACCAGCACAACTATCTAGGTAATCTCTGGAGGCATCGGTTAGTCCATTATAAAAGATATCAAGTATTTCATTTTTCTTAAGAGGATGATCAGGCAAAGCATTGAGTAACTTGAGAAGCCTCCCCCAAGCTTGTGGGAGACTCTCTTCTTGAATTTGCACAAAATTATATATATCCCTTAAGGCAGCTTGTTTCTTATGAGTTGGGAAATATTTAGCAGAGAAGTAATAAATCATATCCTGGGGACTACGCACACAACTAGGATCAAGAGAATTAAACCATATCTTAGCATCACCCTTTAATGAGAACGGAAATATTTTAAGGATATAAAAGTAACGAGTTCTCTCATCTTTAGTGAACAGGGTGGCAATATCATTTAATTTAGTAAGATGTGCCACAACAGTTTCAGATTCATAGCCACGAAAAGGATTAGATTCAACCAAAGTTATTATATCAGGGTCAACAGAGACTTCATAATCCTTATCAGTAACACAGATAGGTGAAGTAGCAAAAGCAGGGTCAGGTTTCATTCTAGCATTTAGAGATTGCTGATTCCATTTAGCTAATAACCTATTAAGTTCGTATCTATCTTTGCAAGCTAAAATAGCTAAAGAAGCTTCTTTATTGAAAACATAACCCTTAGAAATAACAGGCAAGTCTTCATCATCACTTTCATCAGTATTATCAGATTAAATATTTTCATTCTCTCTAGCCCTAGCAAGTTGTTCATCAAAAATTCACCAAGTGGCACAGTAGTATCAAGCATAGAAGTAGTTTCATCATAAGTATCATGTATAGCAGAAGTGGCATCATCAATAACATGCGACATATCAGAACGAATAGAAGAAGCAGGTTTAGGTGTCGCAAGCTTACTCAAAACAGAAGGTGAATCAAGTGCAAAGCTAGATGGCAGTTCCTTACCTCCCCTCATAGTTGATGGATAAATCTTGGTTCTTGGATCTTTCAAGTTCTTCATAATGATAAGCAGATATAAATCCCAAGTGACTCAAAGAATAGAGCTATGCTTCCCGGCAACGGCGCTAGAAAATAGTCTTGATAACCCACAAATATAGGGGATCGCAACAGTTTTCAAGGGTAGAGTATTCAACCCAAATTTATTGATTCGACGCAAGGGGAGCCAAAGAATATTCTCAAGTATTAGCAGCTGAGTTGTCAATTCAACCACACATGGAAACTTAGTATCTGCAGCAAAGTATTTAGTAGCAATGTAATATGATAGTGGTGGCAACGGTAACAAAAGGTAACGATAGCAAAAGTAATGTTTTTGGTATTTTGTAGTGATGACAGCAATAACAACGGAAAAGTAAATAAGCGAAGAACAATATATGGAAAGCTCGTAGGCAATGGATCGGTGATGGAGAATTATGCCGGATGCGGTTCATCATGTAACAATCATAACCTAGGGTGACACAGAACTAGCTCCAGTTCATCAATGTAATGTAGGCATGTATTCCGAATATAGTCATACGTGCTTATGGAAAAGAACTTGCATGACATCTTTTGTCCTAACCTCCCGTGGCAGCGGGGTCCTTATGGAAACTAAGGGATATTAAGGCCTCCTTTTAATAGAGTACCAGAACAAAGCATTAACACATAGTGAATACATGAACTCCTCAAACTACGGTCATCACCGGTAAGTATCCCGATTATTTTCACTTCGGGGATAACGGATCATAACACATAATAGGTGACTATAGACTTGCAAGATAGGATCAAGAACTCTCATATATTGATGAAAACATAATAGGTTCAGATATGAAATCATGGCACTCAGGCCCTAGTGACAAGCATTAAGCATAACAAAGTCATAGCAACATCAATCTCAGAACATAGTGGATACTAGGGATCAAACCCTAACAAAACTAACTCGATTACATGATAGATCCCATCCAACCCATCACCGTCCAGCAAGTCTACGATGGAATTACTCACGCACGGCGGTGAGCATCATGCAATTGGTGATGGAGGATGGTTGATGATGACGATGGCGACGGATTCCCCTCTCCGGAGCCCCGAACGGACTCCAGATCAGCCCTCCCGAGAGGTTTTAGGGCTTGGCGGCGGCTCCGTATCATAAAACGCGATGAATTCTTCTCTCTGATTTTTTCTCCCCAAAACCAAATACATAGAGTTGGAGTTGAGGTCGGAGGAGCTCCAGGGGGCCCACGAGGTAGGGGCGCGCCCTAGGGGGGCAGGCGCGCCCCCCACCCTCGTGGACAGGTGGTGGGACCCTTGGCCTTCATCTTTTGCAAGGATTTTTTATATTTTCGGAAAAGTTGTTCCGTGAAGTTTCAGGTCATTCCGAGAACTCTTGTTTCTGCACATAAATAACACCATGGTAATTCTGCTGAAAACAACGTCAGTCCGGGTTAGTTCCATTCAAATCATGCAAGTTAGAGTCCAAAACAAGGGCAAAAGTGTTTGGAAAAGTAGATACGACGGAGACGTATCAAGTTGATAATCGCACATGTTTTTTCTTGGCTGATCGTGTGTGCAGCAGAGATTGATCACACACATAGTGGATCCTAGAAACGTGTCTGATCTCCACGTCTATCGCAGACGTTTCGCTTTTGCAAACCGTGTGCAGTGTAATCACTAATTAATCCCTAATTTAAAAATCACATGTTTTGAATTTAAAAGTAGGCAATCACTTATTTCATATCCAACCATGTTTACAAATATAGGTTCAACCACGAATGCATAATTCGATGCATAAGTACATATACTGAAGAACTACAGAAGCACCAAGTAAATAATGATGAACCACAGTTGTACTAAAGACTGTAAAGAGAGAGGCGAAAGACATTCTGGTTGCTGGAGAAGGTGAAGCGGAATGCCCATATTGTGCCCTCCTCCATGCGTAATGCGCGCACGACTCTAGGCCGACCCCTTGTGATGGCTGCCCGTCCATCCTTCACTTTCTTCATTAGGACTTCTCGATGGTCATTGTAGTCTGGATGAAATACTTTAACCTTCATTGCTTGTCCACTAATCATGTATTTTGCGAGATAATCTTGAGTAAACTACTTAGGAAACCACTGCGAACGAAAAAGATGCAGACATTGTTGTCTAACAACTCATTATGGAAAGTAAAAAGAGAAGGTTGCAGAGTTTGTAGTTACCATCCTATAGCTCACTATTGTGTTGGATAGAGCGTAAACAAATAATTTGCTTGCCACCGTTTGTATCTTTTTGCTAATAATCCGTATCAGTTTCCTCACTTGATGCTTGTTCATGAATATCTCATTGCCCCAGATGCAAAAAGGCTCGATGGATGGATCCTTGCCAAGGGCATATGGACCTACAAGCAACAAGTCAATATTAGAAGCTAACAAGTGTCCATGCCTGGATCTATACACACTACATTATGGAATTATGGGGGGAGTACAAGCTGAGTGATGAAACTAACCTCGGCGGAAAATGGTGGCCACTCTCGTTGTTGTCCTACATAAGTAGTGGAAAGGCATGATAAGTAAAACAACCATAACATCAAATAAATATAGCAAAGGTAAACAACATCTCCAAATGATAGCTTGAATGTGTTAGTTTCAGCATGCTGTTAAAGCATATATAAAATGGAAGGCAATGTTACCCACAACAGGCTTAACAACCATCAAATATTTCAATTCAAACTGGTATTGTTGAAAATGAATAGAACGTAGGTTATGCTTAAACATCACACTGGATAAATGTGTAAAACTGAAATAAAGGGCATGTGTTAACTACACTAGGCATAACTGGAACCAAATATAGCCGTTCAAACTGGTATTGATGCAATTGAGTGGCACAGTTTCGACTTGCACATAATGAACATCAATTTGTGAATGACAGAAATAAACAAGGCATAAATGATCAGTATAACAACCAAATATAGCCAGTGAAAACTGGACAGAGTCTCACTGCAACCAACCTAATAAGCAAATACAGATAAACAATGCATATTCTTAAAACTGGACAAATGCTCACTGCAACCAACCTAACAAGCAAATACAGATAAACAAGGCATCTGCTTGAAAACTGAACAAATGCTCACTACAACAAACCTAACAACCAAATACAGATAAACAAGGCATCTGCTTGATAACTAGACAAATGCTCACTGCAACCAACCGAAGAACCAAATACATATAAACAAGGCATCTGCTCGATAACTGGAAAAATGCTCACTGCAACCAACCTAACAACCAAATAAAGATAAACAAGCCATCTACTCACTATAAACAACCAAATATAGCCATTCATGAAACTGAAGTGGACAAATCTATTTTTGCACAACTGAAATAATTAAACACGATATAGTTAAAACAGCGCACGGGAAATGCTACTACAACAAAGGGTATGGGTTGGCAAGCTAGAAAAGGTAAGATTTGTTGATAGGATGTTGCCTCACATGTCATGGACGGGATCCTTCCAGTTGGAAGAGAACAGACCCATGGTGCGCTCTCTGATGTCACATATGGGTTGTTTCACCTTGGAAGAACCTTTGTGGGTGCCCTCCTCGTGGTCGTGGCCAATGAGATCTGACTTGGCAATTGAGGATCCCAAGCCACCGCCGTAGAACGTGTCCTTCAGAAATGACAAAATGGGCTCGATGGCATAGAAGGATCGCAAATCCTTGACCGTGTGGCGGAGGAGATCAGCGATAGGGCCGTCAAAGAGATCGATGGTGGTTGAACCAGAGGGGTTGGGGATGGACCACTTAACCTGTGACATGGCCCATGTGAAGCTGTTGCTGTCGACGAGCTTGATGTCGTAGCCAGCTTTCCCGAGATACAGTAATACGCTAGCCCGCTGGCATGAAGCCTTCAGCATGGCAACGTAGTCAACGTCTTCGCCGGCTTCCGCCACGACGTGTTGCTCCGGGATCAACAGGTTGGGGCGAACGGCGTCCACCTCGCCAACGTCCGCCGGAGAGGCCATGATAAACGTCTTGTTGGGCGAACACTCGTCGGGCTCCCCGGGAAACATGGTCGAGCTTAGGCTGCAACATTTTGGAGCAGGGGATGTGGCCCAAAATGATGTACTTTGGAAGGGGTGATGTGTGTTTTCAATATAGAATAATGTACAATTTAGATGTGGTGCCTACCTCTTGATACAGACAACAACCATGAAGGCCAGGTAGCTAAGGACGAGATACGCAGGGTATGGTGTAGGTCGAACCTAGTAATCCAAGCATGTGGGAGGGAATCCTGACAACGCATGAGCTCGAGCTTTGGTTGAACGACATGTGACAGTGACCGGACCTAACACGAACTAGGAGGAATCCATTCATGGCCAACACACACCCCTCGTTATCGGTCAAAGGGATGATATATATACACTCGGGGAGCCCACATATATGTGTGTCATCACAAAAAACCGCATAAGGGAGACGTGGTCGATTATAAGACCCATTATACACTGCATGCGGCCCGAAAATATGTATGGGTACGGTGGTGTGTGATGTGTTTAAATCCTGAATGCACAACTTTGATGGGCCGCCAACTATATTACAAACCGAACACCGTACCCGACCCCAAGTCTGGTTCAATACGTACGATGTTGGTTTCCCAACTTCGAGGCGGCGGCCGGGGGGGGGGGTCGTCCAACGTATGTGCTCAAACTTTATTTGGTCTAACATGGCACACATACAATAGGAAACCATCATGGTCAAATCCTTCTCGTTGTTGGGTCAAAGGGATAGATTGTGTGGGCCCCCCTCATTATCGGTCAAGGATAATATATATACCTCGGGGAGCCCACAGATATGTGCGGCGTCTATAAACTGCACAAGGGAGACATGCTCGATCAGAACACCCGGCCCCCTATAACCTGCATGCGACCTGAAAAATTGTATGGGTCTAGTGTGTGATTTCTTCAAATCCCGAAAGCACAAGTTCGATGGGGCGCCAACTACATCAGTAACATTACAAACTGAACATCATACCCCCCGCGGCCAAGTTAAAGACGTAAGCTGTCAGGAATGCAACTTCAAGGCAGATGGGGGGGGGGGTAGGGGCCAGGTGCCGTCCAACGCATGCAAACTTGATTTGCTCTAACATAGCACATGGAGCAAAGAGTAAACCCTTCTCGTGCGTTGAGTCAAAGGGATAATTTGTGTGGGCCTACAGATGTCGATCATTCTTTGATTTTTGAGAACAAAAATAACAATAAAAACATAGTCTACAAATTAGCAAAACAAGGATCCCAAGGTTTATATAATCGCCATGACAAGTCACTATAGAGTCAATCATTTTCTGATTTTTAGAGCAAAAAATAACCAAAAAAACATAGTCTACAAATTAGCAAAACAAGGATCCTAAGGTTTATATAATCGCCATGATAGGTCACTATAGAGACATTTATCTCTATAATGACCGTGTCATAGCGTTTAAATGAAGCTTGAGATATGCAACCTCCCACCGGGTCACCCATCCTTAGACTACTCCAGCCCGAGCATGCTTAACTTCTGTGCTCTATTCGACTAGGCTAGTGGATGGGAAGCCGCCCCTTGCCGATAGGAATTGCCTCCTTACCTTTAAGGCGTTTCACGTTGGTCACCCTATGGGACCTACTCCCTCCTATCACACACATTTGTGCTTTTAGAAACTGTGTGTGATATTTACATGGCCGGTGTGTCGCCGCCTAGCCTTCAATGAGCACTGACACTGGTAGCGGGAAAACCATGGGAGAAGAGGCGGGAAACCGATGAGAGGGGTGGTGGGAAATGGTAGCGTGTTTGGATATATATAACAACATTAATATAGAAAACTTAGTAGAGAAGGAAGCATGAGCTAGCACGATGCGTGCGCACAGTGCCTACCCATATACTGCATGTGTTGTCGAAAGGGATGAGGATTTTCGTTCGATCTAGGAGCATCCAATGATGCGAACAAACGATCCGTGGGATTTGGGTTCTGGCCAATCAGAACGCATGACTCAGATCGCGTGCACAGCAGGGGGGCATCGGGCGCGGTTTGGTAGGCACACGGCTTTCGTGAGTGAACAGTGTGCTATTTGAAAACATTTCATGAGAATAACCTCGGTTTTTAAATCCCCATAAATCCAAAACTCACCCGAAAATCGTGAAACTTGGCATGATGTCACGACATGGCACATATATGTCGAGATTTTTTTTGTCCATTTTGGCGCAAGTTTTATTACAAGCCTCTTACAAACCGAAGCTTCTCTCAAAGAAGCCTCATGGTTCCGATAGGGAAACATGTCCCCCTTGTGGACGAAATGATAATCACTGCCTCTTTTTGCCTTGTATTTTCTTCTAAGGGTAACATGGAATGACAGGATATCTGTGCTGAAATTTAAACTCATTCAGGGTTCGTTTGGCCTTTTTATACACTAATTGAGTTTCCTAGGCATTTAATGTCCATAATTCAAATCTGAACTACAAATACATGCTCCAGTTCACCAAAATGGCTAGAAAAAATTATACATGTGTCCTTGGGTGCATGTTTACATCCCATGCCAGGAATGGGAATGAATTACAACCGTACCGGCGTCCTTGCTCGTCCTCAAACATTTGGAATCTCGGTTTTTAAATCCCCATAAATCCAAAACTCACCAGAAAGTCATGAAAGTTGGCATGGTGTCATGGTATGGCACATATATGTCGTGGTAAAAACATTGTCCAATTTGGGCCAAGCTTTATTACAAACCCCTTACAAATCGAAGCCTGTCGCAAGAACCCTCATGGGGAAACGTGCAAAATGGTAATCACTCCCTCTTCTAGCCTTGTATTTTCTTCTACACGCAACATGGAATAATGGGAGATTCGCGCTGAACTTTGAAATTATTCAGGGTTCGTTTGACCTTTTTTATTCATTAATTGAGTTTTCTAGGCATTTAATGTCCATAATTCAAACCCGAACTACAAATACATGCCCCAATGCACCGAAATGGCTAGAAAAAATGTACATGTGTGCTTGGGGTGCATGTTTAGGTCCCATGGAAGGAATGTGAATGAATTCAACCGTCTCAACGTCCTGGCTTGGCCACAAACATTTTTTAAATCTCTGTAAATCCAAAACTCACAAGGAAATCATGAAGCTTGGCATGGTGTCACTAGATGGCACATATATGCCGTGGTAAAATAATTGTCCAATTTGGGCCAAGCTATATTACAAGCCTCTTACAAATCGAAGCTTCTCGCAACCCTCATTGTTCCGGTAGGGAAACATGCCCCTCTTGTGGGTGAAACAATAATCGCTACCTCTTCTCACCTTGAACTTTGTTTTCTACATGCGACATAGAATAACATGAGTGTCGTGCTGAAATTTGAAACTGTTTAAGGTTTGTTTGGACATTTTATATATTAATTGAGTTTTATAGGTATTTAATGTAGTCCATAATTCAAATTTGAACTACAAGCACATGCTCCAGTGAAGCAAAAATGGTGGAAATCGTACATGTGTCATTGGGTGCATGTTTAGGTCTCATTGAAGGAATGTGAATGAATTACAAACTTCTCGTCGTCCTGAAACATTGAGAATCAAGGTTTTTAAATCCCAGTAAATCGAAAACTCACCCAAAAAACATGGAACTTGGCATGGTTTCATGACATGGCACATATATGCCATGGTAAAAAAATCATCCAGTTTGAGACAAGGCGCACACATTAATAGCCAACGAAGTCCTTTTGAAACAAATATCTAACACCTTAATATCGCAAACGGTTGTATTATATGAACCGTGTGTTCCTGGAACCATTTAAGTGTGGCCATGCGTCCCTCTTTTCTTATTGGATAATACTACCTCCGTCCTCGTTCATTGGTCATCTTGGTATTTTGCGCAAAATTTAACTATACTCGACGGCGTGCGTGTAGCTGTTTGATTAGACGAGATGAGCGCGAGAAGTCCGTCGTGCAGGCTCGACAGGATGTGTGCGAGCAGTCCGCTGCGTAGGCTCGATAGGACGCGTGCATCCTGTCCACCTCGCAGGCTCGACGGGACACGTGCGAGCAGCAAGGCCGCCTGATACGTCTCCAATGTATCTATAATTTATGAAGTATTCATGCTGTTTTATTATCATTCTTGGATGTTTTACAATTATTTTATATCACTTTTATTTCATTTTTTGGGACTAACCTATTGACCCAGTGCCAAGTGTCAATTGCTGTTTTTCTGCATGTTTTTGCATCGCAGGAAGTCAATATCAAACGGAGTCCAAACACCGCGAAACTTTTTGTGGATTTTTATGGACTAGAAGACCACCAATGGGCCAAAGCAGCACCTGGGGGGTGCCTCGAGGGGGGCACAACCCACCAGGGCGCGCCTGGGGGCCTAGGCGCGCCCAGGTGGGTTGTGCCCACCTCGGTGGCCTCCCGCACCCCCTCTTTACCCTATAAATTCCCAAATATTCCGAAAACCCTTGGGGTTAACCTAGATCAGAAGTTCCGCCGCTGCAAGGCTCTGTAGTCACCGAAAACCAATCTAGACCCCGTTCCGGCACCCTACCGGAGAGGGTAATCATCACCGGTGGCATCTTCAACATCCCGGCGGCCACCATGATGAGGAGGGAGTAGTCCACCCTCGAGGCTAAGGGTTTGTACCAGTTGCTATGTGTTTAATCTCTCTCTCTCTCTCGTGTTCTTGAGATGTCATGATCTTGATGTATCACGGGCTTTGTTAATATAGTCGGATCATATGGTGTTTTCCCCTCTCTATCTTGTTGTGATGAATTGGATTTTCCCTTTGACATTTCGTTGTTATCGGATTGAATACTTTTATGGATTTGAGAACACTTGATATATGTCTTGCAATTGAATACTCGTGGTGACAATGGGGTATCGTATTGATTCACTTGATATATGTTTTGGCACTCAACTCGCGGATTCCTGAGGTGACATTGGGGTAATCTATGCATAGGGGTTGATGCACGTTCTTGTCTTTGTTTCTCCGGTAGAAATCTTGGGGCACTCTTTGAAGTTCTTTGTGTTGGATTGAATATTATGAATCTGAATTTGCTTTGGTGTTAATTTAGTATGAACTCTTGGTTAGATCAATCAGAAAGAATAGCTTCGTGTTATTTTAGTACGAACTCTAGGATAGATTGATCGAAAAGAATAGCTTTGAGGTGGTTTCGTACCCTACAAACAATTCCGTCTTATATGTTCTCCGCTAGATAGGAACTTCAGAGTGATTCTTCGTTGCACGTTGAGGGACGGTTAATGATCCAATTATATTAGCACTGTTGAGAGATTGCACTAGTGAAATTATAGACCCTAGGCCTCATTTTAAGCATTGCAATACTGTTTTTGTGCCCGTTTACTATTTGCTACCCTGTTGTTTTTATTTATTCAGATTATAAAAATATATTTCTACCATCCATATTACACTTTTATCACCATCTCTTCCCCGAACTAGTGCACCTATACAATTTGCCATTGTATTGGGTGTGTTGGGGACACAAGAGATTTATTGTATTTGGTTGCAGGGTCGTTTGAGAGAGACCATCTTCATCCTACACCTCTCACGGATTGATAAATCTTAGGTCATCCACTTGATGGAAAATTGCTACTGTCCTACAAAACTCTGTGCTTGGAGGCCCAACACGTGTCTACAAGAATAAAAGTTGCATAGTAGACATCAAGCTCTTTTCTGGCGCCGTTGTCGGGGAGGTGAGTGCATGAAGGTATATCTTTAGATCTTGCAATTGAATCTTTTAGTTTCTTGTTTTATCACTAGTTTGGTTTATAAAAGAAAACTACATAAAAATGGAATTGAGGTTGCATCATATTATTTATCATCTTCATAATATCTTTCTTGAAAATGATGGTTCAGCAAATTGTGCTCAATTGTTAGAAGAAGAGGTCAATAAAATGTTTGGCACAGAATATTTGAATGATGGGCATGATTGTAATATTGCTAGTTGATGTCTACTACGCAACTTTATTCTCGTAGACTCGTGTTGGGCCTCCAAGCGTAGAGTTTTGTAGGACAGTAGCAATTTTCCCTCAAGTGGATGACCTAAGGTTTTTCAATCCGTGGGAGGTGTAGGATGAAGATGGTCTCTCTCAAACGACCCTACAACCAAATACAAGAAATCTCTTGTGTTCCCAACACACCCAATACAATGGCAAATTGTATAGGTGCACTAGTTCAGCAAAGAGATGGTGATAAAAGTGTAATATGGATGGTGGAAATATATTTTTATAATCTGAATTAATAAAAACAGCAAGGTAGCAAATAGTTAACGGGCACAAAAACAGTATGGCAATGCTTGAAAATGAGGCCTAGGGTCCGTACTTTCACTAGTGCAACCTCTCAACAATGCTAATATAATCGGATCATATAACCACCCCTCAACGTGCAACAAAGAATCACTCCAAAGTTCCTATCTAGTGGAGAACATAAGAGGAATTGTTCGTAGGGTACGAAACCACCTCAAAGCTATTCTTTCTGATCAATCTATCCTAGAGTTCGTACTAAAATAACACGAAGCTATTCTTTCCGATTGATCTAACCAAGAGTTCGTACTAAAATAACACCAAAGGAAATTTAGATTCATAATATTCAATCGAACACAAAGAACTTCAAATAGTTCCACAAGGTTTCTACCGAAGAAACAAAGATAGAAACATGCATCAACACCTATGCATAGATTACCCCAATGTCACCTCGGGAATCCGCGAGTTGAGTGCCAAAACATATATCAAGTGAACCAATATGATACCCCATTGTCACCACGAGTATTCAATTTCAAGACATGTATCAAGCGTTCTTAAATCCATAAAAGTATTCAATCCGATAAAAATGAAATCTCAAAGGGAAAATTCAATTCATCACAACAAGATAAAGAGGGGAAAACACCATATGATCTGACTATATTAACAAAGCCCGTTGGACATCAAGATCGTGACATCTCAAGAACACGAGAGAGAGAGAGAGAGAGAGAGAGATTAAACACATAGCTACTGGTACAAACCCTCAGCCCCGAGGGTGGACTACTCCCTCCTCATCGGGGTGGCCACCGGGATGATGAAGGGCCACCGGGATGATGAAGATGGCCATAGGTGATGATTTCCCCCTCCGGCAGAGTGCCGGAACGGGGTCTGGATTGGTTTTTGGTGGCTACAGAGCCTTGCGGCGGCGAAACTTCTGATCTAGGTTAACCCCGAGGGTTTCTAGAATTTTCGGGAATTTATAGGGTAAAGAGGGGGTGCGGGAGGCCACCGAGGTGGTCACAACCCACCTGGGCGTGCCTGGGCGCCCAGGCACGCCCTGGTGGGTTGTTCCCCCCTCGGGGAACCCCCAGGTGCTGCTCTGGCCCATTCTGGGTGTTCTGGTCCATAAAAAATCTCCAAAAAGTCTCACGGTGCTTGGACTCCGTTTGATATTGATTTTCTATGATGTAAAAAACAAGCAAAAAACAACAACTCGCACTGGGTACTGCGTCAATATGTTAGTCCCAAAAATGATATAAAGTTTCTATAAAATGATTGTAAAACATCCAAGAATGATAAAATAACAGCATGAATAGTTCATAAATTATAGATATGTTGGAGACGTATCAGCATCCCCAAGCTTAATTCCTACTCGTCCTCGAGTATGTAAATGATAAAAGAAATGATTTATGAAGTGTGAATGCTAGCAAAGTGCACAAGTTTGACCAATGACAATTTCAATCACTTTTCCTAGCATCATAACAGCAATTGTTTCTCATAAAATTTCTCATGTTAAAGTAGCAACCAATTCACATGTTAAGGTTCAAATAATGAATTCTCTTGAAACTCAACAACCTATGTTCTTAGTCACCAAGAAATTGTAATTCAACTTATTCAAGAGAGTTAAAGTAAGAGCTCCACATACTCAACCATCATATAGTCTTCTATGACTGGTAACACTCACCGCATACACCTGAGCAAAACATTTCAACCGGACACATAGAAAGATAGGGGCTTATTGTTTCGCCTCCCAACGTATTCACCTCAGGGGTGATGTCAACAATGATAACTCATGCTACCCATATCCAACTGGATATATGTTCCTAGATCTTTCCTCACCACATGATGCTTGCCAAAAGAGAAAAATAAAAAGGAATAGAGAAAAGAACTTTGACTCTTTGCATAAAAGTAAATACATCAAACTAAAAGATAGGCCCTTCGCAGAGGGAAGCAGAGGTTGCCATGCGCTTATTTGTTTGTATGCTCGACCCCTTAGTGCAAAATAACGTCACATTATATTGCCCCTTATGATAGCAACCTTTATTATGCAGTCTGTCACTTTTATTCTTTGCCATCACAAGTTCGTACAACGTTCACTTTTCTCTTACACTAAATGATCTAACACTTTTAGAAGCAATTTTTATTGCCTTATTGCACCGATGACAACTTACTTGAAGGATATTTCTCAATCCTTAGGTAGGTATGGTGGACTCTTGAAGATAAGATTTGGGTTTAAGGGTTTTTAGGATGCACAAGTAGTATCTCTACTTGGTGCGGAATTTTTGGCTAGCAAAGATGGGGGGCAAGCACCACATGTTGAAGGATCTATGATAATATAACTTCTATGCGAATATGAACAAACATAAACCATTACATTGTCTTCCTTGTCCAACTTCAACAATTTTGTCATATAACATTTTGATGGGGGCTCGCAATCACAAAAGATTTCCATGATATTGTATTTGCATGTGAAAGTTCTCTTCCTTATACTGATTATTCATGAAATTGCTTGTATGACCAATATTGTGATTGTCAAGCTTCAAAAGATTTCACTTTCTAAACCCAATGTGAAGCTACCACTAGGCATGATATAATTTCAACTTCATGATATTCAATTCATTCAACAATTTACTCATAGGATATTAGTGAAGCACAAGAGTAAATGACAAGCTACTCCAAAAAGATATAAGTGAAGATCATGAGAATGATATTTATTTCTCTCAAATTAATCTAAGTGAAGCAAGAGAGAATTTCTTAAAAAATACTAAAGAACACCATGCTCAAAAAGATATAAGTGAAGCACTAGAGCAATTCCATAGAAAAGAGCTTCGTTGACGGGATGTGAATGCCCCTTACCTAGCCTCCCTGGAAACTATTTGAGGACTCTATTTTATTTAAAAAACTTTAAGATCTAAGTATTTTATTAAAACAGCAAGCAAAACAAACAAAATTACATTCCAAGAATATCACACATCATGTGAAGAAGCAAAAACTTAGGCTCAACCGATACTAACTAATAATTGTTGAAGAAGAAAGGTGGGATGCCTACGGGGGCATCCCCATGCTTAGATGCTTGAGACTTATTTGAAATATTATTTTGCGATGCTTGGGCATCCCCAATCTTGAGCTTTTGTGTCTCCTTAATTCTTCTCATATCACGGTTTTCCTGAATCTCAAAAGCTTCATTCACACAAAACTCAACAAGAACTCGTGAGATAAGTTAGTATAAACCAATGCAAAAACCTTATCATTCTCTACTGTAGAAAATCACTAAAATTATTATTCAACATTGCATACTAAATTCCTATGCATATTTAATACTCCTATCCTCAAATAGAATCATTAAACAAGCAAACATATGCAAACAATGTAAACATAACAGCAATCTGCCAAAACAGTACAGTGGGTAAAGAATGCAAGAGTATCAATACTTCCCTAACTACAAAATTTATGAAATTTGCCACACTATATAAAATTTATCAGATCCCATTTTGCAAAAAGTTTCAACATTTTATCACATTCTGACTTTTCTAGGGAATTTTTGCAACAGGGTAAACTTTCTATTTTCAAACAGGAACATGTAGACTTGCAAAATAAGCATGACAAAGGCTATACTTGATATTTTTATTGAAAATAAAGATGCAAAATATTATTATAAATAACATAAATCAAATTCCAAAAAAAATGATGCTCCAAGCAAAACACATATCATGTCATGAATGAAAACATAGCACCAAGTGAGGTTACCGATAATGTTGGAGACGAAAGAGGGGATGCCTTCCAAGGCATCCCCAAGCTTAGTTGGTTGGATCTTCCTTGAATATTACCTTGGGGTGCCTTGGGAATCTCCAAGATTAGGGTCTTTTCACTCCTTATTCTCCTCATATCGACATCTCACCCAAAACTTGAAAACTTCAATCACACAAAACTTAACGGAACTTTGTGAGATAGGTTAGTATGATAAAGAGCAAACCATTTCACTTTGGTACTGCCAAAGACAAGATTCATAATTGTTCTCACACAATGCCTACTATATCATATCATTTCCACAATTTATATTGAGCAATATAAGCCATGGAAACTAGAAAACAAGCAAACTATGTAAACATAATCTGTCAAAAACAGAACAGTCTATAGTAATCTATACTCCAACCATACTTCTGCTATGCCAAACATTCTGAAAAATTAAGAAAGCCTGGAAATTTTTCTATTAATCTTCTACAAAAATAATGAGCATTTTATCACACTTTTGTTAAAAATGAGAATTGTTTTCCTGAGCGCAGAAGTTTTTGTTTTTCAGCAAGATCAAATCAACTATCACCATAGACCATTCCAAAGGCTTTGCTTGGCACATTATTGAAACAAAACCAATAAAACATGATTACTATAGTTGCCTAATTATGTGAACACACAAAAACAATAGGTATAAGTATTGGGTTGTCTCCCAACAAGCGCTTTTCTTTAATGCCTTTTAGCTAGGCATGATGATTTCAATGATGCTCACATAAAAGACAAGAATTGAAACACAAAGAGAGCATCATGAAGCATAAGTTCCTCTCTCATAATAATTTTCAGTAGCATCATGAATGGATTCATCAATATAACCATCACATAAAGCATTCTTTTCATGATCCAAAAGCATAGAAAATTTATTACTCTCCATATAAGCAACTTTATTCTCATTCACAATAGTGGGAGTATCATATGAAACTTGAATACTAAAAATTGTTCCCACACTAAGAGAGTAATGCTCAGTAAAAGGATATTCAAAATTATGACAATAATTATCACTACTTTTTATAACATAAGTATCATCACAATAATCATCATAAGTAGGAGGCATGCAATCATCATAGCAAATTTGATCATTCAAGGTAAGGGGACTAAAAAGATCATCTTCATTAAGCATAACATCCCTAAGATTGGGATGAACATTAATGGCAGCAAATAAATTCTCAAACATGTCATTCTCATCAAACATATCATCCCCAAGCTTGTGGCTTGGCATATCATAAGCATAATCACTCTCATCATTAATCTTTTGAATAGCACCAACGGTATAACAATTGCTATCATCATAATTTCCCAAGTTGGTGCCAGAAAGATTTCCAAGATTATAAGAAGTATCATTATCTTCCCAATCATAATCATCACAACAAGCAATAGGCATAACAAAATCATTATCAAGTGCATCATCTTCCACAATTATTTTTGATTCATTTTCATGAGGCACAACAATAATAGGAGCAACATTATATGGGAGAGATGCCTTTTCCCCTCTATTCTTTCTTCTTTTCTTCTTCTTCACCACATCATGTATGTGTTTAATTAATATTTTCAAGCTTCTTATTGATGATATTGGTTGGATAGGAACCTCCTCCTTGTTACCTGATTCATCATAATAAACACTAGGAGGGTATTGGGAAATATTTTTCCTTTCATTAGTACTCTGTTCATATTCTATTTGTTTTCTTGACTTTAGATAGTTGGCAATATAAGGATTCTCAATGCAATTTACCGCATAAAACATACAAATTTCCTCTAGATTAAAATCAAGAAATCTCTCAAGATTAAATTTTGGAATACCCTTAGTTATACGTTTCAGTTCTTCATACCCCAAAAGAAGACTAAGATCTTTATGACGCTCAAGGGTAATCAAGTTATCACAATTTTTTGACACGATTTGATCAAGAAACAATTTGCATTGGAGATTTAAATGACCACGTTCATTGCAAAGTTCACAGGGATGGCGAAAAAATTAAGTCTTTCAGCACAATCATCTAGCCTCTCTTGCAACTTTTTCGTTTCTAAATATTTATGCTTCTTACAAAATCTATCTTCCCTTTTTGGTGTGCAAATGCACTCCCAATTCACTCCACAAAAATTGACATGCTTATAAGAAACATTTTTCTCATGACTAGTGCAATGATCATTAGCATTTTGGATACAAAGAATTCATACTAACAACATTGCAATCATGCTCATCATTCAAATATTTTGTGACAAACATTTTATTGACTTCTTCTTCTAACAATTGAGCACAATTTTCCGAACCAACATTTTCAAGAAAGATATTATAAAGATGATCAATAATATATATGATGCAACCTCAATTCCATTTTTTATGTAGTTTTCTTTTTATAAACCAAACTAGTGATAAAACAAGAAACTAAAAGATTCAATTGCAAGATCTAAAGATATACCTTCATGCACTCACCTCCCCGTCAACGGCGCCAAAAAAGAGCTTGATGTCTACTACGCAACTTTATTCTTGTAGAATTGTGTTGGGCCTCCAAGCGCATAGTTTTGTAGGACAGTAGCAATTTTCCCTCAAGTGGATGACCTAACGTTTATCAATCCATGGGAGGTGTAGGATGAAGATGGTCTCTCTCAAACGACCCTGCAACCAAATACAAGAAATCTCTTGTGTCCCCAACACACCCAATACAATGGCAAATTGTATAGGTGCACTAGTTCGGCAAAGAGATGGTGATAAAAGTGTAATATGGATGTAGAAGTATATTTTTATAATCTGAATAAATAAAAACAGCAAGGTAGCAAATAGTAAACGGGCACAAAACTGATATTCCAATGCTTGAAAATGAGGCCTAGGGTCTGCACTTTCACTAGTGCAACCTCTCAACAATACTAATATAATCGGATCATATAACCACCCCTCAACGTGCAATGAAGAATCACTCCAAAGTTCCTACCTAGTGGAGAACATAAGACAGGATTGTTTGTAGGGAACGAAACCACCTCAAAGCTATTCTTCCCGATCAATCTATCCTAGAGTTTGTACTAAAATAACATGAAGCTATTCTTTCCGATCGATCTAACCAAGAGTTCGTACTAAAATAACACCAAAGAAAATTCAGATTCATAATATTCAATCCAACACAAAGAACTTCAAAGAGTGCCCCAAGATTTCTATCGGAGAAACAAAGACAAGAACGTGCATCAACCCCTATGCATAGATTACCCCAATGTCACCTCGGGAATCCATGAGTTGAGTGCCAAAACATGTATCAAGTGGATCAATACGATACCCCATTTTCACCATGAGTATTCAATTGCAAGACATATATCAAGTGTTCTTAAATCCATAAAAGTATTCAATCCGATAACAACGAAATCTCAAAGGGAAAAACTCAATTCATCACAACAAGATAGAGGGGAAAACACCATATGATCCGACTATATTAACAAAGCCCGTGATACATCAAGATCGTGACATCTCAAGAACATGAGAGAGAGAGAGATTAAACATATAGCTACTGGTACAAACCCTCAGCCCCGAGGGTGGACTACTCCCTCATCGTGGTGGCCGTCGGGATGATGAAGATGGCCACCGATGATGATTTCCCCCTCCGTCAGAGTGCCAGAACGGGGTCTAGATTGGTTTACGGTGGCTACAGAGCCTTGCAGCGGCGGAACTACTAATCTAGGTTAACCCCGAGGGTTTTTGGAATTTTGGGGAATTTATAGAGTAAAGAGGGGGTGCAGGAGGCCACCGAGGTGGGCACAACCCACCTGGGCGCACCTGGGCCCCCAGGCGCGCCCTGGTGGGTTGTGCCCCCCTCGGGGCACCCTCCAGGTGCTGTTGTGGCCCATCCTGGGTATTCTGGTCCATAAAAAATATCCAAAAAGTTTCGCAGTGTTTGGACTCCGTTTGATATTGATTTTCTGCGATGTAAAAAACAAGCAAAAACAGCAACTAGCACCGGGTCAATAGGTTAGTCCCAAAAAATGATATAAAGTTGCTATAAAATGATTGTAAAACATCCAAGAATGATAAAATAACAACTTTAATACTTCATAAATTATAGATACATTGGAGACGTATCACTAGTATGAATTCTTTGAATATCCATGATGCTAATGATATGCAAAGCCATAAGCTTGGGGATGCTATATTTGATGAAGATCATATTTTTAGTCCCCCAAATTTTGATGAGAAAATTTATTATGATGATTTCACAACTCCTATTTATGACGATTATATTGATGAAAGTGGATTCGGAGAGGTCATGACTTTATTTAATGATGAATCCACTATTTTTGAAGAGGCTGCAATTGATTATGACAACAAAGTTGCTATCTATGATGATTATGGTGATGACATGTATGCTATATTGAATAATGATAACCATGAAACTTGTCATCATGATTTTAATTTTCAATCCCATGATAGTTATTTTGTTGAGTTTGCTCCCACTACTATTGATGAGAAGAAATTTGCTTATGTGGAGAGTAATAAAATTTCTATGCTTGTGGATCATGAAAATAATGCTTTATGTGATAGTTATTTTGTTGAATTCATTCATTATGCTACTGAAAATTATTATGAGGAGAGGAACTTATGCTTTTACATATCTCAATAATATCAAGTTTCCTCTCTTTATGTTGAAAGTTTTGAAGTTGCACTTGTTTTGCCTTCCTATGCTAGTTGATTCTTGTTCCCATAAATTGATTGCTCAAAAAATCCCTATGCATAGGAAGTGGGTTAGACTTAAATGTGCTTTCCACGTGATTCATGATGCTCTTGTTATGTTTCAATTCTTTTTTTATGTGAGCATCATTGAAATCATCATGCCTAGCTGAAAGCCATTAAAGAAAAGTGCTTGTTGGGAGACAACCCAACACTTTTACGTACTATTTGTGTGTGTTCACATGATTAGGATACTGTAGTAATCATGTTTTATTGCTTTTGTTTCAATAAAGTGCCAAGTAAGACCTTCGGGATGGCTTACGGTGATAGTTGATTTGATCTTGCTGAAAAACACAAACTTTTGCGCTCAGGAAAACAATTCTCGTTTTTAACAGAAGCGTGATAAGATTCTGATTCTTTTTGCATAAGATTAATAGAAAATTTTCCCATGTTTTCCTAATTTTTTAGAATTTGTGGAGCAACAGAAGTATGGTTGGAGTACAGATTACTACAGACTATTCTGTTTTTGACAGATTGTGTTTTCAATGCATAGTTTGCTTGTTTTCTAGTTTCTATGGCTTATATTGCTCAATATAAATTGTGGAAATGATATGCCACAGTAGGAATTGTGTGAGAAAAATCATGAATGTTGTCTTTGACAGTACCAAAGTGAAATGGTTTGCTCTTTATCATACTAACCTATCTCACGAAGTTCTGTTAAGTTTTGTGTGATTGAAGTTTTCAAGTTTTGGGTGAGATGTCGATATAAGGGGAATAAGAAATGACAAGACCTTAAGCTTGGGGATGCCCAAGGCACCCCAAGGTAATATTAAAGTAAGATACAAGAAACTAAGCTTGTGGATGCCTCGGAAGGCATCCCCTCTTTCGTCTCCAACATTTTTGGTAACCTCACTTGGAGCTATGTTTTCATTCATCACATGATATGTATTTTGCTTGGAGAATCATTTTATTTTTTTGGATTTTCTTGCTGTTATTTATAATAATGTTTGGAATCTTTCTTTAAAATAAAAATGTCAAGTATAGCCTTTGCCATGCTTATCTTGCAAGTATATGAGTTGCTGTTTCAAAACAGAAAGCTTATCGATGTTGCAAAAATTCCCTAGAAAAGTAAGAATGTGATAAAATGCTGAAACTTTTTGAAAAATAATATCTGATAAAATTTATAAAGTGTGGTAATTTGTTCAGAATTTTTTGGGTTAGGGAAGTATGATGAATATTGCATTCTTTACAGACTATACTATTTTGGCAGATTGCTGCTATGTTTGCATTGTTTGCATATGTCTGCATGTTTAATGATTCTATTTGAGGATTGGAGTATTAAATATGCAGAGGAATTTAGTATGCAATGTTGAATAATAATTTTAGTGATTTACTAAAGTAGAGAATGATAAAGTTTTTGCATTGATTTATACTAACTTATCTCATGAGTTCTTATTGAGTTTTGTGTGGATGAAGCTTTTGAGATTTAGGAAAACCGTGATATGAGAGGAATTAAGGAGACACAAAAGCTCAAGCTTGCGGATGCCCAAGGCACCCCAAGATAATATTTCATGAAGTCTCAATCATCTAAGCTTGGGGATGGCCTGGTAGGCATCTCACCTTTCTTCTTCAACAATTATCGGTTAGTATCGGTTGAGCCTAAGTTTTTGCTTCTTCACATGATGTGTGCTATTCTTAGAATGTAATTTTATTTTGTTTTTGCTTGCTGTTTTAATAAAATACTTATATCTGAAAGTTTTTAAATAAAATAGAGTCCTCAAATAGTTGCCAGGGAGGCCAGGTAAGCGGCATTCACATCCCGTCAACGAAGCTCTTTTCTATGGAATTGCTCTAGTGCTTCACTTAAATCTTTTTGAGCATGGTGTGGTTTAATATTTTTGAAGAAATTATCTCTTGCTTCACTTAAATTAATTCGAGAGAAAGAAATATTATGCTCATGATCATCATTTATATCTTTTCGGAGTAGCTTGTCATTTACTCTTGTGCTTCACTTATATCCTATGAGTAAACTATTGAATAAATTGAATGTCATGAAGTTGAAATCATATCATGCCTGGTGGTAGCTTCACATTGGGTTTCGAAAGTGAAATCTTTTAAGGCTTCACAATCACAATATTGGTCATACAAGCAATTCACGAATAATTAGTATAAGGAAGAGAACTTTCATATGCAAATACACTATCTTGGAATCTTTTGTGATTGTGAGCCCCCATCAAAATATTATATGCCAAAATTGTTGACGTTGGACAAGGAAGACAACGTAATGGTTTATGTTTGTTCATATTCACATAGAAGTTATATTGTCATAGATCCTTCAACATGTGGTTCTTGCCCCCCATGTTTGCTAGCCAAAAATTCCACACCAAGTAGAGATACTACTTGTGCATCCGAAAACCTTTAAACCCAAATCTTATTTTCAAGAGTCCACCATACCTACCTAAGGATTGAATAAGATCATTCAAGTAAGTTGTCATCGGTACAATAAGGCAATAAAAATTGCTTCTAAAAGTGTTAAATCGTTTAGTGCAAGAGAAAATTGAGCGTTGTACGAACTTCTGATGGCAAAGAATAAAAGCAGCAAACTGCATAATAAAGGTAGTTATCATAAGGGGCAATATAACATGATGTTATTTTGCACTAAGGGGTTGAGCATACAAACAAATAAGCGCATGGCAACCTCTGCTTCCCTCTGCGAAGGGTCTATCTTTTATGTTTCAACATTTACTTTTATGCAAAGAGTCAAAGTTTTTCTCTCTATTCCTTTTTATTCTTCTCTTTTGGCAAGCATCATGTGGTGAGGAAAGATCTAGGCACATAGATCTTGTTGGATATGGGTAGCACGAGTTATTATTGTTGATATCACCCTTGAGGTGAATACGTTGGGAGGCAAAAAAATAAGCCCCTATCTTTCTATGTATCTGGTTGAAACGTTTTGCTCATGTGTATGCGGCGAGTGTTAGCAATCATAGAAGACTATAAGATGGTTGAGTATGTGGAGCTCTTACTTAATCTCCATTGAATAAGTTGAATTGCAATTGCTTGGTGACTAAGAACATATGTTGTTGAGTTTCAAGAGAGTTCATTGTTTGAACCTTAACATGTGAATTGGTTGCTACTTTAACATGAGAAATTTTATGAGAAAGAATTGTTGTTATGATGCTAGGGAAAGTGATTGAAATTGTCTTTGATCAAACTTGTGCACTTTGCTGGTATTCACACTTCAGAAATTATTTCTTTTATCATTTACCTACTCGAGGACGAGTAGGAATTAAGCTTGGGGATGCTGATACGTCTCCAACGTATCTATAATTTATCAAGTATTCATGCTGTTTTATTATCATTCTTGGATGTTTTACAATCATTTTATAGCAACTTTATATCATTTTTTGGGACTAACCTATTGACCCGGTGCCAAGTGCCAGTTGCTGTTTTTTGCATGTTTTTTACATCGCAGGAAATCAATATCAAACGGAGTCCAAACACTGCGAAACTTTTTGTGGATTTTTTATGGACCAGAAGACCACCAATGGGCTAGAGAAGCACCTGGGGGGTGCCCCGAGGGGGCACAACCCACCAGGGCGCGCCTGGGGGCCCAGGCACGGCCAGGTGGGTTGTGCCCACCTCGGTGGCCTCCCGCACCCCCTCTTTACCCTATAAATTCCCAAATATTCCGAACACCCTCGGGGTTAACCTAGATCAGAAGTTCCGCCGCCGCAAGGCTCTGTAGCCACCGAAACCAATCTAGACCCCGTTCCGGCACCATGCCGGAGGGGGTAATCATCACCGGTGGCCATCTTCATCATCTTGGCGGCCACCACAATAAGGAGGGAGTAGTCCACCCTCGGGGCTGAGGTTTTGTACCAGTAGCTATGTGTTTAATCCCTCTCTCTCTCTCTTGTGTTCTTGAGATGTCACGATCTTGATGTATCGTGGTCTTTGTTAATATAGTCGAATCATATGGTGTTTTTGAAGGAAATATGCCCTAGAGGCAATAATAAAGTTATTATTTATTTCCTTATTTCATGATAAATGTTTATTATTCATGCTAGAATTGTATTAACCGGAAACATAATACATGTGTGAATACATAGACAAACAAAGTGTCACTAGTATGCCTCTACTTTACTAGCTCGTTAATCAAAGATGGTTATGTTTCCTAACCATGAACAATGAGTTGTTATTTGATTAACGAGGTCACATCATTAGTTGAATGATCTGATTGACATGACCCATTCCATTAGCTTAGCACCTGATCGTTTAGTATGTTGCTATTGCTTTTCTTGATGACTTATACATGTTCCTATGACTATGAGATTATGCAACTCCCGTTTGCCGGAGGAACACTTTGGGTGCTACCAAACGTCACAACGTAACTGGGTGATTATAAAGGAGCATTACAGGTGTCTCCAAAGGTAGATGTTGGGTTGGCGTATTTCGAGATTAGGATTTGTCACTCTGATCGTCGGAGAGGTATCTCTGGGCCCTCTCGGTAATACACATCACATAAGCCTTGCAAGCATTACAACTAATATGTTAGTTGTGAGATGATGTATTACGGAACGAGTAAAGAGACTTCCCGGTAACGAGATTGAACTAGGTATTGGATACCGACGATCGAATCTCGGGCAAGTAACATACCGATGACAAAGGGAACAACGTATGTTGTTATGCGGTCTGACCGATAAAGATCTTCGTAGAATATGTAGGAGCCAATATGGGCATCCAGGTCCCGCTATTGGTTATTGACCGGAGACGTGTCTCGGTCATGTCTACATTGTTCTCGAACCGTAGGGTCCGCACGCTTAACGTTACGATGACAGTTATTATGAGTTTATGCATTTTGATGTACCGAAGGTTGTTCGGAGTCCCGGATGTGATCACGGACATGACGAGGAGTCTCGAAATGGTCGAGACATAAAGATTGATATATTGGAAGCCTATGTTTGGACATCGGAAGTGTTCCGGGTGAAATCGGGATTTTACCGGAATACCGGGAGGGTTGCCGGAACCCCCCGGGAGCCAAATGGGCCAACATGGGCCTTGGTGGAAAGGTGAAAGGGCTGCCCACATAGGGCTGCGCGCCTCCCCCCTTCCCTAGTCCTATTAGGACTAGGAGAAGGGGCCGGCCCCCCTCTTTCTCTTTTCCTTTTGGAGAATCCTAGTTGGAATAAGATTGGAGGGGGGGAGTCCTACTCCCGGTAGGAGTAGGACTCCTCCTGGCGCACCAAAGGGCTGGCCGCACCTCTCCCCCTTTTCCCCTTTATATACGGGGGCAGGGGGCACCTATAGACACACAATTGATCATTGAGATCGTTCCTTAGCCGTGTGCGGTGCCCCCTGCCACCATATTCTACCTCGGTCATATTGTTGCAGTGCTTAGGCGAAGCCCTGCGTTGGTAGTACATCAAGATCGTCACCACGCCGTCGTGCTGACGGAACTCTTCCTCGACGCTTTGCTGGATCGGAGCCCGAGGATCGTCATCGAGCTGAACGTGTGCTAAGAACTCGGAGGTGCCGGAGTAACGGTGCTTGGATCGGTTGGATCGGGAAGAAGACGTACGACTACTTCCTCAACGTTGTGTCAACGCTTCCGTTGCGATCTACAAGGGTACGTAGATCATACTCTCCCCCTCGTTGCTATGCATCACATGATCTTGCGTGTGCGTAGGAAATTTTTTGAAATTACTACGTTCCCCAACAGTTTTCCCTTCTCTATCTTGTTGTGATGAATTGAGTTTTTCCCTTTGAGATTCGTTGTTATCGGATTGAATACTTTTATGAATTTGAGAATACTTGATATATGTCTTGCAATTGAATACTCATGGTGACAATGGGCTATCATATCGATTCACTTGATATATGTTTTGGCACTCAACTCGCGGATTCCCGAGGTGACATTGGGGTAATCTATGCATAGGGGTTGATGCACGTTTGTAGCGACCAGACTCGGTAAGAGTCAAAGTCTCTGTGCTTACCGTGCTAGTCCCTGGATCGACTTGCTAGCACACACAATACTCGATGAAATAACAGAAATAACACACATCTCTTTATTACATCGATAGTCCAGGAGCAATACATTTATTACAAAATAGGGCATGAAGCCAATAAGAAAAATACTGCGGAAGCAAAGTAGTAAATGAGTCCAACTCCACGAGCAAGGTTGAGTGTAGAACATCGACCTATCGCACCTTAATCCTCGTCAGATATATCTGCAACGTGATAAGTTGCAGCCATATAGGTCAGTACATTGAATGTATTGGCAAGTCACATCATAAGTGTAATGAACCTACTTGTACATGCAATTTGGCTGGTGGAAAGCTCTATGTTTAGTTTTTGCATAAGGCTAGTTTTTCCCTATTAGAAAAGATGTTATTCTACTACTACACATTTGCATAGGATGAGTTGGCAAACCCAACTCCATCCGTTCCCAAGTTTCATTTAAAATCCAACTGTTTAATTAAAGGTGAGGAGATCTCCCGGCATTTCCACTACTAGATGCTCAAGTTGTCCATAACCGGGGACACGGCTAATCGATTAGGTTGACACTCTGCAGAGGTTGCGCACTTTTCCCCACAAGACTCGACCACCTCCATGATCGGAAGATCGAGACATTGTCTTACGAAAATGTTCCCCCTTAACCCACGGATAGGCCGGTACACCTACATCATTCTACATCTGCTAGCCCATCCCGGAAGGGGTCACACTAACTACTCAACTAAGCCAGAGCCCATATTGGCATGTGGCTGCACACATAAGCTTCTAGACATGAGAATACGATTGATCTCTTTGAGCCTGAGCGGATGGTCCACTAGTGGTGCACTACCATGGATTTCCCATGCGTGCCCCACTGTACTTCGCCACCATTCCAACAAGTTTCCGCCCAGGTAGTTCATTAATTATCTTAGGTCCTATTTACTACATTGTCACTCATACTTTACAATGATCACTCCCCAATCATGTCTACTTAGCGAAGCAACATAATGTAAAATGATGGCGACAATGTTATATGGTTCACACCTACCTCAATGAACTACTGGGTGAAAAGCATAGTCATGCGGCTTCAATTCCTACCATGCAGTCCTACTGCAAAGAACTAGGTGCATAATAATAACATAGGTAATGAAACATGATCAAGATGCAACTTGCCTTGGTACTGCTGGTTGAATTCTAAAGACTGATAATATTCTGCTTCGCACTCCGGGCAATCTATCGCAAAGGAAGATAAACAAACATAAGCAAACATTTTAGAAAACCAAGAAGAACATGCGAAGCAAGAAGTCTCGGAAAAACCAAATGAACATACAACACACTAAGCTACCACAAAAATATTCTAAGTGCAAAACAACATAGGCCTATGGTTCAAAAAGTGATGTGAACTATAGTGCATACTATGCATACTAGTAAAAATATTAAAGGGCAGATTCTAGTGTGTGAAAATTATTGTGACAAAGGTCTAGGTGATAGGGTTTGCCTACGGTGACAGAATGCAAAAGGAATCAACTTAATTGGAGCTTCGGTTTGGGAGATATGGCCATTTGAAGTTCGAATTCGAATCTGAATAAATTCTAATTTTAATCTACCAAAAGTTTGCAAAAAGGATACCACTGGATAGATCTAAACATGACGAAGAATTTGCCGTTGGTTTCATCAAGTTTGGATCCACGGTTTAAAAGTTATGGCTAATCTAAGACCAGGGACTAATCTGCTAATTACAGGGACTAAACAGAGAAGAAAAACTGTCGCAAACAAGTCCCTGGCCACGTGGCGGCTCGTGGCTGGCCGAAAGGCGTTCACTGCGTAGCTTATATAGTGGACTGCCACAATCTAAGAAAAACAGTGGCGGCGGTTAACTTATACAGAAACCGATCGGTTTTTTTAGAATAAAAACCCGCGGTTAACCGCGTACCAGTTCAACTAAAAAAACAAACTAACCTAATCTAATCTGAGCCTTCGGTGATCGATCATGACTCACCATATTTGATACACCCAGGCAACACCAAGATGTATTTAGACTTGAAGGAAAGTTTTTGGTGGGCCGGTATGAAGAGAGAAATTGCCGAGTATGTGGCAATATGTGATGTATGTCAGAGAGTAAAGGCAGAACATAAAAAACTAGCAGGATTACTTCAGCCGTTGCCGATACCTAATTGGAAATGGGATAAACTTGGTATGGACTTTACCACGGGGTTACCCAGGACCCGTTTAGGTTATGATTCCATTTGGGTGATAGTTGATCGTTTGACCAAGGTTGCTCACTTCATTCTAGTAAAGACCACATATACAAGTGCTAAGCTGGCAAAGATATATATGACTAGGATCGTATGTCTGCGTGGAGTTCCAAGGAGCATCGTATCAGATAGAGGAACACAATTTACCTCAAAGTTTTGGAAGCAGTTACATGAAACTTTGGGTACCAGGCTAGAGTTCAGTACAACCTTCCATCCGCAGACTGATGGGCAGACAGAGAGAGTCAATCAGATTCTGGAGGACATGTTGAGAGCTTGTGCACTAGACTATGGGTCTAGTTGGGATGATAACTTACCCTACACAGAGTTCTCGTACAACAACAGCTACCAAGCCAGTTTGCAGATGGCCCCTTTCGAGGCATTGTATGGAAGGAAATGCAGGATACCTTGATGTGGAATGGAGTTGGATATCGCAAGTTATTTGGACCTGATTTGATCAGGGATTCTGAGGAGAAGGTCAAGTTGATTCGTGACAGACTTAGGATAACTCAGTCAAGGCAGAAAAGTTATGCTTATGCTAAATGCAAGGAAGTGATCTATGAAGTGGGAGATAGAGCATATCTTAGAGTGTCTCCACTTCGAGGTATTAAGAGGTTTGGAGTCAAAGGAAAGTTAGCACCATGATTTGTGGGACCATACAGAATTCTGGAATGCAGAGGAGAGGTTGCATACCAGTTGGAATTACCAGAGGCTTTGTCAGGAGTTCATGATGTGTTTCATGTTTCCCAGCTAAAGAAGTGTCATGCAGAGATGGTGGACATTCCTTTGAGAGATACAGTGCCACTGGAGGCAATTCAGTTGGAGAATGATCTGACTTATGAGGAGAAGCCTATTAAGATTCTGGAGACTACATAGAGGATCACTCGCACGAAGATCATCAAGTTCTGCAAGGTTCAGTGGAGTCACCACACTGAGGAGGAAGCCACCTGGGAACGAGAGGAAGATCTCAGACAGGACCATCCACACCTTTTTGCTGGCCAACCCGAATCTCGAGGACGAGATTCATCTTAAGGGGGGTAGGTTTGTAACATCCCAATTTTTATTAAATTTGGATGTTAATATGATCGTTCAAGGCATATCATATTTCTTTGCATTTTGGAGTTTTTTTAAATATTCAAATAATATTTTTCCACTTGAGAAAAACAAATGAGAGGGGATAAGATGACTTCCTCAAAATATAAAAGAGTGGGAAATTTTATTTTGAATATTATTTGAAGTTTTGGAGTTTATTGATATTTATTTTATTCGCAAAAAGTGCATTAATTGCATTAGGAAAATATTTTCAAAATGTTCTGTGCTTAAGTTAATGTTCATTAGGTTCTAAATATTATATAGTTATTTTAGAAATTATTTTGGTGTTTTTATTAATTCATTTGAATTATTTAGGGCCACTTTAGTCTTCTGTAAAAAAAAACACACACGCACGCAGCCTGGACCGAAACTGGGTTCGGCCCAGGAGCGCCCTGGCCGGCCCAGCTGGCCATTTGGCCCAAGGCCAGCGCCCAGCGCCTGAAACCCTCCGACACCGGTCGACCGCCCCGCACGCGCTCTCGCTCGCTACCGCCGCCGCCACTGACTGGTGGCCCCCCGCTCCACCTCATCTCCCTCAACCTCCCGCTTGCCTTGCTCGGATGAGCTCGGTGCTGCGCTCCCGCAACCGCCGGGCGAGGCCCTCGCGGATAATGCTTATCCGCGGCACCCGCACACCCTTCCCTCGCCTATAAATGCCTCAGGCTCCCCTCTGTCGATCTCGCCGTCCCGCTTCTTCCCACGCCGCCCATAGCCGCCGCCATTGTCGTTCGCATCTGCCGGAGCCGCGCCACTCCCTCGTCCATTTCATCATCTGTGGCACCCCTAGCTCTCCTTCCTTTGTCAATTGGATCCCCGCGACAACACGCATCTGTTTGACACGTTTTTTGACCCCAGGACCCGCCGGAGCACCCGCCCCGACGACACCCGACCTCGCCGGAGCCCACGAAGCGCCGCCACCTTCGCCTTGCCGACCACGACGCCCCTGAGGAGCCCCTACGCCACCATCTAGATGCCCAATCCGCGCCACACCTCCCTGTCTTCTTCCCCGCCGCCGAGGACCACCGCAGCCGCCGCCCCCTTCGTCACCGACGCCGCGCCACTGTCTTCATCGTCGCCGGCCACCACCACCACCCGCTGTAAGCCGTCGCCCCACTCCCTCCCGTTAGATCGATCACCGATGGCTCAGATTAGATTAGGTTAGTTTGTTTTTTTAGTTGAACTGGTACGCGGTTAACCGCGGGTTTTTATTCTAAAAAACCGATCGGTTTCTGTATAAGTTAACCGCCGCCACTGTTTTTCTTAGATTGTGGCAGTCCACTGTCTAAGCTACGTGACGAACGCCTTTCGGCCAGCCACGAGCCGCCACGTGGCCAGGGACTTGTTTGCGACAGTTTTTCTTCTCTGTTTAGTCCCTGTAATTAGCAGATTAGTCCCTGATCTTAGATTAGCCATAACTTTTAAACCGTGGATCCAAACTTGATGAAACCAACGGCAAATTCTTCGTCATGTTTAGATCTATCCAGTGGTATCCTTTTTGAAAACTTTTGGTAGATTCAAATTTGAATTTATTCAGATTCGAATTCGAACTTCAAATGGCCATATCTCCCAAACCGGAGCTCCGATTAAGTTGATTCCTTTTGCATTCTGTCACCGTAGCCAAACCCTATCACCTAGACCTTTGTCACAATAATTTTCACACACTAGAATCTGCCCTTTAATATTTTTACTAGTATGCATAGTATGCACTATAGTTCACATCACTTTTTGAACCATAGGCCTATGTTGTTTTGCACTTAGAATATTTTTGTGGTAGCTTAGTGTGTTGTATGTTCATTTGGTTTTTCCGAGACTTCTTGCTTCGCATGTTCTTCTTGGTTTTCTGAAATGTTTGTTTATGTTTGTTTATCTTCCTTTGTGATAGATTGCCCGGAGTGCAAAGCAGAATATTATCAGTCTTTAGAATTCAACCAGCAGTACCAAGGCAAGTTGCATCTTGATCATGTTTCATTACCTATGTTTTTATTATGCACTTAGTTCTTTGCGCTAGGATTGCATGGTAGGAATTGAAGCCGCATGACTATGCTTTTCACCCAGTAGTTCATTGAGGTAGGTCTGAATCATATAACATTGTCGCCATCGTTTTACATTATGTTGCTTCGCTAAGTAGACATGGATTAGGGAGTGATCATTGTAAAGTATGAGTGACAATGTAGTAAATAGGACCTAAGATAATTAATGAACTACCTGGGCGGAAACTAGTTGGAATGGTGGCGAAGTACAGTGGGGCACGCATGGGAAATCCATGGTGGTGCACCACTAGTGGACCATCCGCTCAGGCTCAAAGAGATCAATCGTATTCTCATGTCTAGAAGCTTATGTGTGCAGCCACATGCCAATATGGGCTCTCGCTTAGTTGAGTAGTTAGTGTGACCCCTTTCGGGATGGGCTAGCAGATGTAGAATGATGTAGGTGTACCGGCCTATCCGTGGGTTAAGGGGGAACATTTTCGAAAGCCTATGTCTCGATCTTCCGATCATGGAGGTGGTCGAGTCTTGTGGGGAAAAGTGCGCAACCTCTGCAGAGTGTCAACCTAATCGATTAGCCGTGTCCCCGGTTATAGACAACTTGAGCATCTAGTAGTGGAAATGCCGGGAGATCTCCTCACCTTTAATTAAACAGTTGTGTTTTAAATGAAACTTGGGAACGGATGGAGTTGGGTTTGCCAACTCATCCTATGCAAATGTGTAGTAGTAGAATAACATCTTTTCTAATAGGGAAAAACTAGCTTATGCAAAAACTAAACATAGAGCTTTCCACCAGCCAAATTGCATGTACAAGTAGTGTCGTGGAATTGTCACGGCAGATGTCCTAGCGAAAGGACTTAGTCGTAGGCCCATCGCAACTAGGAAGCTTAAAGGGGTTAATCGGGACAAAGGACACGCGAGGTTTTATACTAGTTCGGCCCCTTACGATGAAGGTAAAAGCCTACGTCTAGTTGTGTTGGTATTCCTGGGGGTTTCGATCACCAAGAGGCTTAACTCGCCGGCTTGGTTATCGATCTATTGTTTCTTTCCCTAAGCCGCCACCGAGTCGTCCCCTTATATACACGGGTTGATGCCTGGTGGCCTACAGAGTCCCGGCCAGCTCATAATCGTGTCCAGCTTGGTGACTTCCTTTACATGACTTTCTCTACAAGTCTTCCCTTACATACGACGGTTTGCAATATTGGGCCCTAAGCCGCGGCTAGGCTATTGGGCCTTCTATAATATTTGATAAACTATCATCTTAATGTTTATTGGGCTTCTTGTGTAACCCTCCATTGGGGCTGACCCGGCCCCTCCTGGGCGGGTCATAACTGATAGTTATATCCCCAACATTAGGCCCCAGGTTGACTTTGAACTTCGTTCTTTGTCAATCTTCAACACTTCAACAAAATCCATCTTCTTATCCTCGCAGAAGCTCTTGTAACCCGCCATGATGTCATCTCTTGAAAACGCAAAAAACTTTTATGATGTCATCTCCCAATGGATCTTAATCTTTAATGCCTTCTGAGAATCGAGGCATCTGTGTAGTTGGATAACCATTATTCTGCTCCCCCTCGATTTTCGCGCCCGTCTGTTCACATGTTTCCTTATAAATAGGCACGCCTCGGCCTTCCTCATTCTTCTCTCTCTCTCTCCATCTTCTTCCTCTCGCTACCCTCCCGCTGCTCGAGCCTCACCGCCGCCGCGCTTCTCCTCCGTCACCGTCGACTTTGGCCGCTGCATCAACCCGAATCGATCCAGAGAACGGCGGCGACCTCCGCAGGAGATCCGTGGTTGTAAGTGTTCTTCTTTTCACTTCTCAGATCCGCATTAGGGTTTCCAGACTCCGTCGTGTTCTTCATAGTTCTTCATAGTTCGTCGTAGTTCTTCCACCGCAGGCCTCTTCTTGATCCAAAAAGATATATATGCTTGTACGGTAGCGTTTTTGTGCCTACTTTTGATGCCCACAGATCCCTTTCTCTGGTTCAAAGATCTCAGTAGAACTCACAGATTCATCTGCGCTAAACTCTTTAGGTCTAGAATTTTTCCCATTTTGAATAGCCATTTGATCAAGAATAATACCAAGCATTTAGGAAACTTGTTTGTCTCAACACTTAGCTGAATTTGCTTTTCTCGATTACCTGTAGTCATGGCGGCTTATCTTTATATGACATTAGCCCTTAACTAAGCCGCCATTACTTCCCTATATTTTCATCATTCAACTGTTAATTTCACCATTGAATTGAACTGGCATGTTGCCTTTCTTTTCAGTTCGTTTTTGAACATCATGTCGTCCAAAGTGCCAACCATCTGCAACTGGGTTCCCTCAACCGTAACTGAGGAACGTTTGAAAGAGTTCTTTACCAGAGGATTTTTGCCAGCGAAAACCGTCATGTCTTACCGTGCTCCTGACCCAGAGGAAGAATGGCCCAATCCAAGAGACGGCGAAGTGATTGTTTTTACTAACCATATGAACCGTGGCTTTTCACCGCCCGGCTCAAAGTTCTTCAGAGATGTCCTCCACTTTTTCAAACTCCATCCTCAAGATATCGGGCCCAACTCCATATGTAATATCTGCAATTTCCAAGTGCTCTGTGAGGTGCACCTTCAGGAAGAGCCGATTGTGGAGCTGTTTAGAGAATACTTTTATCTGAATCGGCAAAATGAGTGCACCAACGGCCTTAGCTTGGAGCTTGGAGGCATCTCAATTCAGCGTCGGCAGGGCGCTGTCTTCCCCCTCATAGTCTTACCGAGTCATCGCAAAGACTGGAACCAGACTTGGTTCTACTGTCAAGATATCTCACCAGCAAATGAGAAGCCACTGCCGGGTTATCGCGCCGAGCGTCTTGACTCCAAATTTGCGCTCCCTGACAAGCTTACGGTTGCCGAATGTAGGAGGTTGATCCCATACATAAAAAGGATTAACGCTTTATTGGCTTGACTGGAGTTGATCTGACCCACTGCTGGATCTCATGGCGGGTTATTCCTCTGAGCCGTCAATCAAAGTTGATGTACGAGTATGGTGGAGGCCTAGATGACTCTCTTCGTCACAGCCTCGTGCAATTAACGGAAGCAGATATTGTTTCAATGTCGACCCTTCTGGTGAACAGGAAATGCGAAGATTGCAGTATCATCGGGTTAAACCCTTTGTACAAGCTTAACCCGGTGCCAGAAGAAAGGACACTCTGATCTTTCTTATTTGTATTTTTCTCAGCCGTATTATTTAACACTTGCCTAACCTTTCATTTTGTTTTTACCTGTTTGCATGCCTAATCTGACTTCTGGAAGGTGAAATATGACCATGATGCTGCCAAGAAAGCAAGAATCGCTGCCATAACCGCCAAGAAAACGACCCAGAGGTCCAAAAAGAAGAAGAAGAGCACTGTTGAAGACTTGATGAAACTCGATGAAACTTCTGAGTCAGAGGTAGCCCTTGACTCCCTTGGCCGATTCTTTAATAATCTTATTAACACTGATCATTACCAGGACGACACGGGGGCCAGTCAGGCTGTGGAAGAAGAGGTAACTATTTCCTCCGACTCAGCACATTTGCCAAGACAGAAACTTCGAGTCGTAACCCGAAAAGTAAGGTTTTCACACCCTTTGACTTATCTGGACCCTCACTTTCTTTTGAAAAAGCAGCAACATGAGAGCCACCGTCAAGCTCGGACCAAAGACGAACCGGCTGTTGCTCTTCAACAAACTCCCCAAAAGCGCCGGAATGAGGTTTTACTTCTTTTCTTGTCTTAAACTCTGTTTAATGGATCCTTTCCCTTGCATTACTTTAACTTCATTTTATCTTTTCAGGAGGTGTCTCGCTCTTCTGGTGACTCATCGTAGACCCAATTTCTGGCCTTCAAGACTGCCCCTGGGTAATGAAAAATCCTCCTTTTTTCTGGGTTTGTTCGAATTGTATCTTTGTACTGACAGTCCTGCAACATTTCTCTTAGTGGCCAAGCTAAGTCCAAGAAGGCAAAGGCAACTAAACCGGCAGAAGACCCGCCAATCCTTGCATCTGACCCGGCCAGGCCACCTTCTCCTCCATTAACTGACGCTCCAGAAGACCCACCTGTCGATGCAGAAGCAAATCCTCCTGAGCTGTCGTTTGATGAGACCACCGTAAATCCTTCCGCAACTGGACCATCAAGCTCGGCCAACCCGCCATCACCGTCTGCACAAGACGTTTTGATCACCGGGAGCCGTTTTATTGAACCGGGGAATCCAACCGTGCTGGCTCGCCACACGGCGAAACAAGAGGCATTGGAGAAGCAGAAAGTGTGCTTTGACGTTGCCAATTATGATCATCTAAATGCCAACGATATTTTATCTGGCTATCTCAGCCATGTGCACTCCAGTCGTGACTCTGAGATCGAAATGGTCAAACAGTTGCATCTGAAATATGAGGTATGTTCTTCCGGCTTATCTATATTCCGCCAGCCCCCAAGTCTTCAGATTATAAGAGAACCAGAATGATCTATAGACTTTATGATATAGGCCAAGACTTTTACCTTTGAGACTTTTCTTGAGTTCAATAAAATAGAACAAAGCTTCACCTGTAGTCCCCAAGGGCCGGTTCATTTTGATCATAGATGAGCCGGTACTTTAAATTGTCTTGTACCGTATTCAAAGAATTTCATAATCCAGCTTAACCTTGAGAAACTTGCTGAATAGCATACATTAGCCCCCAAGTGCCAAGTGCTGTTACTTTGTAAAGTACTTGGGACTTAAAGTATGTCTTTAGAGTCAAAAGAAATTGTTTTGGCATACATTAGCCCCCAAGTGTCAAGTGGTTTTTTGTAAAGTACTTGAGACTTGAATCTTGATGTTTGAACCTTTGAGCAAAATCTTGACTCATTCGAGTATGTTTTCTTGCAGAATGCCTTATCTGAACTGTACTCGCAATTGACTGATGTGAAGACCCGGCTGGCAAGTCAGGAAGCAGAAATCAAGTCAGCTAACTCCAAATTGCAAATAAGTCTCTCTGAGACAGAAAATTTAAAGACCAGCTTCGCTGCCAAGAAGAAAAGCTGGGCAGAGGAAAAAATGCTTCTGACACAACGCGCCGAGAAGGCCGAATTAGCCCTTGAAGAGGTTTCGACAGAACTGAATGGTTTAAAGGGCCGGGTGTCTCAAATGGTGGCCGCCATCTTTGGTAAGCCGTCTATCTGCAATCCTATGTACTCCTTTGCTGATCCGGAATATAATCCGCCAACTGACTTTGTTTATAAAATATGTGCAGGCCCACGGAGCAAGAATCTGAGCCAAGATCATGTGATTAAACTGAATGCAGTATATACTTTAGTAGAACAACTGTATATTGGCACACAACGGGCGCTTGCTGCCATCTCTCCTGCCAATCAAGGACCCAACCGTCTCAGCGATGTTTTAAAGAAGCTGTCAATTTTGCCCGCCCAGTTCCAAGAGGTTAAGCACTCCTGCGCGAGAGCCGGAGCTTTGACTGCCCCGAGCCGCTTCAAGTCTTGGGTGCCAGATGTAGCCAGAGGGTACCCCACGGTAAAGGAAGACGGGTCACTGTTTGAACAGGACGACTTCCTTGCTTGCGTGAGGGAGGTGCGACCTCAGGCGACTATTCTTGGAGATGAAACCAACATCGACAAGTACCAGCCGGGTTTTGATGTTGAAAATAAGAAGATGGCAACTCCCTCGTACAAGGTGACAGATTTAATCCCACCTGTTCGTGAAAATACATTTGCCCCGGAAGTTGACCCGGCCGGCCTGATTGACGAAGAAGCAGAATTTGTTGCCGTGAATGGTTTTGACTTGTCAAAACCGAGCATCCAGTTATCAGAGGACGGTGATCCGGCGAGGGAGGAGCAATAACCATCTTCATGGGCTTTAAAAGCCTTGTAATAGTTTAGTTGTGAAAACACTGCATGCTTTGCTTATGCCATCACGCATAAAACACTTGTATGTGATGCTGTATTTCCTGATGTCAATATATGCATCATATTTATGATTATCCCTGTAATACTTTAGCTCTATTCCTATAAATACAATAAAAAACCTGGCTTGGCGGCTTAGTACCGAACGGGTTAAAACACCCGGCTTGTAGCCAATATGAAAACAAAAACAAATATAAAAAGAAAAGCAGGGCTGAACTAACCCTTTGGTTAATGCAACAGGCAATTGCATATAAACAACAGCCATACTTGTACCTTTGATCCTTAAACCACCGGTTTAAATAATCCGGGTGATGAAGTTGATAACTCAATCTTTTTGAGAAGTCAATGCTTCTATACTTAATGATCATCATACCTTGGCAGATTTGTTGTCAAATAGTCTAGCCGGCGAAGAAGATAATGCTAATTATTTGTGAAATTGAAACAACAAAAAATTAAAAAGCAAAAAACAGGTAATAAGTATGATTTAACTTTGTATTTGGGGGTTTCTGATTCGAATACGATCAGTAAACCGGACCAAAGGGGTTAAGCTAAGGTTCGAATACGACCATATAGCCCCAGTGGCTTTGGCGTTGCGCCAATCAAGAGGGTACCGACAGCTATGTTCTCTTTGGTTCGAATATGACCTATGTTTGAACATGATGCCCCCAAATGACCTTGAGAGGTTTTTAACGACCCTCATTCGAATACGATCCAATTCGGACCCAAAAGGGGTTAAGCTATGATTCGGATACGATCAAGAAGCCCCCTAATGAGTTTGGCCTTAAGCCGATCAAGAGGGTTACGATAGCTATGTTCTCTTTGGTTCGAATACGACCTATGTTTGAACAGGAAGCCCCCAAGTGACCATGAGAGTTGAAGCTAGATTCGAATACGATCATAAGCCGGACCAAAAAAGGTTAAACTTGATTCAAATATGATCAGCTACTTAATGGTCATTTGAAAATAAGAAATAACAAAGATGCATAATCTTTTGAAAAAGGAAAGAGACCGATGGTCCTGCTTTATTACTTATCATGGTATATACAATGTTAAAGTATGTACATGATGAGAGCCGGTGGCTCATGTGTAGTATGGCCGAAGTTGAGCAATGTTCCACGGCCGGCGGGTCTCTTCCTACGACTTACGTGAGTCTTTATGCTCTCGAACGTCAATGAGGTAATATGACCCGTTGTTTAAGTTCTTGCTGACCACAAAAGGTCCTTCCCAAGGTGGGGATAACTTGTGTGCATCTGACAGATCCTGGATGAGCCGGAGCACCAGGTCACCTTCCTGAAAAGTCCTGGACTTAACCCGGCGGCTGTGATAATGGCGCAGGTCCTGTTGATAAATTGCCGATCAAGCCGCTGCTAAGTCTCATTCCTCATCTAACAAGTCAAGTGCATCCTGTCTGGCTTGTTCATTATTAGCTTCAACATAAGCCGCCACACGGGGCGAGTAATGATGGATGTCACTAGGCAGCACTGCTTCTGCACCATACACCATGAAGAAAGGTGTGTAACCTGTGGACCTGTTCGGTGTGGTGTTGATACTCCACAACACCAAGGGTAATTCCTCTACCCAATAACCCGGCGTGCGCTGTAAGGGAACCATAAGCCGGGGCTTGAGACCTTTTAAAATTTCCTGATTCGCTCTCTCAGCTTGACCATTGGACTGAGGATGAGCTACAGAAGAAACATCAAGCCGGATATGCTCACGTTGACAAAACTCCTCCATAGCTCCTTGGGACAGATTAGTGCCATTGTCAGTGATAATGTTGTGTGGAAAACCAAAACGGAAGATCACCTTTTTCATGAACTGAACCGCCGTGGCCGCATCACACTTACTCGCCGGGTCTGCCTCAACCCATTTTGTGAGTTTATCAACTGCCACTAAAAGATGTGTCTTTTTATCCTTAGACCTTTTGAAAGGTCCCACCATGTCAAGCCCCCATACCGCAAATGGCCAAGTGATTGGAATCATCCGGAGTTCTTGAGCCGGCACATGTGCTCATTGTGTGAACTTTTGACATCCATCACATCTGCTGACCAGATCCTCCGCATCAGCGTGAGCCGTCAACTTGTAAAAACCGTGACGAAAAGCCTTGGCCACCAGAGATTTTCACCTGGCGTGATGACCACAATCGCCTTCATGGATCTCACGAAGTATTTCTTGGCCTTCTTCAGGGGAAACACACCGCTGAAACGCTCCAGAGACGCTGCGATGGTATAATTCTCCATCAGAAATCGTCATTGACTCAGACCGCCGGGTTATCTATCGAGCCAGGGGCTCATCCGCTGGCAACTTGCCCCGGGTCATGTAAGCCAAGAATGGCACTGTCCAATCTTGGATGACATGAAGAGCCGCCACCAACTGTGCCTCCGGGTCAGGAACGGCTAGATCTTCTTCTGTGGGCAACTTAACAGACGGGTTATGCAAGACATCTAAAAAAGTGTTAGGTGGCACCGGCTTACGCTGAGATCCCAACCGGCTTAGAGCATCAGCCGCTTTGTTCTTCCTTCGGTCAATATGCTCCACCTGATATCCTTTGAAATGTCCTACAACCGCATCAACTTCACGGTGATAAGCCGCCATGAGAGGGTCTTTGGAATCCCACTTGCCTGATACCTGTTGAGCCACTAAATCCGAGTCGCCAAGACACCTGACCCGGCTCAGGCTCATCTCTTTGGCTACTTGAAGACCATGGAGCAAGGCTTCATACTCTGCTGCGTTGTTAGTGCAAGGAAACATCAACCATAGCACATAACAAAATTTGTCACCTCGAGGGGAGGTTAAAACAACTCCAGCCCTAGAGCCTTCCAACTGTCTGGATCCATCAAAATGAATAGTCCAATACGTGTTGTCTGGTTTCTCTTCTGGCATCTGCATTTCTGTCCAGTCATTGATAAAATCAACCAGTGCTTGAGACTTGATCGCAGTACGTGGCATATACTTCGATCCATGGGACCCAAGCTCAATGGCCCACTTGGCGACTCGTCCAGTGGCTTCTATGTTTTGAATGATGTCTCCCAATGGAGCAGAGCTAACCATAGTGATTGGGTGACCCTGAAAATAATGTTTAAGCTTCTGGCTCGCCATGACCCCATACACTAGCTTCTGCCAATGTGGATAGCGTTGTTTGGATTCAATTAATACCTCACTGACGTAGTAAACCGGCCGTTGAACCGGATGTTCTTTGCCAACCTCCTTGCGCTCCACCACAATTGCCACACTAACAGCTCGTTAATTGGCGGCTACGTATAACAACAGCGGCTCTTTCTCAATTGGAGCCACAAGGACCGGCGGCTTAGCAAGCCGTGTCTTCAGATTTTCAAAAGCAGAGTTTGCAGCATCTGAAAGTGCAACTATCCCTAGGTGGTTTTGGTAATTCATAACAACATATAGCTCATTGAGCTAATGCTATTTCAAGATGATTATTTCAGGAAAGCTCAATGATTAGCATGGCATGGATGTGAAAGTGGAACCTCAAAATGCTAAGGACAAAGGATTGGCTCAAGCTCAAAAGCTCAAGACTCTTCATTTTATATTTTAGTGATCCAAGATCACATTGAGTCTTTAGGAAAAGCCAATACTATCAAGGAGGGATGAGGTGTTGCTTAATGAGCCTCTTGCTTCATGTGCTTAGTGATATGCTCCAAAACCCTCAACTACTTTCCCATATCCACATATGACCTAAACCCTAAGCCAAACTCGGTCCTACCGATTCTTTCTATCCGGCGCCACCGAGTTTCACTTGTCATAAGCCACTGCCAAACCCTATCAATTCGGTTCTACCGATAGGGATCTCGGTCTCACCGAGATGGGATTGCAAACTCTCTGTTTCCCTTTCGTAACTTTTCGGTCTCACCGAAAGAGCGTATCGGTCCCACCGAGATTGCAATGTAAATTCAGTGTTTCCTTTTTGTATCGGTCTCACTGAAAGAGCAAATCGGTCCCACCGAGTTTGCCTGACCAACTCTCTGGTTAGCTAATTACCAAAATCGGTCTCACCGAGTTTGTGTAATTGGTCTCACCGAGATTACGTTATGCCCAAAACCTAACCATATCGGTCCTACCGAGTTGCATGTCAGTCCCACCGAAAATCTCTAACGGTCACTAGGTTTACCTTTTCAGTCCGACCGAGTTTGTTGATTCGGTCCCACCGAGATTGGAAAACTGTGTGTAACGGTTGGATTTTGTGTGGAAGCTATATATACCCCTCCACCTCCTCTTCATTCGTGGAGAGAGCCATCAGAACACATACACAATTCCAACTCATATGTTCTGAGAGAGAACCACCTACTCATGTGTTGAGACCAAGATATTCCATTCCTACCATATGAATCTTGATCTCTAGCCTTCCCCAAGTTGCTTTCCACTCAAATATTCTTTCCACAAAATCCAAATCCTATGAGAGAGAGTTGAGTGTTGGGGAGACTATCATTTGAAGCACAAGAGCAAGGAGTTCATTACCTACACACCATTTGTTACTTCTTGGAGAGTGGTGTCTCCTAGATTGGCTAGGTGTCACTTGGGAGCCTCCGACAAGATTGTGGAGTTGAACCAAGGAGTTTGTAAGGGCAAGGAGATCGCCTACTTCGTGAAGATCTACCGCTACTGAGGCAAGTCCTTCGTGGGCGATGGCCATGGTGGGATAGACAAGGTTGCTTCTTCGTGGACCCTTTGTGGGTGGTTGCTTCTTCGTGGACCCTTTGTGGGTGGAGCCCTCCGTGGACTCGCGCAACCGTTACCCTTTGTGGGTGGAGCCCTCCATGGACTCGCGCAACCGTTACCCTTCGTGGGTTGAAGTCTCCATCAACGTGGATGTAGGATAGCACCACCTATCCAAACCACGGGAAAAACATCCGTGTCTCCAATTGCGTTTGAATTCTCCAAACCCTTCCCTTTACATTCTTGCAAGTTGCATGCTTTACTTTCCGCAGCCAATATACTCTTTGCATGCTTGCTTGAATTGTGTGATGGTTGCTTGACTTGTCCTACAATAGCCAAAATCTGCCAAGAACTAAAATTGGGAAAAGGTTAAGCTTTTATTTGGTCAAGTAGTCTAATCACCCCCCCTCTAGACATACTTTCGATCCTACAAGTGGTATCAGAGCTTTGGTCTCCATTTGCTTTGATCTCCATAGCTTTTGGTGGTCATAGCCTTGGTTTCACAACCTAGGAGAGTATGGCGTCTAGCGAGGGAAATTATCACCGTAGAGGTCCTTACTTTGATGGTACTAATTTTGCTAGTTGGAAGCATAAAATGAAAATGCATATTCTTGGACATAACCCCGCCGTTTGGGCTATTGTGTGTGTTGGTTTGCAAGGTGACTTCTTTGATGGGAAAGAACCAAACCGTGAAGCTACCGCGGATGAGTTGAAGATGTTGCAATACAATGCTCAAGCTTGTGATATTCTCTTCAACGGATTGTGCCCCGAAGAATTCAACAAAATCAGCCGTCTTGAGAATGCAAAGGAAATTTGGGACACTTTGATTGATATGCACGAAGGTACCGACTCCGTCAAGGAATCCAAGTTGGATGTGCTTCAAAGTCAACTTGACAAATTCAAAATGAAGGATGGTGAAGGTGTCGTTGAAATGTACTCTAGGCTTGCTCTCATCACAAATGAGATTGCCGGCTTAGGAAGTGAAGAGATGACCGATAGATTCATCATCAAGAAGATTCTAAGAGCCTTGGATGGAAAATATGATACCGTGTGCACATTGATCCAAATGATGCCCAATTACAAAGATCTCAAGCCAATGGAGGTGATTGGAAGAATTGTTGCTCATGAGATGTCACTTAAGGATAAAGAGGAACTTCACAACAAATCAAGTGGTGCCTTCAAAGCCTCATGTGAAGCCCCTACATCATCAAGTAAGAAACAAAACTTCAATGAAGAATTGAGCTTAATGGTGAAGAACTTCAACAAGTTCTACAAGAGTAGAAGCAAAGATAGAAGCTTCAAGTCAAGGTCCTACAATGACAAAAGATCTTCTAGTCGAGAGCGAAACTGTTACAGTTGTGGAAGACCCGCACACTATTCCAATGAGTGTACGGCTCCCTACAAGAGAAGAGAAGATTCTCCAAAAAGAAGAAGCAAAGAATCACCACCAAGAGAGAGAAGGAGTAGAGATGATCGTTATGAACGAAGATACTCACGGAGAAGCAAGGATTCGGAAAGGAAGGAAAAATCATCAAGGAGCTACACAAAACGAAGACATCAAGCTCATGTTGGTGAATGGGTATCCGGCTCCGACTCCGACAGCCACTCCGAGAGAAGTTATCACTCCGACTCTGAAGATACTCAAGATGAAGGTGTTTCTGGTCTAGCACTTGTGTCAACCAACTCCTACGACATATTTGACTCACCAAATGAAGGAATTGGAAGATGCTTCATGGCCAAAGGTCCTAAGGTAACACACCCCGAGTATGTTGATTTCAATAGTGATGAAGATGACTTGTTAGGTGATGATTTGCTTGTTGACAACTCTAGTGATGAATACGATGATGAAACGTCAATTAATCATGCTAATCGAGATAAAATGAATGACAATGATAAGGAGAAGATTGAGGCTCTAACTAAAGAACTAAACACTCTTAAGTTAGCTCATGAAACTATCTTCGAATATCATCGAGAACTTTTAAGAGCTCATGAGAAATTACGCTTTGAAAAGCTCAATCTTGAGCAAGAGCATGAGTTCTTAAAAGCAATCAATGATGATCTCCGCAAGAAAAGTTCTTCTTACATTGCCAAGCGTTTACTCTTATCCACTTACATGCCTCAAGTCAAGTCTAGTAACAAGAACAAGAAAGATTCTTCCTCTAGCAGTAACAATGATCATGCTAAATCCAATATTGTTGCTTCTAGTAGTTCTCTTGATTCCACTAATGATTCTCTTAGCCAAGTTACACTTGAGCAAGAAAATAGCTTATTGAAGGGAATTATAGAGAAAGGAGTGTACAAAAGCCTTGCCGGGAGTAAGCAATTTGAGGAAATTGTGCGCAAGCAAGGAATGCACCGGAAGAATCAAGGTGTTGGTTTTGAATGAAAGTTCAATGCCAATGGAGTTGAATGGGAAGAAGATCAATACCCCAAGACAAAGTTTGTTCCTCAACAAGAGAAGTATGATACTTCTTTCAAGGGGACACAAGCTCAAGATGATCTTCCACCACAAGACTACGAGCAAAAAGGCAAGGACAAGCTTCAAGAGGAAATTGATGCATTTGAAGAAGCTCCTAAGACCTTAGTCAAGTGGATTCCCAAGACTACTTCAAGTTCCACTTCATCAAGTATGACTACAACTCCAAGGATTCCCATCAAGATGGTGTGGATCCAAAAGAAGAAGAACTAGAGAGTTCTTGAGGGTGACTCCAACAACATACTTCACTCTTATCATTTTGGCAAGAACAAGTGCAATCAACTTCCACATCTTGCACTAGTTCAAGGAGTCACAAACCCTCTTGTTGGTAAGACAAGGGACAAGGTAACCTAAAAGTTTTCATGGACATCATCTTGTGTGTGCATCACTCTATGTCTATGGACATCCTTGTTTGTTCCTTGTGGGACTAACCCATGTAGGTATTGAAAGTGCAATTCACTCAAATGGATAGCTCCAAGTGATCTACATCAACATTGAGCATCCACATCTTCAACATCTACATGAAGTCATCATCAACAAAACCCGAGGTTAGTTCATCCCTCTAAGGGGGGATATCACATCTAGGGGGAGGTTTACTCCAAGACTTGAGCTAAAGCAACTCTAAAGATGTGAACACAACAATGCTTCATGTAAAAGTGGTAACCCCACTTGAGCTTAAACGATGAGTATGACCTATGATCAAGTGTTCTCACTTGACTCCTAAGTCAATATACTCATATATAGATGACCTTGTCATCGCAAATTGCTTGATAGATGCTAGAATTGGTTGTGCATGCCTTGTCACATATTTCATTTGCCATCTTATTGTGTGAGCATGCTGGTTGCATATTTTACTCATTCGAAGACATCCACTTGTTGTTTTGATTGTTTGGTTTTATTTCCTTTTGCCAAGTGGATGGACAAGAATGCCTAAGAACCTCCTCTAGCTATCTATGCTTTTCTCGTCTCAAACTCTATTCATGCTACATCACAAAATTTGATCAAGTCAGATTCGAACCACTCTGTGTGAGGAGCGCTCGGAGTCCCCGATTCGTCATAGACTTAAACTTCCAAAACCTCTTTATGATTCTCGGTCTGACCGATACCCCACTTTCGGTCCTACTGAGATCATTAAGTTGATCTAGGTTTTCGATCTCGGTGCAACCGATTTGAACCTTTCAGTCACACCGAGTTTCAGTAACTGCTTGCAGTTATGAATCTCGGTGCCACCGAGTTGTTCCACTCGGTCACACCGACAGGGTCAGGCTATATATAGTCATGGGCAAAAAATTTGGAAATTTCTCCGAACCCCTTCGCCCGCGCGATAGCCTGCTCTGCCAACTTGGTCTCCGGATCGTCTTCTCGCCGCCAGCCGCCTCCAGTCGCTGGTCTCCATCACCGTCAACGGAATTCTACCCCGCCGTTGCCACCGTAGCGAGTCTCCGCTGAACTAGGGTATGGACTCGATCTTTGTGCTATTCTCCAATCCGATTCTTAGCACATTGTGATCATCATGATTCTTGCCACGATTGAAACACTCCTATCCAGTCAATGCGCTTGTAGATTAGGTTTGATTCGAAAATTTTAGGGTTAGGTTTCCGCCGAAACCATCTCGGACCCACCGAGTTGAAAAACTCGGTCCCACCGATTTGGCTTATGCCATTGCACAAGTGAGACTCGGTCTGACCGAGAATTACTTATCGGTGTGACCGATTATGGAACTTTGTGAAACCCTAGCAGTCTCGGTGCCACCAAACTGTGACTCGGTCCAACCGAGTTCACTAGTTTAGGTTCCAAATCTGCTTCGGTATCACCGAGTTTAAAAATCGGTAGATCCGAGATGATTTCAGTGGGAAACTAAAACTAAGTTTTTGGATCATTCTTTTGCAAAAATCTCTGCATTTTGTGATGCTCATCCACTCTATCTCATCTATAACCTATTCACAGGGTCAGCAGTCAGAGTTTGCAACATGTCTGATCAGAGTGACAGCCAGAATGTGTCAGAACAGCAAGTGCACATGAGTGAGGGCACTAGTCCCTCAAGTTCTTCAGATGATGGCAGCAGGAGCACCCCTAGCAATTTGCCAAAAGCTGCCACCAAACAGAGGAAGAAGAGAACTTCGGATTCTGAGGATGAAGATTATGTGGCAGAACAGGAAGCCACATCAAAGAGAGTTGAGCCAGCACAGGGCACAAAGCCAGGGTTAAAGATCAAAAGGCCAGCATGCAGGCAGCCTATGTCAAAGGCCAGAGCTTCAACTGAGAAACCCACTCCCATAGAGCCAGTTGCTGCTGAAGGCAAGAAAATGAAGGAAAGGGTCAAGAAGACCGTAGCCAGAGTGCTTGGAAAGGCTTCCATCATGGAAGAAGAGGAAGAAGAAGAGGTAGCTGCACCAGCACCTAAGGCACCCAAGCTAATGGGTGATGCCATAAGATCAGGGGCAGCTGCTTCCAAGGCCAAGCCAGCTCCAAAGCCAAAACCAAAGAGGAATACGAGGAGCATACCAGCTGCTGAGAAGAACAAGGCCCCAGTGCCTGAAGCTGCAGAAGAAGATGATGAAGAGCAAGTACTCAGAAAACTCAAGCCCAAGATCCCAGACCACAATGATGCTCATCCTGTGGCTGAGGATATGAAGCTCAGGAGAGACTCAGGGCTGAGGAAGTGGAGAGAAGCAGATCCGTATGCTTCAAGGAGAAGAACTGCTGTGGATTACAGATTTCACACCAAGGAACAGCAGGACTTCTATGAGACAGTTTTGCTTGACAAGAAGCCAATAGTCTGTGACATGAGATGGGTCGACTGGGAATACATCAAGGAAAACGAAGAGTACTACCCTGGAGTGTATGACAGCTTTAATGCTTGTGGAGTAGCAGACTTTGTTGGGCAGAAGCTCACAAAGTGGAATGAGGAGCTTATCATGCAGTTCTACTCCACATCACACTTTTATCCAGATGGTAGGATAACTTGGATGTCTGAAGGTACGAGGTACCAATCTACTGTTGCTGAGTGGGCACAGCTCATCAATGCCCCAGAGGAGCATGAGGATGACTTGGACATTTATGCCAAGAAGAAGATGGACCACAACTCTATGTCCAACATGTACAAGGAGATTCCAAATGAAGCACTTAACACTTTCAAGTTTGGCTCAGTGCATTATCTTCTGTCAGGGCTGCCAACTATTAATTGGATTTTGAGGCACACTCTCTTGCCCAAGTCAGGTGATCACAAGATGATCAGAGGCCATGCAATCAATTTGCTTCATGTATTTGATGTACCTCAGAAATTCAAGGTCATGAGCCTCATGGTAGAGACTATCAAGAGGACTGCAGCAGATCAGAAGAGGAGTTGTGGTTATGCCCCTCAAATTCAGGAGCTCATTAACTCCAAGATGGGCACGGGCATATACTTATTGGACAAGGAACACCTGCCCATCCGTCTAGATTTTGAAGATAATCAAGTTGTTATGACTGAGAATGAACCGTCGTCTGCACAAGCACAAGCAAAGAAGGAGAAGGCAAGGAAGGAGAAAGCTGCCAAGATGCCAACTCAAGAGGAGGCATCTGAGTATTTCTTGAAAACCAAACAAGAGCAGCTTGGTTACCTGATTGCATCCACCCTGCGGATTGAGAAAGGACTAGCCACCCTAACTCAGAACCAGGCAAGCCTAGAGAGAATCATGGAACAAAAGTTCTATGACCTGGATGTCAAGGTGACAGAGATTCAGACTGCAGTGGAGCAGCTCCAAGATGACATGCAGGAGAGGAGAGGCAGGACTACAACTGATGCCTTTGCCAGAGTGCCACGAGGTCCGAGGTCGTCTGTAGTGCCAGTTCCTGACACAAGAGCAACTGCCTCAGCTCCAGCCATAGCACCAGCCCAACCTGCTCCAGCGTCTACTTCAGCTCCTACTCCAGCGTCTACTTCAGCGTCTACGGAAACCATCGTCCTTGGAGTGATCCGGACTCCACCACCACCTGAAGATCAAGCTTGAGCGTCGATCTAGCACTATGCATTTTCTAGGAACTTTTTGGTAACTTGTTGCCAAAGGGGGAGAAAAATGTATAGATCATAGGCTTCGAGAGAGAGAGTGTTGCTTTTTTCTCTCTTGCTTTATTTGGTGGTTTTTCGAACTTTGTTTGCTTTTGAGTGCTTGAGATACTATGCTTGTGAGACATTGATGATCATGTGTTTGATCATAAGCTACACTTAATGCTTGCTTAATGCTATTATCTTATCTATCTTATGTGATCATTCACTATTCTTGGTGATGAGTGCATGTATTTCATTCTTATCATTTTAAGCGCTCCACCAAGATGTATGTGACATGGAAGAGTAACCCATGACTCTAACTCTTTGTACATTTGCAGTCCAAAGCAAATTTTAATATGCACAAATTTAGGGGGAGCTCTTACTTATCACATACTTCTCAAAGCGACAATATATTTCATGCTTATTATCATTTGTCGAAGCTTTGATCTATATGTTGTCATCAATTACCAAAAAGGGGGAGATTGAAAGTGCAATTATCCCTATGTGGTTTTGGTAATTCATAACAACATATAGCTCATTGAGCTAATGCTATTTCAAAATGATTATTTCAGGAAAGCTCAATGATTGGCATGGCATGGATGTGAAAGTGGAACCCTCAAAATGCTAAGGACAAAGGATTAGCTCAAGCTCAAAAGCTCAAGACTCTTCATTTTATATTTTAGTGATCCAAGATCACATTGAGTCTTTAGGAAAAGCCAATACTATCAAGGAGGGATGAGGTGTTGCTTAATGAGCCTCTTGCTTCATGTGCTTAGTGATATGCTCCAAAACCCTCAACTACTTTCCCATATCCACATATGACCAAAACCCTAAGCCAAACTCGGTCCTACCGATTCTTTCTATCCGGCGCCACCGAGTTTCACTTGTCATAAGCCACTACCAAACCCTAGCAATTCGGTTCTACCGATAGGGATCTCGGTCTCACCGAGATGGGATTGCAAACTCTCTGTTTCCCTTCCGTAACTTTTCGGTCTCACCGAAAGAGCGGATCGGTCCCACCGAGATTGCAATGTAAATTCAGTGTTTCCTTTTTGTAACTTTTTGGTCTCACCGAATGTAGCGACCGGACCTCAAACAGTCTGATCTCTGTGCTCCGGTGTCATCCCTGGATCAGTAGTGCTGACACCACACAGTACTCGAAGGATTTATAGCAGAGTAGCAATCACACACTTATTACATCGGAATGTCTCAAAAGAGAACTTATTACAATAAATATGGCTTAAGGCCATCTAATAACGATAACAGCGGAAGGCTTGGAAGATAAGTGAGTCCATCAACTCCAACGGCATCACTGAGTATAGAACCACGACCTAAAACTCCTTACTCGTCGTCTGAAAAGTCTGCAACATTAACGTTGCAGCCCGAAACGGGTCAGCACATGGAATATGCTGGCAAATAACACATAGAGAGTAATGGAATGAAACAGCTATACTATATGCATATTTGGCTGGTGGAAAGCTCTATGGTTACAGTTTTGCGTAAAGCCAATTTTTCCCTACTCAAAGGAATAAATTTAATTAACTATCATGGTGGTTGTTAAACATTGAGAATGGTTGACAGCATTCTCAATCCCAATTAATACATCATTTAACCCAACAAAATTAATTTAGAGTAACATGTTGAGATTCACATGATAATCCAGTACTAGATACTCAAGATGTCCATAACCGGGGACACGGCTAACCATGATTAGTTTGTTACACTCTGCAGAAGTTTGCGCACTTTTCCCCACAAGACTTAATCGCCTCCATTTGGTTTCTCGCACTACAGGGTGTTTGAGAAGACGGATGACCGAGACATAGTCTTTCAGAAGCGCTAGCACCTTACGATCGGGTAGACCGTACCCACCTACATCCCCTACATCTGCTAGTCTACCACTGTAAGAGTTCGCACAACTTAGTCAACTATGCCAGAGCCCATAATGGCTTGTGGTTGCACACGGAAGTTTCTAGTATGAAAAATCTCATGATCCCTTTGAGCCTGGGTGGCGGTCTAAAAGAAAAACAGGCAAGTCCTGGAAACCCCAGGTGCCTCAATCCTCCAAGATGTGTGTTTAAGTTGCCACCTTAGATAAACCATTAATTATCAATCTCACATCTGTCATGGATATCACTCACCCAATCCACGTCTACTAGCATAGCATGGCATAATAAGCAAACGTAGAAGTAACTCCCAAAGGTTTGATAATAAACAGGTAATAGGTACTACCTCATCTACATCCCATCCCACAATTTAATTAGATCCTAATCATGCAATGTGTGAGGATTGATCTAATGCAAGAAAACTGGGTTGTAGAAAAAGTATGATCAAAGTGTTACTTGCCTTGCTGATGATCCGCGAAACCTAGAGATTCGAAGTAACAAGCGGCGCACTCCGGGTATTCTATGGCAGACAAACACACAAGCATACAATAAGTACTCATCTAATGCACAGGTAAAACTCAAATAGAAGATCTAACCAGAAAGTTCAACTTAAGAACCCTGGTTTGCAAAAAGAATCAAATCGAACGAAGCAAAAGAAGTCAAACGGCGAAAGAAAACAACTTCGTTCTAGTAATCTGGATCTAAGTCAAATTTTACAGTAGCAAAAACATGTTTAAGTTGATTATTCGGAAAGAGGGTTTCGAGACGAAACTCCAGGCGCTTGAATCGCCTGATTCCGATAAACGAGCGAAAAGTTATACTAAAACGAAAATCGGATCAGAAATCGCGATCAGAAAATAACCGCGAAAAATCCGACGAAAAAGAAAAACGACGAACATAATTTTTTTACGGCACAGAAAACAAGGCGGCGACGAACCTCGGGCGGCGCGCTGCTCCGGCGAGTCGGCGGCGGGGCGGCGGGCGGCGGCGGCTGGCCTAGGGTTAGGGTTAGCTGGCGGCTGGGCTCTCTCGGGCTCTCGGGCGGCGCCTTATAAAGGCCCCGGCCAGTGGTGTCCTGGCCGAGTACGGCCCAAAGTCGGTTCCGCATTTTTTTTAATAATTCCGCTCGGAAGAAAAATAAAAGGAAATACTAAACGGACTCCAAAAATCACGAAATAAATTTTGCCGGGTTTCTAAAATCAAACCCGATAAAGTGAACATTTATCTGGGCCCAAACTACAACTTTGAAAAACGCGCATTTTTCCTAAATTCAAATAAAAATACCGAAAAACTCCTAAATAAATCTTATTTGATTTTTTTATTAAATCCTCAATATTTCTATATTTTGGGAAAGTCATTTTATTCCCTCTCTCATATTTTTGTAATAGAAATAATTGATGATAAAATAAATAAAATCAAATGATCATGTTTACATAATTTGAGAAAAGTCAAATATGTAAATAACGAAATCCCCAACTCTCTCCGTGGGTCCTTGAGTTGCTTAGGATTTTCTAGGATCAAAACCAAAAGAAAAATAAAATATGATATGCATGATGATCTAATGTATAACATTCCAAATTGAAAATTTGGGATGTTACAAACCTACCCCCCTTAAGATGAATCTCGCCCTCGAGATTCGGGTTGGCTAGAAAATAGGTGAGGGTGGTCCTTGAGCAAATCTTCCTCTCGCTCCCAGGTGGCTTCATCCTCCGTGTGGTGGCTCCACTGAACTTTGCAAAACTTGATAACCTTGCTGCGAGTAACTCGGCTGGCAAACTCGAGAATCTTGACTGGTTTCTCCTCATAGGTCAAATTGTTATCCAACTGAATTGCTTCTAATGGCACTGTGTCTTTCAAAGGTATGTCAGCCATCTCCGCGTGACACTTCTTCAACTGAGAAACGTGAAACACATCATGAACTCCTGTTAATCCTTCTGGCAATTCCAACTTGTAAGCCACTTCTCCCATAAGCTCCAAAACTCGATATGGTCCTACAAATCGTGGCGCTAACTTCCCCTTAACTCCAAAGCGCTTAATCCCTCGAAGTGGGGATACTCGAAGATAAACTCTGTCTCCAACTTCGTCAACTATCTCTTTGCGTTTAGAATCTGCGTAGCTCTTCTGCCTGGACTGGGCTACCTTGAGCCTATCGCGAATCAACTTCACCTTCTGTTCAGACTCCTTAATCAGATCTGGTCCAAACAACTAGCGGTCTCCAACTTCGTCCCATGACAACGGTGTCCTGCACCTCCTTCCGTACAAAGCTTCGAAATGTGCCATCTTCAAACTGGTCTGATAGCAATTATTGTAAGAGAACTCTGCATATGGCAAATTATCGTCCCAACTAGATCCATAATCTAGCGCACAAGCTCTCAGCATATCCTCCAAAATCTGATTGACTCTCTCAGTCTGTCCATCTGTCTGCGGATGAAAAGCTGTACTAAATTCTAACCTAGTACCCAAAGTCTCATGCAACTGCTTCCAGAACTTTGAGGTAAACTGGGTTCCTCTATCTGATACGATGCTCCTCGGAACTCCATGCAAACATACGATCCTGGTCATGTATATCTTTGCCAACTTAGCACTGGTGTAAGTGGTCTTTACTGGGATGAAATGAGCTACCTTCGTCAATCGATCGACTACAACCCAAATCGAGTCATAGCCTGAACGAGTCCTTGGTAATCCCGTGATAAAATCCATGCCTAGCTTATCCCATTTCCATTTGGGTATCGGCAATGGTTGCAACAATCCTGCTGGCTTCTGATGCTCTGCCTTTACTCTCTGACATACGTCAGAAACTGCTACATACTCCGCAATATCCATTTTCATTCCGGTCCACCAGAAAATATCCTTCAAATCCAAATACATCTTGGTATTTCCTGGGTGAATCGAATACGGTGAATCATGTGCCTCTTGCAGAATCAACTTCCTGATTTCCGGGTTATTGGGCACGTAAACACGGTCTTCAAACCATAGGGTGTCATGCTCATCCTCGCGAAATCCTTTAGCTTTTCCTTTGCTCAGTTTCTCCTTTATAGCGGCAATCTCTTTGTCAGTTTTCTGAGCTTCTCTGATTCTGTCCATCAAGGTTGACAGAATTTCTAGTGCTGCTACATAGCCTCTCGGAACTATTTCCAAACATAGTTCATGAAGATTTTCTGCTAACTCCTTGGGTATTTCTCCCGTCATTAGGGTATTGACATGGCTCTTGCGGCTTAATGCATCAGGTACTACATTAGCCTTCCCGGGATGATAATGCAATCTCATATCATAATCCTTGATGAGCTCCAACCATCTCCTTTGTCTGAGATTCAACTCCTTCTGCGTGAAAATGTACTTCAGACTCTTATGATCCGTGTATACCTCACAATGATTTCCAATGAGGAAATGTCTCCATGTCTTCAGTGCATGCACTACGGCTGCTAACTCCAAATCATGCATAGCATAATTCAATTCGTGGGGCTTCAGTTGTCTCTCTGTAGCGACCAGACCTCAAACAGTCTGATCTCTGTGCTCCGGTGTCATCCCTGGATCAGTAATGCTGACACCACACAGTACTCGAAGGATTTATAGCAGAGTAGCAATCACACACTTATTACATCGGGTGTCTCAAAAGAGAACTTATTACAATAAATATGGCTTAAGGCCATCTAATAACGATAACAACGGAAGGCTTGGAAGATAAGTGAGTCCATCAACTCCAACGGCATCACTGAGTATAGAACCACGACCTAAAACTCCTTAATCGTCGTCTGAAAAATCTGCAACATTAACGATGCAACCCGAAAACGGGCCAGCACGTGGAATATGCTGGCAAGGTAACACATAGAGAGTAATGGAATGCAACAGCTATACTATATGCATATTTGGCTGGTGGAAAGCTCTATGGTTACAGTTTTTGCGTAAAGCCAATTTTTCCCTACTTCAAAGGAATAAATTTAATTACTATCATGGTGGTTGTTAAACATTGAGAATGGTTGACAGCATTCTCAATCCCAATTAAAATAACATCATTTACCCAACAAAATTAACTTTAGAGTAACATGTTGAGATTCACATGATAATCCAGGTACTAGATACTCAAGATTGTCCATAACCGTGGACACGGCTAACCATGATTAGTTTGTTACACTCTGCAGAGGTTTGCGCACTTTTCCCCACAAGACTCGATCGCCTCCGTTTGGTTTCTCGCACTACATGGTGTTTGAGAAGACGGATGACCGAGACATAGTCTTTCAGAAGCGCTAGCACCTTACGATCGGGTAGACCGTACCACCTACATCCCCTACATCTGCTAGTCTACCACTGTAAGAGTTCGCACAACTTAGTCAACTATGCCAGAGCCCATAATGGCTTGTGGTTGCACACGGAAGTTTCTAGTATGAAAAATCTCATGATCCCTTTGAGCCTGGGTGGCGGTCCAAAAGAAAAACAGGCAAGTCCTGGAAACCCCAGGTGCCTCAATCCACCCAGATGTGTGTTTAAGTTGCCACCTTAGATAAACCATTAATTATCAATCTCACATCTGTCATGGATATCACTCACCCAATCCACGTCTACTAGCATAGCATGGCATAATAAGCAAACGTAGAAGTAACTCCCAAAGGTTTGATAATAAACAGGTAATAGGTACTACCTCATCTACATCCCATCCCACAATTTAATTAGATCCTAATCATGCAATGTGTGAGGATTGATCTAATGCAATAAAACTGGGTTGTAGAAAAAGTATGATCAAAGTGTTACTTGCCTTGCTGATGATCCGCGAAACCTAGAGATTCGAAATAACAGGCGGCGCTCTCCGGGTATTCTATCACAGAAAAACACACAAGCATACAATAAGTACTCATCTAATGCACAGGTAAAACTCAAATAGAAGATCTAACCAGAAAGTTCAACTTAAGAACCCTGGTTTGCAAAAAGAATCAAATCGAACGAAGCAAAAGAAGTCAAACAGCGAAAGAAAACAACTTCGTTCTAGTAATCTGGATCTAAGTCAAATTTTACAGTAGCAAAAACATGTTTAAGTTGATTATTCGGAAAGAGGGTTTCGAGATGAAACTCCAGGCGCTTGAATCGCCTGATTCCGATAAACGAGCGAAAAGTTATACTAAAATGAAAATCGGATCAGAAATCGTGATCAGAAAATAACCGCGAAAAATCCGACGAAAAAGAAAAACGACGAACATAATTTTTTTACGACACGGAAAACAAGGCGGCGGCGAACCTCGGGCGGCGCGCTGCTCCGGCGAGTCGGCGGCGGGCGGCGGCGGCGGCTAGCCTAGGGTTAGGGTTAGCTGGCGGCTGGGCTCTCTCGGGCTCTCGGGCGGCGCCTTATAAAGGCCCCGGCCAGCGGTGTCCTGGCCGAGTACGGCCCAAAGTCGGTTCCGCGTTTTTTTTAAATAATTCCGCTCAGAAGAAAAATAAAAAGAAATACTAAACGGACTCCAAAAATCATGAAATAAATTTTGCCGGGTTTCTAAAATCAAGCCCGATAAAGTGAACAGTTATCTGGGCCCAAACTACAACTTTGAAAAACGCGCATTTTTCCTAAATTCAAATAAAAATACCGAAAAACTCCAAAATAAATCTTATTTGATTTTTTTATTAAATCCTCAATATTTCTATATTTTGGGAAAGTCATTTTATTCCCTCTCTCATATTTTTGTAATAGAAATAATTGATGATAAAATAAATAAAATCAAATGATCCTGTTTACATAATTTGAGAAAACTCAAATATGTAAATAACGAAATCCCCAACTCTCTCCGTGGGTCCTTGAGTTGCTTAGGATTTTCTAGGATCAAAACCAAAAGCAAAATAAAATATGATATGCATGATGATCTAATGTATAACATTCCAAATTGAAAATTTGGGATGTTACACCGAAAGAGCAAATCGGTCTCACCGAGTTTGCCTGACCAACTCTCTGGTTAGCTAATTACCAAAGTCGGTCTCACCGAGCTTGTGTAATCGGTCTCACCGAGATTACGTTATGCCCAAACCCTAACCATATCGGTCCTACCGAGTTGCATGTCAGTCCCACCAAAAATCTCTAACGGTCACTAGGTTTACCTTTTCGGTCCGACCGAGTTTGTTGATTCGGTCCCACTGAGATTGGAAAACTGTGTGTAACGGTTGGATTTTGTGTGGAGGCTATATATACCCCTCCACCTCCTCTTCATTCGTGGAGAGAGCCATCAGAACACATACACAATTCCAACTCATATGTTCTGAGAGAGAACCACCTACTCATGTGTTGAGACCAAGATATTCCATTCCTACCATATGAATCTTGATCTCTAGCCTTCCCCAAGTTGCTTTCCACTCAAATCTTCTTTCCACAAAATCCAAATCCTATGAGAGAGAGTTGAGTGTTGGGGAGACTATCATTTGAAGCACAAGAGCAAGGAGTTCATTACCTACACACCATTTGTTACTTCTTGGGGAGTGGTGTCTCCTAGATTGGCTAGGTGTCACTTGGGAGCCTCCGACAAGATTGTGGAGTTGAACCAAGGAGTTTGTAAGGGCAAGGAGATCGCCTACTTCGTGAAGATCTACCGCTAGTGAGGCAAGTCCTTCGTGGGCGATGGCCATGGTGGGATAGACAAGGTTGCTTCTTCGTGGACCCTTTGTGGGTGGTTGCTTCTTCGTGGACCCTTTGTGGGTGGAGCCCTCCATGGACTCGCGCAACCGTTACCCTTCATGGGTTGAAGTCTCCATCAACGTGGATGTAGGATAGCACCACCTATCCGAACCACGGGAAAAACATCCGTGTCTCCAATTGCGTTTGAATTCTCCAAACCCTTCCCTTTACATTCTTGCAAGTTGCATGCTTTACTTTCCGCTGCCAATATACTCTTTGCATGCTTGCTTGAATTGTGTGATGGTTGCTTGACTTGTCCTACAATAGCTAAAATCTGCCAAGAACTAAAATTGGGAAAAGGTTAAGCTTTTATTTGGTCAAGTAGTCTAATCACCCCCCCTCTAGACATACTTTCGATCCTACAACATCGCTCCAAACAAAATTATCTGTTTTCTTCATCATCTGATACAAAGGCATCGCCTTCTCCCCTAGCCGGCTTATGAACCGGCTCAAAGCAGCAACACGACCCGCCAGCCGTTGAACGTCATTGATGCATGTTGGTTTGGCGAGGGATGTAATTGCCTTGATTTTCTCTGGGTTAGCTTCGATGCCTCGGTTGGACACCAAAAAAACAAAGAGCTTGCCAGCTGGGACTCCGAAAACACACTTAGCCCGGTTAAGCATCATTTTGTAGACCCGGAGATTATCAAAGGTCTCTTTCAGATCTGTGACCAAAGTTTCCTCTTTCCTGGATTTTACCACTATATCATCCACATAAGCATGAACATTACGCCCAATCTGATCATGAAGACAATTCTGCACACACCGTTGGTAAGTCGCTTGGGCACTCTTAAGCCCAAAAGGCATAGACACATAGCAGAAAGCTCCAAAGGAGTGATAAAAGCCATCTTTTCCTGATCTTTTACTGCCATCTTGATCTGATGATAACTTGAATAAGCATCCAAGAAACTCAAACGTGCGCAACCCGCCGTAGCATCGATGATCTGATCAATACGGGGGAGGGCAAAAGGGTCAGCCGGATAAGCCTCGTTTAGATCGGTGTAGTCCACACACATACGCCAGGTGCCATTCTTTTTGAGTACAAGCACCGGATTGGCTAACCACTCTGGGTGAAAGAATTCTACAATGAACCCGGCCGCCAAGAGCCTGGCCACCTCTTCTCCAATTGCCTTGCGCCTTTCTTCATTGAACCGTCGGAGAAACTGTCTCACGGGTTTAAACTTTGGATCAATATTGAGAGTGTGCTCAGCGAGTTCCCTCGGGACACCCGGCATGTTGGAAGGTTTCCATGCAAAGATGTACCGGTTCTCATGGATGAACTCGATGAGCGTGCTTTCCTATTTTGGACCCAAGTTTGCACTGACGATGAACTGCTTGGATGAATCGCCAGGCACAAAGTCAACCATCTTGGTGTCATCAGCTAATTTGAACTTCAACACCGGCTCATGCTCTGTTGTTGCTTTCTTTAACGACGTCATGTCTGCCGGGTCAACGTGATCTTTGTAAAACTTTAACTCCTCTGTTGCAGAAACAGACTCAGCATAGGCAGCATCACCTTCTTCACACTCCAAAGCTATTTTCCGGCTCCCATGTACTGTAATGGTGCCCTTATAACCCGGCATCTTGAACTGCAAATATACATAACACGGCCGAGCCATGAACTTGGCATAAGCCGGCCATCCAAACAGAGCATGATATGGGCTTTTGATCTTAACCACCTCAAAGGTTAATTTTTCTGCTCTGGAGTCATACTCATCTCCAAAGGCTACTTCCAGTTCAATCTTACCAATAGGGTATGCCGACTTACCAGGTACCACACCGTGAAAAACAGTGTTGGACTATTTAAGACTCTTATCAGTCAACCCCATCCGACGGAATGTCTCATGGTAGAGGATGTTGATGTTGCTGCCTCCATCCATGAGTACCTTAGTGAATTTATATCCACCAACCTGAGGTGCCACTACCAAGGCCAAGTGACCCGGATTATCACCCCGGGGTGGGTGATCCTCTCTTCTCCACACAATAGGCTGCCTGACCAACGTAAGTAACGTCGAATCGCCGGCTCAACGACATTGACAGCTCTCTTGTGAGGCTTCTGGTCCCTCTTACATAAACTAGTGGTAAACACATGGTATTGCCCACTGTTCAGCTGTTTTGGGTTGCTTTGATATCCGGACTATTGCTGTTGATTACCTTGGCCGGGTTGTGGATTATATCCTCCTTGCTTACCAGGATGGCCCTGACCGTGAAATCCTCCTCCACCTGAACCGGCGCCCGGGCCATGGAAACCGCCTCCACCTGAACCGCTACCTAGACCGTGACCTCCATCAAACGTGTTGGAATTTTTAAACGCCTTCATGATTGTACAATCTTTCCATAGGTGGGTGGCTGGCTTCTCCCGGGTGCCGTGCCTTGGACAAGGCTCATTCAGCAGTTTCTCAAGGGTGGGACCTGACCTGCCCGACCGAGGGGGTTGCCTGCCCTTGCGTCGTTGATTTCCGCCCCGCCCATTGGTGTTAGCGACAAACTCATCAGCCTTACGTTTATTACCTCCTTGATTCGCCGGGTTATGCTGGTGACCCTTGCTGTTACCGTTCTTCTTTCCCTTCGTTGTCTTTTCTTCGTCAGACACCGGGTCTTTGGTACTATCAGAATCAGCATACTTGACGGGAGCCGCCATCAACTGGCCCATGTCATTGTAGTCACGCTTGAGCCGTCCCAACTTCTGCTTCAGAGGTTCAGAACGACATTTTTTCTCCAACATCAAGACTGCTGAGCCGGCATCCATCTTATCAGACGAATGTATTATCTCCTTGACCTGGCGCACCCAATGGGTTGTAGACTCACCGTCCTCTTGCTTACAATTAGTCAGGTCCACAATCAACATAGGCTTCTTACACATGTCTTTGAAGTTTTGGATGAACCGGGCCTTCAACTCCGCCCATGAGCCGATGGAATTGGGTGGCAACCCCTTCAACCAAGTACGAGTTGTTCCATCCAACATCATAGTAAAATACTTGGCCATCGCCGCGTCGCTGACCTCCAACAACTCCATAGCCATCTCATAACTCTCAATCCAAGCCCCAGGCTGTAAGTCGGCCGTGTAATTAGGCACCTTACGGGGCCCCTTGAAGTCTTTTGACAAACGCTCATTACGTATGGCTGGCACCAGGCAAGGGACACCTCCAGTTCTTGTGGTCACCCCTGCCTCAACTGAGGTTGCTGGGTAAGCCGGAAAGGTCTGATGAGCCGCCTGCTCTGCCGCCAGTTGAACCGCTTGCTCCGCCTCTTGCCGGATCCTCTCCTGATCCGCCAAGTTAACGTTTCCAGCCCACACCGGCTCATATCTGTGCGGCCGGTTGCGGTGCTGAGCATTGCTTAACATGTCAGCTGACTCCATATGCCTACTGTAGCTTGGGCTCCGGCTTGGGCGAGGAGTTGAATGGATCCTGTCTCGACTGTAAGAGTATGCATCCTGCTGTGCCAGAGCTATTTGAAAAAGTTCTCTCACCCTTCGTGTTTCGATCGCTGCCGGAGAATCACCTTCCATCGGGAGAGCCGCCAAACGGGTCGAAGCTGCAATGAGGTTCTCCAGGGGATTGGAGAAGTGAACCGGCGGTGTTCGCACATAAAGAGGCGGAGTGGTGTGTATACGAGGTGGTTCCATGGTGCGTGGCTGAGCTGGTGCTCCGGGCGTCGTGATCCGGTTTGCCTCCGGCGGGTTACTTGCCCCGGCCCCGGGTGTATGAAAAAGGTTCCTAGGATCCAGTGTCAGAGGCAGACGTGACTGAGTTTTCTGGTGCCTTCTCCTCATGACCTCGTTCGATGCGTTTAGGTCCACCGAGAGCCGGAAAGTCTCCATCTGAAGCTGCTGAGCACGTGTGTCCAAAGTTGCCCGCTTCGCGGCCATCCTGACATCCTCCGCTGCTAAGTTTTCCTTGGCTTGTACCATCTCCTCATGTACACGTGCCACCTCTGCATCATGCTGAGCTTGATTCGCCGGTTCTACCACGGCAGTCAATAGGGTCGTCAGTTTATCCATGAGGTCCATCAGAATCTTAGCCGGGGGGCGTGCGGGGTCTCCTGACCCGGCGGCAGCCGACCCGGTGGCTGTTATTGTTGCTGCTGCTGCTGTGGAGTTCTGTCCGGGCTGTGTTCCTGCCATGAAGACTCCGGCCCAATTTGGCGGCTCAAGGGGGTCCGGAATACTGCTGCCATCGGAACAACCCCCGAGCATGCCATCCTGCAGCTGATACAAAGAGTCCGTCTCACCCGTTGATGATGTAGCGTCAGAACAGATGGCCGTTTCAGCGCCTTCCACCGATCCTTTAGAGTAGTCACCGCCATGGACGCATCCTACGAAAGCATGCTTCACGACAGATTGAACACAGGTGGTTCTCGCGCGCTGAGCCGTCTCGACGAGGTTGGTGTGGATGTCCGGCTCAGGGCCTGACTCGCCGATCCGACCGATGAAGACGTGAATTTCGCCAAAGGGGACCCAGTACCCGTACTCAATTGAGCCGGCCTCGGGGCCCCAGCCTTCGTCGACGATGTAGAGCTTGCCGCGACGACTCTTGGTCATCCGGCCCACAGCGTAGCCCTTGAGCCCTTCGAAGTTGCCCTTCAAGAACTCAAATCCACCGTGCGCTGGCCCCACGGTGGGCGCCAACTGTCGTGGAATTGTCATGATAGATGTCCTAGCAAAAGGACTTAGTCGTAGGGCGATCGCAACTAGGAAGCTTAAAGGGGTTAATCGGGACAAAGGACACGAGAGGTTTTATACTAGTTCGGCCCCTTACGATGAAGGTAAAAGCCTACGTCTAGTTGTGTTGGTATTGCTGGGGGTTTCGATCACCAAGAGGCTTAACTCGCCGGCTTGGTTATCGATCTATTGTTTCTTGCCCTAAGCCGCCACCGGGTCGTCCCCTTATATACACGGGTTGACGCCTGGTGGCCTACAGAGTCCCGGCCAGCTTATAATCGTGTCCGGCTCGGTGACTTCCTTTACATGCCTTTCTCTACAAGTCTTTCCTTACATACGGCGGTTTGCAATATTGGGCCTTAAGCCGCCGCTAGGCTTTTGGGCCTTCTATAATATTTGATAAACTATCATCTTAATGTTTACTGGGCTTCTTGTGTAACCCGCCATTGGGGCTGACCCGACCCCTCCTAGGCGGGTCATAACTGATAGTTATATCCCCAACAAGTAGGTTCATTACACTTATGATGTGACTTGCAAGTACATTCAATGTACTGACCTATATGGCTGCAACTTATCACGTTGCAGATATATCTGACGAGGATTAAGGTGCGATAGGTCGATGTTCTACACTCAACCTTGCTTGTGGAGTTGGACTCATTTACTACATTGCTTCCGCGGTATTTTGCTTATTGGCTTCATGCCCTATTTTGTAATAAATGTATTGCTCCTGGACTATCGATGTAATAAAGAGATGTGTGTTATTGATGTTATTTCATCGAGTACTGTGTGTGCTAGCAAGTCGATCTAGGGACTAGCACGGTAAGCACAGAGACTTCGACTCTTTCCGAGTCAGGTCACTACAACATTCTTGTCTTTGTTTCTTCGGTAGAAATCTTGGGGCACTCTTCGAAGTTCTTTGTGTTGGATTGAATATTATGAATCTGGATTTTCTTTGGTGTTATTTTAGTACAAACTCTTGGTTAGATCGATCGATAATAATAGCTTCGTGTTATTTTAGTACGAACTCTAGGATAGATTGATCGGAAAGAATAGCTTTGAGGTGGTTTCGTACCCTACAAACAAGTATGTCTTATGTTCTCCGCTAGATAGGAACTTTGGAGTGATTCTTCGTTGCACGTTGAGGGACGGTTGTATGATCCAATTATATTAGCACTGCTGAGAGATTGCACTAGTGAAAGTACGAACCCTAGGCCTCATTTTTAAGTATTGCAATACCATTTTTGTGCCCATTTACTATTTGCTACCTTGCTGTTTTTTATTTATTCAGATTATAAAAATATATTTCTACCATCCATATTACACTTTTATCACCATCTCTTCGTCGAACTAGTGCACCTATACAATTTGCCATTGTATTTGGTGTGTTGGGGACACAAGAGATTTCTTGTATTTGGTTGCAGGGTTGTTTGAGAGAGACCATCTTCATCCTACACCTCTCACAGATTGATAAACCTTAGGCCATCCACTTGAGGGAAATTTGCTACTGTCCTACAAAACTCTGCTCTTGGAGGCCCAACACGTGTCTACAAGAATAAAGTCGCGTAGTAGACATCACCGCCCATGCTCATCGGGAAGCAAGCTCTTTGACCTCCATCCAACAGTCGCCCGCCTCGCTCACAACTTCTCCATTAATGGCGGCCGAGCCGCTGTTTAATACGCGGTTAATTAAAGCATCTGGATGGATGGTGTTTACTTGTGATCCCATGGCCCCGCTCAACGTTAGCATTTGCTTTGTTCATGTTTTCAACTCATATTCTGGCCTAATTTAAAATTCCACATAGGGCAACAGATAATACGATGACAAATAAAGTGGCAACGGATAATATGACGACAAATTTACAATGGTGCGGATAATAATTATCTTACATATTCTGGATAATTCAAAATGCCACATGCGGCAAAGTCCGAAAGAAACGGGGGGCAAGAGAAGAAGGAAATCACGGACAACTATCTGGGTCACTACTGTCTCCACTCCTCGATGGATCGCCGGGCGACAACATGCTCCAGCTCCTTCTTCAATTCCTCATGACTTTGCTTGAAAGGAGCCACAGATTCCTCCATCTCCTAGTCGCGCTCGATCCTGAGCTTCCTCAAGTCACCCATCAGTTCCTCGACGACCGTTGTTTGCGTCATCCCCGAGGCACTGCTCTGCTCATGTAGCATCTTCCAGCCGGTGGCCTCCCCCTCCTTCTCGGCGAGCGCCTTGAGGAGCTTCGCATTGTCACCCATGAGTTGCTCGACGAGGCCGGTCGCCTTCTCCGCCGAGGCATCACTGATGTCGAGCAGCTTCATCAAGCCGTCGACTAGCTCCGGCTGCTTAATGAGTCTAGAGAGAATGTTGTCGCTGCCGACCAAGGACTTCAACAACTCCAGCTTGTAGCGATCATCGACGCGGAGAGTGCGCTTGTGAGAGCCCTCGCGTGCCCGTGAGAGCTCATTCGAGGGCTCCGTGTTGCGCCAGGACATCTCTGTTGCGGCCATCGCTTGGCGGCGGGACCTCCCTAGTGCTTCTGCGGCCTTGGTCTTTGCTGCCAGGTTATATGTCCACCCGAAACTCCTCCTACCGGTCATGGCAGAATGACTTGACAGGAACGACCAGCTTTGTGGGTGATGAGGAGAGGAACTATGAAGTAATTTTCGAGTGCGTGGTTTTTATAGCGCATTCCTAAGTGTGAACACATATTAGTTTGATCGGTGTGAATAGATTTGCAGTTACTTATTGTGCTGTAATATGCAATGTGACGAGAAACAAGGTCAAAATTTATTGATGGTTCTGAGCCTACAAGCCCGTTTCTGTTGTTCTGACTTATCGCAAACTGTTCTTATGGATCAACCATATGCCATGCATCGGAAGCCTGAAACGTGGGCCCGCCTTCTTGGATGTACGTGTATGTGTCTGCCCACTATCACACACGGTCAAGATATCACCATCGCGTATGATGGATGCGCCGCTGCGCCACCCACGGGGTGCCAAAAGGTTGACCACGTGGTTTCTCGCCGTTGAGGCAGCCGCGGCGTGCTCTGCTCCTTGTTGAGGCAGCCACGGCACGCTCTGCTCACGTCCGTCCATGCGTTTTGCTCGCCATTGAGGCGGCCACGGCGTGTTTTGCATTTTTCAAAGTTTTTTGTACAAACAGAATCACACACGAACTAACTATAGAAACTATCTGTGTTATAATTTCTCATCGCAAACAGTTCATCTGAGTGGGCTGTTTGCTGCGTATCACACACATTTTGTTACACAAATTGTTTATGTTCTTTTGGCTCATCACAAACAGTTGATTTATGTGAACTGTATGCCGCATATCACACACATCTTGTTAAGTTGAGTCGTTTCTATTCTCTCCCCTAATCGAAAATAGTTCGTCCGAGTGAAACATATACCATATATCACACACACACCTTGATCTGGCTACCATTTCTGTTGCATTCCCTAATAGCAAACAGTTCATCGGAGCGAACTGTATGCCGTATATCACACACACACTGATATGGCTGCCCGTTTCTGTTGTTCTGTCTAATCGCAAACAGTTCGTATGGATCAACCGTATGCCCTGCATCGCACATGTAACTAAAATATGAACTTTGTTTGATGTCTCTGCCATCGCAAATGTTTTGCATCTTTTTGACGGGTTTTTACATCCCCGTTTGCGATTAATGCATCGCACATAGTTTTGTCAAAGGGTATCTGATCGTAGTGTCACGTTAGCAACATCCGGCAGTAGTGTATAGTAGCACCCTTACAGATAGCTTAGCCTTACGTTGGGCAACACTAAACATCTCCTGCCTCCGCCGCCACGTTCACTCCTCGTCCTCGGTGTTGTAGAGAAGAGTGTGCATGACGTTGGTGGTGGGGAAAATGTTGTCGAAGTTGGTGAAGATGTTGTGGGTGGTGAAGGCGATGAACTCGCACCCACACAAGAAGACTTTGCCAAGGAGGAAGTAGGCGTTGAAGCGGTTGGTGAAGCGAGCAGTGAGGCCAATCATAAGACCTCCGTTGCCCCGGACCTATTCCATGCAAAACATGACCGGAGAGCCGCGTGGGAGGTGATGGTAGTCGGAAGCGAGGAAGAACTTTGCCAGCTTCGTCGGGCCTCTCCACCTTGAGATGGCCCACATACATAGGGTGTCCTCGAAGATGACCCTGGCCAGGTACCGCATCTCCGACACGGTAGCCGACAGATGGTAGGTTGGGTTGTAGTACTGCATCTTGTCTTGCGCGGGATCTGGCTTTTGCTTTGGCTTTTGGAGAAGAAGAAGGGGGCGCAGAAGGATGTGAGATCGAGTTGAGAGGGAAATGTGGACCAGGGGGGTGATGACCCACAAGTATAGGGGATCAATCATAGTCCTTTCAATAAGTAAGAGTGTCGAACCCAATGAGGAGCAGAAGGAAATGGCAAGTGGTTTTTAGCAAGGTAATCTCTACAAGTACTGAAATTGTAAGTAATGAGTAGTTTGATAGCAAGATAATTTGTAACAAGAAAGTAATGGTAATGGTAAATAAAGTGCAGCAAGGTAGCTCAATCCTTTTGCGGCAAAGGACAGCCAAATAGTCTCTTATAATAAGCAAAGCGTTCTTGAGGGTACACGGGAATTTCATCTAGTCGCTTTCATCATGTTGGTTCGATTCGTGTTCGCTACTTTGATAATTTGATATGTGGGTGGACCAGTGCTTAGGTGTTGTTCTTACTTGAACAAACCTCCTACTTATGATTAACCCCCCTCGCAAGCATCCGCAACTACGAGAAAAGTATTAAGATAAAAATCTAACCATAGCATTAAACTTTTGGATCCAAATCGGTCCTTACGAAGTAGCACATAAACTAGGGTTTAAGCTTCTATCACTCTAGCAACCAATCATCTAATAACTACTCCACAATGCATTCCCTTAGGCCCAAATATGGTGAAGTGTCATATAGTCAATGTTCACATGACACCACTAAGGGAATCACAAAATACATATCATCAAAATATCGAACATGTATCAAGTGCACATGATTACTTGCAACAATATTTCTCCCGTGACCTCAAGAACAAAAGTAACTACTCATAAATGATAATCTTGCACAAGATTAGAGGGGTATTAAATGGCATAATGGATCTTAACATATAATCTTCCACCAAATAAACCATATAATAATCAACTACAAGATGAAATCAACACTACTAATCACCCACAAGTACCAGTCTAAGGTTCCGGTACAAAGATTGAACACAAGATATGAACTAGGGTTTGAGAGGAGATGGTGTCGTTGAAGACGTTGATGGAGATAGCCCTCCCAAAGATGGGAGAGTTGTTGGTAATGATGATGACGATGATTTCCCCCTCTGAGAGGGAAGTTCCCCTGGCGAAATCGCTCTGTCGGAGGGCAAAAGTGCTCCTGTCCAAGTTCCGCCTCGAGATGGCGGTGCTTCATCCCGAAAGTCTTCTCATTCTTTTTTCTAGGTCAAAATGACTTATATACCAGAAGAGGGGCACCGGAGGCGCGCCCAGGTGGGTTGTGCCCACCTGGTGGGCCCCCTCTGGTAGTTATTTGCTACAATATTCTTCATATATTCCAAAACAATTTTCCGTAAATTTTCAATTCATTTGGAGATGCAGAGAATAGGTAACTCTGATGTAGCTTTTTCAAGTCCAGTATTCCAGCTGCCGGCATTCTCCCTCTTTGTGCAAACCTTGCATATTATGATAGAAAAGGCATTAGAATTACTCCATAAAGCATTATTATGCATAAAAAATTATAAATACAGTAGGAAAACATGATGCAAAATTGACGTATCAACTCCCCCGAGCTTAGACCTCGCTTGTCCTCAAGCGAAAACCAACATTGAAAAACATGTCCACATGCTTAGAGAGAGAGAGGTGTCGATAAAAAGAAAATACGGACATAGATGCATCATGCATCTTATTATAACAGCGAAGAACATTAACGTAAGACTTTATCATAGAACTTTCATCATATAACTTCTCATGAACAAGTAACAATTCATCACAATGTTGAAGTAGAAGAATAAACTCTATTGAAAACCAACAAACTATGTTCTCAGTCAACTTTGCAACTACAATTCATCATCTTTTTAGGAAGGGTCACGTATCGAAGCCTTTTGGCAAGTCCACATACTCAACCATCATATAGTCTTCTATGATTGCTAACACCCACCGCATACACATGAGCAAAAAGTTTCAACCAGACACATAGAAAGATAGGGGCTTGTAGCTTCGCCTCCCAACGTATTCACCTCAAGGGTGATGTCAACTATAATAACTCATGCTCACTCATATCCAACTGGATATATATGTGCCTAGATCTTTCCTCACCACATGATGCTTGCAAAAAAGAGAAAATAAAATAAAAAGGAACAGGGAAGAATACTTTGACTCTTGCATAAATGTAAATACATAAAAGTAAAAGATAAGCCCTTCATAGAGGGAAGCAGAGGTTGCCATGCGCTTTTTGGTTGTATGCTCAATATCTTAGTGTAAAAGAATGTCACGTTATATTACCCCTTGTGATAGCAACCTTTATTATGCAGTTTGTCGCTTTTATTATTTTGCGGTTTTGCCATCACAAGTTCGTACAACGCTCAATTTTCTCTTACACTAAATGATATAATACATTTTGAAGCAATTGTATTGCCTTTTTGCACCGATGACAACTTACTTGAAGGATCTTACTCAACCCATAGGTAGGTATGGTGGACTCTCAAAATAAAATTTGGGTTGAGGGTTTTTGGATGCACAAGTAGTATCTCTACTTAGTGCGAAATTTTTGGCTAGAAAAAATATTGAGAAAGCACCACATGTCAAAGGATCTATGACAATATTACTTCTATGTGAATATGAGCAAACATAAATCATTATGTTGTCTTCCTTGTCCAATGCAACAATTTTGGCATATAATATTTTGATGGGGGCTCACAATCATAAAAGATGTCCAAGATAGTATATTTTCATGTGAATCTTCTCTTACCTTAATAATTCTTTCATGAATTGCAACATTGACCAATACTATGTTCGTCAATCTCCAATAAATTTTACCACCTATACTTTTCCTTATGTGATGTCATTACTTACCATAAGATTAGCATATGATCTTTTTCATTTATTTTCCTTCCTTTTTATCAAAACATTAAAGTAAAGAAAGAAAAACTCAAACTAAACTTTATTATATATCTAGCACACGATTACATCAATAGATCACTAAGCAAGCACTCAAAAAGAAAGGTTCGAATTAAACTTTTCTTCAACTAGATCGAAGAGTAACTAAAGATCGAACTAAAATAGATAAAAGCAAAGATGGTGGTGGTGATACGATACCAGGACACCTCCCCCAAGCTTGGCACAAGCCAAGGGGAGTGTCCATACCATGAAATCAATTCTCCTTTGGTGGTGAAGAACAAGGTGGTGGTGATGAAGTAGTAGCGAGTTTATCCTTCTCTTTCTCCAACTTGCGTCGGAGGGTAAAATTATCCATCCTCAACTCATCGTTCTCCATCTCAAGCTTTATTATCCTCTTGCATAATGCCTCCTTGCTTTCTTGCTTGAAACAAGGAGGGACTATTTCATCTTGATCTTCCTCATCTGTGAACCATATATAGGGATATGTCTCCTTGAAGATATTTTTATCCAAAGGCCGATAAGAAACTGCGCAATCCTCCTCTGAATCTTGAGACGGCATATTTTTAAATCTGTCAAAAAACAGCAAGAAAGAAGAAAGAGAGATTTCTCCGTGATACGGTGGTCTATAAGTTTGGGGGTATATAAAGATTTTTTATCTCAGGGTACAAGCAAACGGGAGAAAAACGGAGTCCGGAAGATAACCGAGGTGGGCACAACCTACCTAGGCGCGCCTGGCGCCAGACACACCCTGGTGTCTTGTGCCCACCAGGTTTGCCTTCCTGGTTGTTTCTTATTTTCCTAATTTTTGTAATATTCCAAAACCGACAGAAAATATTTTTACGGATTTTTCGGAGTCCGCTTACTTATCGTATCACGTACCTCCTCTTTTTTTAGTATTCTAGAGTGTTCCGGAAGGTTTCTTTTATGTGTTCCTCTGGTGTCATGGTTTGGATAATATTGCTTTCAACATTAGTAGGCATACCTGAGATATAGTATTTAATTCTTTGCCCATTGACAACCTTCGGGTTAGTACGTTCGGCATTATTTATTTTGATAGCTCCAGAACGATAAAACTCCTCGATGATATATGGTCCTTCCCATTTAGAGAGAAGTTTTCCTGCAAAGAATCTAAAATGAGAGTTGTACAAAAGAATATATTCTCCCACTTTTGGATTCTTTTGTCATGCCATCTTTTAACTTTTTCTTTAAATAATTTGGCATTTTCATAAGCTTGGGTTCTCCATTCATCTAGTGAGCTAATATCAAATAACCTCTTTTCACGGGCAAGTTTGAAATCATAATTGAGTTCTTTAATTGCCCAGTATGCTTTATGTTCTAACTCAAGAGGAAAATGACAAGCTTTTCCATAAACCATTTTATAGGGAGACATACCCATAGGATTTTTATAAGCTGTTCTATAGGCCCAAAGTGCATCATCCAATTTCTTAGACCAATTCTTTCGGGACCTATTAGCAGTTTTTTGTAATATTAGTTTTATTTATCTATTGCTAAGTTCAACTTGACCACTAGATTGAGGATGATAGGGTGATGCAATTCTATGGTTAACATCATATTTAGCAAGCATTTTACAGAAAGCACCATGAATAAAGTGTGAACCACCATCAGTCATTAAATATCTAGGGACTCCAAACCTTGGGAAAATAACTAGTTGGAATAGCTTCTACCCACTTAGTAACATAATCAATAGCAACCAGAATATGTGTATACCCATTAGAGGAAGGAAAAGGCCCCATATAATCAAAACCCCAAACATCAAAATGGTTCGACATCAAGTGGATAATTCATAGGCATTTCTTGATGCTTACCGATATTACCAATTCGTTGGCATTCATCACAAGATAAAACAAACTCACGGGCATCCTTGAAGAGAGTAGGCCAATAAAAACCAGATTGCAATACCTTGTGAGCAGTTCTATCTCTTGCATGATGTCCTCCATAAGCTTCGGAATGACATTTCCGTGGGATTTGTCCCTGTTCATGCTCAGGTACACAACGTCTAATAATACCATCTACTCCTTTTTTATAAAGATGTGGGTCATCCCAAAAGTAATATCTTAAATCATAGAAGAATTTTTTCTTTTGTTGGTAGGTGAAACTAGGTGGTATGTATTTAGCAACAATATAATTAGCATATTCAGCATACCAAGGAGTGTTACGAGAAACATTAATTGTGGCTAATTGTTCATCGGTAAAACTATCATCAATAGGTTGTGGGTCATCAAGAATATTTTCTAACCTAGACAAGTTATCAGCTACGGAGTTCTCAGCTCCTTTTCTAGCAGTAATATGTAAATCAAATTCTTTAAGCAAGAGAACCCATCTAATGATTCTAGGTTTAGTGTCTTTCTTTTCCATAAGATATTTTATAGTAGCATGATCAGTGTGAACAATTACTTTGGAATCAACAATATAAGATCTGAATTTATGACAAGCAAACACAACTGCTAATTTTTTTAGTAGTAGCATAGTTTCTTTGGGCACCGTTTAGAGTTTTACTAGCATAATGGATAACATTTAATTTCTTATCAAGTCTTTGTCCTAGAACATCACCAACAACATAGTCACTAGCGTCACACATAATTTCAAAAGGCAAGTTCCATTCATGTGGTTGAACAATAGGTGCAGTAGTTAAGGCTTTCTTAATTGTTTCAAAGGCATCTACACAATCATCATAAAAAATGGAACATCCTTTTGTAATAGATTTGTAAGAGGCCTTGAAATTTTAAAGAAGTCTTTAAAAAACCTCCTATAGAAACCAGCATGACCGAGAAAACTATGAATACCTTTAACATCTTTAGGAATGGCATTTTCTCAATTGCATAAACTTTAGCTTGGTCCACTTCAATACCTCATTCAGAAATTTTATGCCCCAAAATAAAACCTTCATTAACCATAAAGTGGCACTACCAATTCAAGACAAGATTAGTTTGCTCACATCTCTGCAAAACTTGATCAAGGTTGCTCAAGCAATCATCAAAATAAGTTCCATTTACAGAAAAATCATCCATGAAAACCTCAACAATATTTTCACAAAAATCAGAGAATATAGCAGTCATACATCTTTGAAAGGTAGCAGGTGCATTGCATAAACCAAAAGGCATACGTCTATAACCATAAGTTCCAACATGACAAGTAAAGGTGGTTTTTTTTTTTGATCAGGTTGTGAGACAGGTATTTGAGAAACAATAGAATATCCATCAAGAAAACAAAAGTGTGTGTGATTTGATAATCTTTCTAACATTTGATCAATAAAAGGCAAAGGGTAATGATCTTTCCTAGTTGCTTTATTTAATTTTCTAAAATTAATAACCATTCTATAGCCAGTAACAATTATTTGTGGGATAAGTTCATTTCTATCATTAGGAACAACAGTAATAATACCTCCAATGAATGGGACTTACCCATCTACTATCAGCTATGGGATAGATTATACCTGCTTCCAGAAGCTTTAATATTTTAGTTTTTACCACTTCTTTCATTTTATGATTCAAATGTCATTGATGATCAACAACGGGTTTAACATCAGGTTCCATATTAATCTTGTGCTGACTGAGAGTGGGACTAATGCCCTTAAGATCATCAAGAGTATATCCAATAGCAGCTCGGTGCTTCTTCTGAATTTTCAATAATCTTTCTTCTTCATGTTCTGAAAGGTTAGCACTAATAAGAGCATGATATATATTTTTATCATCGAGATACGCATATTTCAAAGTATGAGGCAATTGTTTTAATTCAAACACAGGATCACCATGGAGGAGGACCTCCTAGAGTTTAAATAGGCAAATTATGTTTGAGAAGAGGTCATTGTTCGAAGAAATTTTTATCTATTTCATTTCTTTCATGCATATGCATATCATTTTCATGGTCTAGCAAATATTGTTCTAGTGGATCAGCAAGAGGCATCGCAATAGAAGCAAGACCAATTATTTCATCCTTACGAGGTAATTCTTTCTTATGAGTTTGTCTATGAAACTTAGAGAAATTAAATTCATGAGACTCATTACCAAAGCTAACACTGACGGTTTGTTTATGACAATCTATAGCAGCATTGACAGTGTTCAAGAAAGGTCTACCAAAGATAATGGGACAAAAGTCATCTTGTGGGGAACCAAGAACAAAAAAATCAGTAGGATATTTTATTTTTCCCACACAAGACTTCAACATCTCTAACAATCCCAAGTGGTGTGATGGTGTCTCCATTAGCAAGTTTAATAGTAACATCTATGTCTTCTATTTCAGCGGGTGCTATGTCATTCATAATTTCTTAGTATAAGGTAAAAGGAATAGCACTCATGCTAGCACCTAAATCTCATAAACCATGATAACAACGATCTCCTATTTTAACAGAGACAACACGCATGCCAACAATGGGTCTATGTTTATCTTTTTCATCGGGTTTGGCAATTCTAGCAGCTTCATCATAGAAATAAATAACATGCCCATCAATATTTTCTACCAAGAGATCTTTAACCATAGCAACACTAGGTTCTACTTTAATTTGTTCAACAAGTTTAGGTGCTCTAATATTACTTTTGCAAACCACAGTTGAAACCTTAGCATGTTCATTTATCCTAACAGGGAAAAGTGAATTTTCAATATAAGTAGTAGGAATAACCGGGTCAACATTGTAAATAATAGTTTCATCTTTAGCTATGACCGGTTCTTAAGTTTCTTCTTTAATAGGGGGATGATATTTGAACCATTTCTCCTTAGGAAGGTCAACATGAGTAGCAAAAGATTCACAAAAGGAGACTACTATCTCAGAGTCAAGTCCATATTTAGTGATAAACTTGTGAAATGCATCGGTATTCATAAAAGATTTAACACAATCAAACTCAAGCTTAATACCTGACTCTTTACCTTCGTCAAGTTCCCAATGTTCAGAGTTGCATTAAATTCTTTCTAAAAGATCCCACCTGAATTCAATAATCTTCTTCATAAAAGAACCAGTACAAGAAGTATCGAGCATGGATTGATCATCACGAGAAAGCCGAGCATAAAAATTCTGAATGATAATTTCTCTCGAGAGCTCATGATTGGGGCATGAAGATAACATTGACTTAAGCCTCTGATATGTCTCCAATGTATCTATAATTTTTCATTGTTGCATGCTATTATATTGTCTCTTTTTGGATGTTTTATATGCATTAATATGCTATTTTATATTATTTTTGGGACTAACCTATTAACCTAGAGCCCAGTGCTAGTTTCTATTTTTTTTGTTTTTGAGTTTCGCAGAAAAGGATTATGAAACGGAGTCCAAACGGAATAAAACATTCGCGGTGATTTTTCTTGGGCCAGAAGACACCCGGGAGATTTGGAGTGCAAGTCAGAAGAGCCATGAGGCGGCCACAAGGGTGGAGGGCGCGCACCCCTACCTTGTGGGCCCCTCGGTGACCCCCTGACCTAGATCTTCCTCCTATATATTCACATATATTCCCAAACCACTAGAAGCATCCACGAAAACACTTTCCCACCACCGCAACCTTCTTTTCCCGTGAGATCCCATCTTGGGACTTTTCCGGCATCCTGCCGGAGGGGGATTCGATCACGGAGGGCTTCTACATCAACTCTATTGCCCTTCCGATGAAGCATGAGTAGTTTACCTCAGACCTACGGGTCCATAGCTAGTAGCTAGATGGCTTCTTCTCTCTCTTTGATTCTCAATACCATGTTATCCTCGATGTTCTTGGAGATCTACCCGATGCAATCTTGTTTTGCGGTGTGTTTGTCAAGATCCGATGAATTGTGGATTTATGATCAGCTTATCTAATGAATATTATTTGAATCTTCTCTGAATTCTTATATGCATGATTTGATATCTTTGTGATTCTCTTCGAAGTATCAGTTTAGCTTGACCAACTAGATTGGTTTTTCTTGCAATGGGAGAAGTGCTTAGCTTTGGGTTCAATCTTGCGGTGTCCTTTCCCAGTGATAGTAGGGGCAGAAAGGCACGTAATATATTGTTGCCATCGAGGATAAAAAGATGGGGTTTACATCATATTGCTTGAGTTAATTCCTATACATCATGTCATCTTTCTTAATGCGTTACTCCGTTCTTTATGAACTTAATACTCTAGATGCAGGCATGAGTCGGTCGATGTGTGGAGTAATAGTAGTACATGTAGGTAGGAGTCGGTCTACTTGACACGAACATGATGCCTATATTTCATAATCATTGCCTTAGATATCGTCATAACTTTGCACTTTTCTATCAATTGCTCGACAGTAATTTGTTCACCCACCGTATTATTTGCTATCTTGAAAGAAGCCTCTAGTGAAACATATGGCCCCTCGGTCTATTTTCCATCATATAAGTTTCCGATCTTTTATTTTCCATCTTATTAGTTTCCAATCTACTATTTTGCAATATTTTACTTTCCAATCTATAAACCAAAAAACCCAAAAATATTTACTGTATCGTTTGCTTAGTTTTATCTATCTCTATCAGATCTCACTTTTGCAAGTGATCGTGAAGGGATTGGCAACCCCTTTATCGCGTTGGGTCCAAGTTGTTTGATCGTTTGTGCAGGTATTGGTGATTTGTGCATTGTATCCTACTGGATTGATACCTTGGTTCTATAACCAAGGGAAATACTTATCTCTACTTTGCTGCATAACCCTTTCCTCTTCAAGGTAAAAACCAACGCAAGCTCAAGAAGTAGAAGGAAGAATTTCTGGCGTCGTTGCCGGGGAGATCTACGCCAAGTCAAGACATACCAAGTACCCATCATAAACTCTCATCTCTTGCATTACATTATTCACCTCTCGTTTTCCTCTCCCCCACTTCTAAATCGATTTTCAAAAAGATTTGCCCTTTTTCTTCGCCTTCTTTCGTTCGTCTTTTCGTTTGCCCTTATGTCTTATTTGGTTAATTTTGCTTGTTTTCTTGGTATAATTGTGTGTTTATTGAAAATCAAAAGCAAATAGTTTATGGATCCTCATCCACTTGCTAATCTCTTTAAAAGATCCAACTATGATGAACCAATTGCTAGTGAGTTGAGTTCACTATATTATCTTTATGAAGTTTTGCTTGAAATTCATGAATCTGAAAATTGTGGTGAAGTGCTTTTATGAAGTGATTCACGATAGATCCTTGAATAAAAGCATGATTGCAATGATATTATTATAAATTCTATCAATCTCAATTGTGCTAATTATATGCAAAACCCTAAGCTTGGGGTGCTAATTTTGCTATGTCTACTATTTGTTGCAATGATCATGGGGTGATTCTTACTATGATCTTGAAAATTTATTTAAGCCTCATGATGAATATGTTTGCTATAATATTGAAAGTGGGTTTGGAAGAGTGTCAACTTTAGAAGAAGAAAATCCCACTACTTTGGATATTGATAAGTCTTATGATTTTTTTGATAAAAGTGGGTTTGGAGAGGTCATGACTTTATTTTATGATAATCCCACTAGAGTGTCAACTTTGCATGCATGTGGATCATGAAGAGAAAATTTTATGTGATAGCTATATTGTTGAATTTGATTATGATCCTACATGTAATTATTATGAGGAAATATGGTTGTAGAAATTTTCATGTCACTAAATTACCTCTCGTTATGATAAGATTGCTATTGTTTGTTTCTCCTTCCTTGCATATATTAGTTTTTGCTTGTCTTGTTAATTTGTTTGCTTATAAAATCCCTATGCATAGGAAGCATGTTAGACTTAAACTTGTTTGTCACATGTTTCATGATGCTCTCTTCATGTTTCATTGCTATCTTTCATGTGAGCATCATTGAAATATCAATGCCTAGCTAAAAGGCTTTTAAAGAAAAGCGCTTGTTGGAAGACAACCCAATATTTTTAGTTCCTAGTTTTTAATAAATAATTCATCTAGCCTCTAGCTAGATGTGGTTTTGTGTTTTAGTTAGTGTTTGTGCCAAGTAAGACCTTTGGGATGGCTTACGGTGATAGTTGTTTTGATCTTGCTGAAAAACAGAAACTTTTGGCCTAGGAAAATAATTTTCATTTTTTATAGAAGCATGCTTTTGATCTGATTCTTTCTGAAAAATACTGGTATACAAATTTCCCAGGTTGTCCTAATTTTTCAGAATTTGGAGTTACATAAGTATTCGAGAGTTACAGATTACTACAGATTGTTCTGTTTTTGACAGATTCTGTTTTCTATGTGTTGTTTGCTTATTTTGATGAATATATGGGTAGTATCGGACGGTATGAACCATGGAAAAGTTGGAATACAATAGATATTACACCAATATAAATAAAGAATGAGTTCACAACAGTACCAAAAGTGGTTATTTATTTTCTTATACTAACGGAGCTTATGAGATTTTCTGTTGAGTTTTGTGTTGTGAAGTTTTCACGTTTTGGGTAAGGATTTGATGGACCATGGAATAAGGAGTGGCAAGAGCCTAAGCATGGGGATGCCCAAGGCACCCAAGGTAATATTCAAGGACAACCAAGAGCCTAAGCTTGGGGATGCCCCGGAAGGCATCCCCTCTTTCGTCTTCGTCTATCAGTAACTTTACTTGAGGCTATATTTTTATTCACCACATGATATGTGTTTTGCCTGTAGCATCTTGTATGATATGAGTCTTTGCTTTTTAGTTTGTGATACGTCCATTTTGCATCATGTTTTCTTACTGTTATTTATAATGTTTCTATCCATAATAATGCTTTTTGGAGTAATTCTAATGCCTTTTCTCTCATAATTTGCATGGAACCCACCAAGAGGGAAAATTCCGGCAGCTGGAAATCTGGACCTGGAAAAGCTACGTCAGGCCACCTATTCTGCACAACTCCAAATGACCTGAAACTTCACAGAGATTTTTTATGGAATATATAATAAATACTAGACCCAATAAACACCATAGGGGGGCCACCAGGTGGGCCCAACCCACTTGGGCGTGCCAGGCCCCCCAGGCGCGCCCTGGTGGGTTGTGGCCTCCTCGGCCCACCTCCGGTGCCCATCTTCTGGTACATAAGTCATTTTGACCTAGAGAAAATCAGAGGAGGACTTTCGGGATGAAGCGCCGCCACCTCGAGGCGGAACTTGGGCAGGAGCACTTTTGCCCTCCGGCGGAGCGATTCCGCCGAAGAAACTTCCCTCCCGGAGGGGGAAATCATCGTCATCATCATCACCAACAACTCTCCCATCTTTGGGAGGGAAATATCCATCAACATCTTCCACAGCACCATCTCCTCTCAAACCCTAGTTCATCTCTTGTGTTCAATCTTGTTACCTGGACTATACATTGGTACTTGTGGGTGACTAGTAGTGTTGATTACATCTTGTAGTTGATTACTATATGGTTTATTTGCTGGAAGATTATATGTTCTGATCCATTATGCTATTTAATACTCCTCTGGTCTTGAACATGTTTATCATTTGTGAGTAGTTACTTTTGTTCTTGAGGTCACGGGAGAAATCATGTTGCAAGTAATCATGTGAACTTGATATGTGTTTGATATTTTGATAGTATGTATGTTGTTATTCCCTTAGTGGTGTCATGTGAACATCGACTACATGAAACTTCACCATATTTGGGCCTAAGGGAATGCATTGTGGAGTAGCAATTAGATGGTGGGTTGCGAGAGTGACAGAAGCTTAAACCCCTGTTTATGCGCTATTTCGTAAGGGACCGATTGGATCCAAAAGTTTAATGCCATGGTTAGAATTTATTCTTAATACTTTTCTCGTAGTTGCGGATGCTTGCGTGAGGGTTAATCATAAGTATGAGGTTTTTTCAAATAAGAACATCACCTAAGCACCGGTCCACCCACATATCAAATTATCAAAGTAGCAAACACAAATCAGACCAACATGATGAAAGTGACTAGATGAAATTCCCGTGTACCCTCAAGAACGCTTTGCTTATCATAAGAGACTGTTTTGGCCTGTCCTTCGCCTCAAAAGGATTGGGCTACCTTGCTGCACCTTTGTTACTATTACCGTTACTTGCTCGTTACAAATTATCTTGCTATCAAACTACTCGCTACTGACAATTTCAGCACTTGCAGACAATACCTTACCGGAAACTAATTGTCATTTCCTTCTACTCCTCGTTGGGTTCGACACTCTTACTTATCGAAAAGAGCTACAATTGATCCCTATACTTGTGGGTCACCAAGGCTATTTTCTGGCGCCGTTGCTGGGGAGTGAAGCGCCTCTGGTAAGTGGAATTTGGCAAGGAAACATTTATATAGTGTGCTGAAATTTATTGTCCCTTGTTACTATGGAAAACAATCCTTTGAGGAGTTTGTTCGGGGTATCTTCACCTCGTCCGAAACCACAGTTAGCTACACCTCAACCTACTGCACCTATTGATAATATTGAATATGAAATTGCTTCGGGTATGATAGAAAAACTACTAGCTAATCGTTATGCAGGGGATGGAACTGAACATCCTGATATGCACTTGATATATGTGGAACAAATTTGTGGATTGTTTAAGCTTGCAGGTTTACCCGGAGATGAAGTTATGAGAAATGTTTTCCCTTTATCTTTGAAGGGAAAATCATTGGCATGGTATAGGCTATGTAATGATATTGGATCATGGAATTGGAATCGTTTGAAGCTGGAGTTCCACCAAAAAATTTATCCTATGCATCCAGTGAAGGAAATATTCCCTAGAGGCAATAATAAAGTTGTTATTTATATTTCCTTATATCATGAAAAATGTTTATTATTCATGCTAGAATGGTATTAACCGGAAACTTAGTACATGTGTGAAATACATAGACAAACAGAGTGTCACTAGTATGCCTCTACTTGACTAGCTCGTTAATCAAAGATGGTTAAGTTTCCTAGCCATAGACATGAGTTGTCATTTAATCAACGGGATCACTTCATTAGAGAATGATGTGATTGACATGACCCATCCATTAGTGAAAGTGCAACTATCCCTAGGTGGTTTTGGTAATTCATAACAACATATAGCTCATTGAGCTAATGCTATTCCAAGATGATTATTTCAGGAAAGCTCAATGATTGGCATGGCATGGATATGAAAGTGGAACCCTCAAAATGCTAAGGACAATGGATTGGCTCAAGCTCAAAAGCTCAAGACTCTTCATTTTATATTTTAGTGATCCAAGATCACATTGAGTCCATAGGAAAAGCCAATACTATTAAGGAGGGATGAGGTGTTGCTTAATGAGCCTCTTGCTTCATGTGCTTAGTGATATGCTCCAAAACCCTCAACCACTTTCCCATATCCACATATGACCTAAACTCTAAACCAAACTCGGTCCTACCGATTTTTCCTATCCGGCGCCACCGAGTTTCACTTGTCATTAGCCACTACCAAACCCTAGCAATTCGGTCCTACTGATAAGGATCTCGGTCCCACTGAGATGGGGTTGCAAACTCTCTGTTTCCCTTTCGTAACTTTTCGGTCCCACCGAAAGAGCGAATCGGTCCCACCGAGATTGCAATGTAAACTCAGTGTTTCCCCTTTGTAACTTTTCGGTCTCACCGAGTTCCACTCATTCCCACCGAAAGAGCAAATCGGTCCCACCGAGTTTGCCTGACCAACTCTCTGGTAAGCTAATTACCAAACTCGGTCTCACCGGGTTTGTGTAATCGGTCTCACCGAGATTACGTTATGCCCAAACCCTAACTGAATCGGTCCTACCGAGTTGCATGTCAGTCCCACCGAAATTCCTAACGGTCACTAGGTTTACTATTTCGGTCAGACCGAGTTTTATGATTCGGCCTACCGAGATTGGAAAACTGTGTAACGGTTGGATTTTGTGTGGAGGTTATATATACCCCTCCACCTCTTTCTCACTGAGTGAGAGAGCCATCAGAACACACACATCATTCCAACTCATTTGTTCTGAGAGAGAACCACCTACTCATGTGTTGAGATCAAGACATTCCATTCCTACCATATGAATCTTGATCTCTAGCCTTCCCAAGTTGCTTTCCACTCAAATCTTCTTTCCACCAAATCCAAATCCTATGAGAGAGAGTTGAGTGTTGGGGAGACTATCATTTGAAGCACAAGAGCAAGGAGTTCATTACCTACACACCATTTGTTACTTCTTGGAGAGTGGTGTCTCCTAGATTGGCTAGGTGTCACTTGGGAGCCTCCGACAAGATTGTGGAGTGAACCAAGGAGTTTGTAAGGGCAAGGAGATTGCCTACTTCGTGAAGATCTACCGCTAGTGAGGCAAGTCCTTCGTGGGCGATGGCCATGGTGGGATAGACAAGGTTGCTTCTTCGTGGACCCTTTGTGGGTGGTTGCTTCTTCGTGGACCCTTCGTGGGTGGAGCCCTCTGTGGACTCACGCAACCGTTGCCCTTGGGTGGAGCCCTGTGTGGACTCGCGCAACCGTTACCCTTCGTGGGTTGAAGTCTCCATCAACGTGGATGTAGCATAGCACCACCTATCCGAACCACGGGAAAAACATCCGTGTCTCCAATAGCGTTTGAAATCTCCAAACCCTTCCCTTTATATTCTTGCAAGTTGCATGCTTTATTTTCCGCTGCCAATATACTCTTTGCATGCTTGCTTGAATTGTGTGATGATTGCTTGACTTGTTCTAAAATAGCTAAAATCTGCCAAGAACTAAAATTGGGAAAAGGTTAAGTTTTTATTTGGTCAAGTAGTCTAATCACCCCCCCCTCTAGACATACTTTCGATCCTACAATTAGCTTACCACTATGATTGTTTAGTTTATTGCTATTGCTTTCTTCATGACTTATACATGTTCCTATGACTATGAGATGACCGATAGATTCATCATCAAGAAGATTCTAAGAGCCTTGGATGGAAAATATGATACCGTGTGCACATTGATCCAAATGATGCCCAATTACAAAGATCTCAAGCCAACGGAAGTGATTGGAAGAATTGTTGCTCATGAGATGTCACTTAAGGATAAAGAGGAACTTCACAACAAATCAAGTGGTGCCTATAAAGCCTCATGTGAAGCCCCTACATCATCAAGTGAGAAACAAGACTTCAATGAAGAATTGAGCTTAATGGTGAAGAACTTCAACAAGTTCTACAAGAATAGAAGCAAAGATAGAAGCTCCAAATCAAGGTCCTACAATGACAAAAGATCTTATAGTCGAGAGCGAAACTGTTACAATTGTGGAAGACCCAGACACTATTCCAATGAGTGTACGGCTCCCTACAAGAGAAGAGAAGATTCTCCAAAAAGAAGAAGCAAAGGATCACCACCAAGAGAGAGAAGGAGTAGAGATGATCGTTATGAACAAAGATACTCACGGAGAAGCAAGGATTCGGAAAGGAAGGAAAAATCATCAAGGAGCTACACAAGATGAAGACATCAAGCTCATGTTGGTGAATGGGTATCCGGCTCCGACTCCGACAGCCACTCCGAGAAAAGTTATCACTCCGACTCCGAAGATACTCAAGATGAAGGTGTTGCCGGTCTAGCACTTGTGTCAACCAACTCCTACGACATATTTGACTCACCAAATGAAGGAATTGGAAGATGCTTCATGGCCAAAGGTCCTAAGGTAACACACCCCGAGTATGTTGATTTCAATAGTGATGAAGATGACTTGTTAGGTGATGATTTGATTGGTGACAACTCTAGTGATGAATACTATGATGAAAGACCAATTAATCATGCTAATCAAGATAAAACGAATGACAATGATAAGGAGAAGATTGAGGCTCTAACTAAAGAACTAAAAACTCTTAAGTTAGCTCATCACACTATCTTCGAAGATCATCGAGAACTTTCAAGAGCTCATGAGAAACTACGCTTTGAAAAGCTCAATCTTGAGCAAGAGCATGAGTTCTTAAAAGCAATCAATGATGATCTCCGCAAGAAAAGTTCTTCTTACATTGCCAAGCGTTTACTCTTATCCACTTACATGCCTCAAGTCAAGTCTAACAAGAAAGATTCTTCCTCTAGTAGTAACAATGATCATGCTAAATCCAATATTGTTGCTTCTAGTAGTTCTCTTGATTCCACTAATGATTCTCTTAGCCAAGTTACACTTGAGCAAGAAAATAGCTTATTGAAGGGAATTATAGAGAAAGGAGTGTACAAAAGCCTTGCCGGGAGTAAGCAATTCGAGGAAATTGTGCGCAAGCAAGGAATGCACCGGAAGAATCAAGGTGTTGGTTTTGAACGAAAGTTCAATGCCAATGGAGTTGAATGGGAAGAAGATCAATACCCCAAGACAAAGTTTGTCCCTCAACAAGAGAAGTGTACTTCTTTCAAGGGGACACAAGCTCAAGATGATCTTCCACCACAAGACTACGAGCAAAAAGGCAAGGACAAGCTTCAAGAGGAAATTGATGCATTTGACGAAGCTCCTAAGACCTTAGTCAAGTGGATTCCCAAGACTACTTCAAGTTCCACTTCATCAAGTACGACTACAACTCCAAGGATTCCCATCAAGATGATGTGGATCCAAAAGAAGAAGAACTAGAGAGTTCTTGAGGGTGACTCCGCCAACGTACTTCACTCTTATCATTTTGGCAAGAACAAGTGCAATCAACTTCCACATCTTGCACTAGTTCAAGGAGTCACAAACCCTCTTGTTGGTAAGACAAGGGACAAGGTAACCTAAAAGTTTTCATGGACATCATCTTTTGTGTGCATCACTCTATGTCTATGGATATCCTTGTTTGTTCCTTGTGGGACTAACCCATGTAGGTATTGAAAGTTCAATTCACTCATATGGATAGCTCCAAGAGATCTACATCAACATTGAGCATCCACATCTTCAATATCTACATGAAGTCATCATCGACAAAACCCAAGGTTAGTTCATCCCTCTTAGGGGGGATATCACATCTAGGGGGAGCTTTACTCTAAGACTTGAGCTAAGGCAACTCTAAAGATGTGAACACAACAATGCTTTATGTAAAAGTGGTAACCCCACTTGAGCTTAAATGATGAGTATGACCTATGATCAAGTGTTCTCACTTGACTCCTAAGTCAATATACTCATATATAGATGACCTAGTCATCGCAAATTGCTTGATAGATGCTAGAATTGGTTGTGCATGCCTTGCCACATATTTCATTTGCCATCTTATTGTGTGAGCATGCTGGTTGCATATTTTACTCATTCGAGGACACCCACTTGTTGTTTTGATTGTTCGGCTTTATTTCTTTTTGCCAAGTGGATGGACAAGAATGCCTAAGAACCTCCTCTAGCTATCTATGCTTTTCTCGTCTCAAACTCTATTCATGCTGCATCACAAAATTTGATCAAGTCAGATTCGAACCACTCTGTGTGAGGAGCGCTCGGAGTCCTCGATTCGTCATAGACTTAAACTTCCAAAACCTCTTTATGATTCTCGGTCTGACCGATACTCCACTTTCGGTCCTACCGAGATCATTAAGTTGATCTAGGTTTTCGATCTCGGTGCAACCGATTTGAACCTTTCGGTCACACCGAGTTTCAGTAACTGCATGCAGTTATGAATCTCGGTGCCACCGAGTTGTTCCACTCGGCCACACCGACAGGGTCGGGCTATATATAGTGACAGGCAGAATTTTGGAAATTTCTCCGTAACCTCCTCGCCCACGCGATAGCCTGCTCTGCCCCCGAGGTCTCCGGATCGTCTCCTCGCCGCCAGCAGCCTCCAGTCGCTGGTCTTCGCCGCCGTCAACGGATTTCTGCCCCGCCGTTGCCGCCGTAGCAAGTCCACGCCGAACTAGGGTATGGAATTGATCTTTGTGCTATTCCTCAATCTGATTCCTAGCACATTGTGATCATCATGATTCTTGCCATGTTTGATAAACTTCTATCCAGTCAAAACACTCGTAGATTAGGTTTAATTCGAAAATTCTAGGTTTAGGTTTCCGCCGAAACCATCTCGGACCCACCGAGTTTAAAAACTCAGTCCCACCGATCTGGCTTTTGCCATTGCACAAGTGAAACTCGGTCTGACCGAGAATAACTTATCGGTGCGACCGATTTTGGAATTCTGTGAAACCCTAGCAGTCTCGGTGCCACCGAACTGTGACTCGGTCTGACCGAGTTCACCAGTTCTGGTGCCAAAACTGCTTCGGTGTCACCGAGTTTGAAAATCGGTAGATCCAAGATGCTTTCTGTGGAAAACTAAAACTAAGTTTTTGAATCAATCTTTTGCAAAAATCTCTGTCTTTTTGTGATGCTCATTCACTCTATCTTATCCATAATCTATTCACAGGGTCAGCAGTCAGTGAGCAACATGTCTGATCAAAGTGACAGCCAAAACCTCTCAGAGCAGCAAGTTGTCATGAGTGAGGGCACTAGCCCCTCAAGTTCTTCTGATGATGGCAGCAGGAGCACACCCAGCAATCTGCCTAAGGCTGCCACACGTCAAAGGAAGAAGAGAACGTCTGATTCTGAGGATGAAGACTATGTGGCAGAGGAAGAGGCCACTTCCAAAAGGGTTGAGCCAGCTCAAGGCTCAAAGCCAGGCCTGAAAATCAAAAGGCCAGCAGGGAGGCAGCCAATGTCAAAGGCTAGAGCCTCAACTGAGAAGCCTGCACCTGCTCCCATTGAGCCCATTGCTGCTGAGAGCAAAAAGAGGAAAGAAAGGGTGAAAAAGACTGTAGCCAAAGTGCTTGGGAGAGCCTCCATCATGGTAGAAGAGGAGGAGGAAGAAGAGGCAGCTGCACCAGCACCCAAGGCAGCCAAACTCATGGGAGATGCCATAAGGTCGGGCACAGCTGCATCCAAGCCCAAGGAGGTACCTAAGGCTGCATCTAAGCCTAAGACAGCACCCAAGAGAAACACAAGGAGTATACCTGCTGCAGAAAAGAACAAGGCCCCAGTGCCTGAAGCTATTGAAGAAGAGGAAGAGAGTGTGCTTAGAAAGCTCAAGCCCAAGATCCCAGACCACAACGATGCTCATCCTGTGGCTGAGGACATGAAGCTCAGGAGAGACTCAGGGCTGAGGAAATGGAGAGAAGCAGACCCGTATGCTTCTAGGAGAAGGACTGTCGTGGACTACAGGTTTCATACAAAGGAGCAACAAGATTTTTATGAGACTGTTTTGCTTGACAAGAAGCCAATCGTTTGTGACATGAGATGGGTCGACTGGACCTACATCAAGGAGAATGAGGAGTACTTCCCAGGAGTTCAGGACAGCTTCAGAGCGTGTGGAGTAGAGGACTTTGTTGGGCAGAAGCTCACAAAGTGGAACGAGGAACTCATCATGCAGTTCTACTCCACAGCTCACTTTTATCCGGATGGAAGGATTACATCGATGTCACAGGGTACAAGGTACCAGTCTACAGTGGCTGAGTGGGCACAGATCATCAATGCCCCAGAGGAGCAAGATGAGGACTTGGACATCTATGCCAAGAAGAAGATGGACCATAACTCCATGTACAACATGTACAAGGAAATTCCCAATGAAGCTCTTGACACATTCAAGTTTGGGTCAGTGCACTATCTGCTCTCAGGATTGCCTACCATCAATTGGATACTAAGGCACACTCTGTTGCCTAAGTCTGGAGATCACAAGATGATCAGAGGTCACGCAATCAACCTGCTTCATGTCTTTGACGTGCCTCAAAAATTCAAGGTCATGAGTCTCATTGTGGAAACCATTAAGAGGACAGCTGCAGATCAGAAGAGGAGCTGTGGATATGCCCCTCAGATTCAGGAGCTCATCAACTCCAAGATGGGCATGGGCATATACTTGCTGGATAAGGAACACCTGCCCATCAGTCCAGAATTTGAGAACAATGAAGTTGTGATGACAGAGAATGAGCCATCGTCTGCACAAGCATTTGCAAAGAAGGAGAAGGCGAAGAAGGAAAAAGCTGCCAGGATGCCTACTCAAGAGGAGGCATCTGAGTACTTCTTGAAGACCAAACAAGAGCAGCTCAGTTACTTGATTGCATCCTCGCTGAGAATTGAGCAAAGTCTGGCCAACCTCACTGAAAATCAGCAGAGCCTAGAGAGGATCATGGAACAGAAGTTCTATGACTTGGATGTCAAGGTAACAGAAGTTCAGTCTGTAGTGGAGCAGCTCCAGGAGGACATGAATGAGAGGAGAGGCAGCACCACAACTCATGCTTTTTCTAGAGTGCCACGAGGCCCGAGGTTGTCTGCACTGCCAGTTGCTGACACCAGAGCTACAACGTCTGCACCAGCCATAGCCTCAGCTCCAGCGTCTACCTCAGCTCCAACTCCAGCGACTACTTCAACATCTACAGAAGCCTTCGTCCTTGGAGTGGTTTGGACTCCACCACCACCTAAAGATCAAGCCTGAGCGTCGATCTAGTGCTATGCATTTTCTAGGAACTTTTTGGTAACTTGTTGCCAAAGGGGGAGAAGATGTATAGATCATAGGCTCCGAGAGAGAGAGTGTTGCTTTTCTCTCTTGTTTTATTTGGTGGTTTCTTCGAACTTTTTCTGCTTTTGTGTGAGATACTTCGTCCTTACTTCGTCCTTATGTTTGTGAGACATCGATGATCATGTGTTTGGTCATAAGATACACTTAATGTTTGCTTGATGCTTGTTTAAATATTATCATTATATCTATCATTTGTGATCATTCACTATTCTTGGTGATGAGTGCATGTATTTCATTCCTATCATTTTGAGCGCTCCACCAAGATGTATGTGACATGGAAGAGTAACCCATGACTCTAACTCATTGTGCATTTGCAGTCCAAAGCAAATCTTAAATATGCACAAATTTAGGGGGAGCTCTTACTTATCACATACTTCTCAAAGCGACGATATATTTCATGCTTATTATCATTTGTCGAAGCTTTGATCTATATGTTGTCATCAATTACCAAAAAGGGGGAGATTGAAAGTGCAACTATCCCTAGGTGGTTTTGGTAATTCATAACAACATATAGCTCATTGAGCTAATGCTATTCCAAGATGATTATTTCAGGAAAGCTCAATGATTGGCATGGCATGGATATGAGAGTGGAACCCTCAAAATGCTAAGGACAATGGATTGGCTCAAGCTCAAAAGCTCAAGACTCTTCATTTTATATTTTAGTGATCCAAGATCACATTGAGTCCATAGGAAAAGCCAATACTATTAAGGAGGGATGAGGTGTTGCTTAATGAGCCTCTTGCTTCATGTGCTTAGTGATATGCTCCAAAACCGTCAACCACTTTCCCATATCCACATATGACCTAAACTCTAAGCCAAACTCGGTCCTACCAATTTTTCCTATCCGGCGCCACCGAGTTTCACTTGTCATTAGCCACTGCCAAACCCTAGCAATTCGGTCCTACCGATAAGGATCTCACTCCCACCGAGATGGGGTTGCAAACTCTCTGTTTCCCTTTCGTAACTTTTCGGTCCCACCGAAAGAGCGAATCGGTCCCACCGAGATTGCAATGTAAACTCAGTGTTTCCCCTTTGTAACTTTTCGGTCTCACCGAGTTCCACTCGGTCCCACCGAAAGAGCAAATCGGTCCCACCGAGTTTGCCTGACCAACTCTCTGGTAAGCTAATTACCAAACTCGGTCTCACCGAGTTTGTGTAATCGGTCTCACCGAGATTACGTTATGCCCAAACCCTAACCGAATCGGTCCTACCGAGTTGCATGTCAGTCCCACCGAAATTCCTAACGGTCGCTAGGTTTACTATTTCGGTCAGACCGAGTTTTATGATTCGGTCCCACCGAGATTGGAAAACTGTGTAACGGTTGGATTTTGTGTGGAGGCTATATATACCCCTCCACCTCTTTCTCACTGAGTGAGAGAGCCATCAGAACACACACATCATTCCAACTCATTTGTTCTGAGAGAGAACCACCTACTCATGTGTTGAGATCAAGACATTCCATTCCTACCATATGAATCTTGATCTCTAGCCTTCCCAAGTTGCTTTCCACTCAAATCTTCTTTCCACCAAATCCAAATCCTATGAGAGAGAGTTGAGTGTTGGGGAGACTATCATTTGAAGCACAAGAGCAAGGAGTTCATTACCTACACACCATTTGTTACTTCTTGGAGAGTGGTGTCTCCTAGATTGGCTAGGTGTCACTTGGGAGCCTCCGACAAGATTGTGGAGTGAACCAAGGAGTTTGTAAGGGCAAGGAGATCGCCTACTTCGTGAAGATCTACCGCTAGTGAGGCAAGTCCTTCGTGGGCGATGGCCATGGTGGGATAGACAAGGTTGCTTCTTCGTGGACCCTTTGTGGGTGGTTGCTTCTTCGTGGACCCTTCGCGGGTGGAGCCCTCCGTGGACTCGCGCAACCGTTGCCCTTGGGTGGAGCCCTGTGTGGACTCGCGCAACCGTTACCCTTCGTGGGTTGAAGTCTCCATCAACGTGGTGTAGGATAGCACCACCTATCCGAACCACGGGAAAAACATCCGTGTCTCCAATAGCGTTTGAAATCTCCAAACCCTTCCCTTTATATTCTTGCAAGTTGCATGCTTTATTTTCCGCTGCCAATATACTCTTTGCATGCTTGCTTGAATTGTGTGATGATTGCTTGACTTGTTCTAAAATAGCTAAAATCTGCCAAGAACTAAAATTGGGAAAAGGTTAAGTTTTTATTTGGTCAAGTAGTCTAATCACCCCCCCTCTAGACATACTTTCGATCCTACAATTAGCTTACCACTATGATCGTTTAGTTTATTGCTATTGCTTTCTTCATGACTTATACATGTTCCTATGACTATGAGATTATGCAACTCCCAAAGACCGGAGGAACACTTAGTGTGATATCAAACGTCACAACGTAACTGGGTGATTATAAATATGCTCTACAGGTGTCTTCGACGCTGTTTGTTGAGTTGGCATCGATCGAGATTAGGATTTGTCACTCCGATTGTTGGAGAGGTATCTCTGGGCCCTCTCGGTAATGCACATCACTATAAGCCTTGCAAGAAATGTAACTAATGAGTTAGTGTGTGGGATGATGCATTACGGAACGAGTAAAGAGACTTGCCGGTAACGAGATTGAACTAGGTATAATGATACCGACGATCGAATCTCGGGCAAGTAACATACCGATGACAAAGGGAACAACGTATGTTGTTATGCAGTTTGACCAATAAAGATCTTTATAGAATATGTAGGAACCAATATGAGCATCTAGGTTACACTATTGGTTATTGACCGGAGATGACTCCCGGTCATGTCTACATAGTTCTCGAACCCGTAGGGTCCGCACGCTTAACGTTTGATGATGATATGTATTGTGAGTTTTGTGATTTGGCGTACCGAAGGTTGTTCGGAGTCCCAGATGTGATCACGGACATGACGAGGAATCTCGAAATGGTTGAGACATGAAGATTGATATATTGGAAGGTTATGTTTGGACACCGGAAAGGTTTCAGATAGGTTCGGGCATTTTCCGGAGTACCGGGGGGTTACCGGAACCCCCTGGGGGGGTTAATGGGCCTTCATGGGCTTTAGTGGAAGAGAGGAGGAGGCGACCAAGTGGAGGGGCGCGCCCCCCAAGCCCAATTCGAATTGGGAGGGGGGCCGGCCCCCCTTTGCTTCTGCCGTCTTCCCTTTCCTTCCCCTCCTAGTTGGACTAGGAAAGGGGGGAACCTACTCCTAGTAGGAGTAGGATTCCCCATCTTCGGGCGCACCCCATGAGGCCGGCCGGCCCCCTCCTCCACCCCTTTATATACAGGGGAGGGGAACCCCATAGACACACAAGTTGATTTCTTAGCCGTGTGCGGTGCCCCCTCCACAGATTTCCACCTCGGTAATATTGACCTAGTGCTTAGGCGAAGCCCTGCGTCGATAACTTCATCATCACCACCACCACGACGTCATGCTGTCGAAACTCTCCCTTGGCCTCAACTGGATCTAGAGTTCGAGGGACATCACCGAGCTGTACGTGTGCAGATCGCGGAGGTGCCGTGCATTTAGTACTTGATCGGTTGGATCACGAAGACATTCGACTACATCAACCGCGTTACTAAACGCTTCGGCTTTCGGTCTACGAGGGTACATGGACACACTCTCCCTGCTCGTTGCTATGCTTCTCCTAGATAGATCTTGCGTGATCGTAGGTAAATTTTTGAAATACTACGTTCCCCAACATCTAGTTCATCGTGATTAGAATTATATATATAATTTTTGGCCTCGTGAAGGAGAAATTATCTCTCTAGCTTGGGGGAGGCTTAAGTCAATGTTATATTCATGCCCCAATCATGAGCTCTCAAGAGAAATTATTATCCAGAATTTTTATGCTCAGCTTTCTCGTAATGATCAAACCATGCTTGATACTTCTTGTGCTGGTTCAATTATGAAGAAGACTATTGAATTTTGGTGGGATCTTTTGGAAAGAATTAAACTCAACTCAGAAGATTGGGAACTCGACGAAGGTAAAGAGTTAGGTATTAAAATTAAATATGATTGTGTTAAATCTTTTATGGATACCGATGCTTTTCAAAAGTTTAGCACTAAATATGGACTTGACTCTGAGATAGTAGCCTCCTTTTGTGAATCATTTGCTACACATGTTGAACTCCCTAAGGAGAAGTGGTTTAAATATCACCCACCTATTAAAGAAGAAATTAAAGAACCACTACCAGTTAAAGAAGAAACTATACTTTATAATGTTGATCCAGTTGTTCCTTCTGCTTATATGAGAAACCACCTTTCCCTGTTAGGATTAAGGAGCATGCTAAAGTTTCAACTGTTGTTAACAAAAGCTATATTAGAACACCTAAACCTGATGAACAAATTAAAGTTGAACCTAGTATTGCTATGGTTAAAGATCTCTTAGAAGAATATATGGATGGGCATGTTATTTACTTCTATGAAGAAGCTCCTAGAATTGCTAAACCTGATAAAAGAGATAAACATAGACCTGTTGTTGGCATGCCTGTTATTTCAGTTAAAATAGGAGATCACTGTTATCATGCTTTATGTGACATGGGTGCTAGTGTGAGTGCTATCCCCTACACTTTATATGAAGAAATCATGAAAGAAATAGCATCTGCTGAGATAGAAGAAATAGATGTTACTATTAAACTTGCCAATAGAGACATCATATCACCATTTGGGATTGTTAGAGATGTTGAAGTCTTGTGTGGGAAAATAAAATACCCTACTGATTTCTTGTTCTTGGTTCCCCACAAGATGACTTTTATCACATTATCTTTGGTAGACCTTTCTTGAATACAGTTAATGCTAAGATAGATTGTAAGAAACAAACTGTTGGTGTTATCTTTGGTAATGAGTCTCATGAGTTTAATTTTTCTAGGTTTATTAGAAATCATCATGAAAAAGAATTGCCTAGTAAGGATGAATTGATTGGTCTTGCTTCTATTGCCGTTCCACCTACTGATCCTTTAGAACAATATTTGCTAGACCATGAAAATGATTTACACATGCATGGAAGAAATGAAATAGATAAGGTTTTGTTTGAACAACGTCCTCTGCTTAAACACAATTTGCCTATTGAAATGCTAGGAGGTGCTCCTCCACCTAAAGGTGATCTTGTGTTTGAATTGAAACAATTGCCAGACACTTTGAAATATGCTTATCTTGATGAAAATAAGATATATCCTGTTATTATTAGTGCTAACCTTTCATAACATGAAGAAGAAAGATTATTGAAAGTTCTAAGGAAGCACCGAGCTGCTATTAGATATACTCTTGATGATTTAAAGGGCATTAGTCCCATTCTATGTCAGCATAAAATTAATATGGAACCTGATGCTAAACCCGTTGTTGATCACCAACGTCGGTTGAATCCAAAAATGAAGCAAGTGGTAAGAGAGGAAATCTTAAAACTTCTGGAAGCAGGTATAATCTATCCTATAGCGGATAGTAGATGGGTAAGTCCTATTCATTGTGTCCCTAAGAAAGGAGGTATTATTGTTGTTCCTAATGATAAAAATGAACTTATTCCACATAGAATTGTTATAGGCTATAGAATGGTAATTGATTACAGAAAATTAAACAAAGCAACTAGAAAAGATCATTACCCCTTGCCTTTTATTGATCAAATGCTTGAAAGACTATCTAAGCACACACACTGCTGCTTTCTATATGGATACTCTGGCTTTTCACAAATACCCGTCTCTCAACCTGATCAAGAAAAGACTACTTTTACTTGTCCCTTTGGAACTTATGCTTATAAATGTATGCCTTTTGGTTTATGTAATGCACCTGCTACCTTTCAAAGATGTATGACTGCTATATTCTCTGACTTCTGTGAAAAGATTGTTGAGGTTTTCATGGATGACTTTCTGTTTATGGAAAGTATTTTGATGATTGTTTAAGCAATCTTGAGCGAGTTTTGCTGAGATGTGAACAACCAAATCTTGTCTTGAATTGGGAGAAGTGCCACTTTATGGTTAATGAAGGCATTGTCTTCGGTCATATAATTTCTGAAAGAGGTATAAGTGGACCAAGCTAAGGTTGATGCAGTTGAGAAAATGCCATGTCCTAAGGACATCAAAGGTATTAGTAGCTTCCTAGGTCATGCTGGTTTCTATAGGAGATTTATCAAAGACTTTTCTAAAATTTCTAGGCCTCTTACTAATCTTTTGCAAAATGATATTCCTTTTGTTTTTGATGATGATTGTTTAGAAGCCTTTGAAACACTCGAGAAAGTTCAAGGCGAGAAGCCTTCGGTACTATTTTAGTGATCTAAACGCTCTCATATTTGTTTATAGAGGGAGTAATTAATATATATATATATATACAATGGCCAAACGAACCCTGAACAATTTCAAATTTCAGCTCGACACTCCTCTTATTCTATGTTGCCTGTAGAAAACAAAGTTCAAGGCGAGAAGAGGCATCGGTTATCATTTCGCCCACAAGAAGGGCATGTTTCCCTAACGGAGACACGAGGGTTGCGACATGCTCCGGTTTGTAAAAGGCTTGTAATATAGCTTCACCCAAATTGGACAATTATATGTACCATGTAGTGACACCATGCCAAGTTTCATGATTTTCCGGTGAGTTTTGGATTTATAGACATTTAAAAACCGAGATTCGCAATGTTTGTGGTCAAGCTAGGACGGCGAGATGGTTGAATTCGTTCCCATTCGTTCCATGGGACCTAAACATGCACCCCAAGGAAACATGTACGTTTTTTCTAGCCATTTCGGTGCACTGGAGCATGTATTTGTAGTTCGGATTTAAATGATGGACATTAAATGCCTAGAAAACTCAATTAATGTACAAAAAAGGTCAAATGAACCCTGAATAATTTCAAAGTTCAGTGCGAATCTCCAGTTGTTCCGTGTCGCGTGTAGAAGAAAACACGAGGCTAGAAGAGGGAGTGATTATCGTTCGGCCCACAAGGGGACATGTTTCCCTATCGAAACCACGAGGGTTGTTGCGACAGGCTCCGGTTTGTAAGAGGTTTGTAATAAAGCTTGGCCCAAATTGGCAATGTTTTTACCACGGCATATATGTGCCATGACGTGACACCATTCCACCTTTGATGACTTTCTGGTGAGTTTAGGAATTATGGGGACTTAAAACCAAGATTCGAAATGTTTGAGGACGAGCCAGGACACCAGTACAGTTGTAATTCGTTCCCATTCCTGTCATGAGACCTAAACATGCACCCAAGGACACATGTATATTTTTTTAGCCATTTTGGTGAACTGGAGCATGTATTTGTAGTTCAGATTTGAGTTATGGACATTAAATGCTTAGGAAACTCAATTAGTGTATAAAAAGGCCAAACGAACCCTAAATAAGTTTAAATTTCAGCATGGATATCCTGTCATTCCATGTTGCCCGTGGAAGAAAATACAAGGCGAAAAGAGGCAGTGATTACGTTTCACCCAAAGAGGAACACACTTCCCTATCAAAACCACGAGGCTTCTTTGAGAGAAGCTCCAGTTTTTGTAAGAGGTTTGTAATAAAGCTTGGCCCAAATTGGACAATATTTTTACCATGACATATATGTGCCATGACGTGACACCATGCCACCTTTGATGACTTTCTGGTGAGTTTAGGATTTATTGGGACTTAAAAACCGAGATTCGAAATGTTTGAGGATGAGCCATGACACCAGTACGGTTGTAATTCGTTCCCATTCCTGGCATGGGACCTAAACATGCACCCAAGGACACATGTATAATTTTTCTAGCCATTTTGGTGAACTGGAGCATGTATTTGCAGTTCAGATTTAAATTATGGACATTAAATGCCTAGGAAACTCAATTAGTGTATAAAAAGGCCAAATGAACCCTGAATAAGTTTAAATTTCAGCACAGATATCCTATCATTCCATGTTGCCAGTAGAAGAAAATACATGGTGAAAAGAGGCAGTGATTATGTTTCGCCCACAAGGGGGACACGTTTCCCTATCGGAACCAAGAGGCTTATTTGAGAGAAGCTCTGGTTTGTAAGAGGCTTGTAATAAAACCTGCGCCACAATGGACGAAAAAATTCCTCGACATATAAGTGCGATGTTGTGACACCATGGCAGGTTTCACGATTTTCAGCTTAGTTTTGGATTTACGGGTATTTAAAAACCGAGATTCTTCTCACGAAATGTTTTCAAATAGCACACGGTTCACTCACGAAAGCCGATATTCAATGAAAACTTCATGGAAACCATATTTTAAAGTTTCATAAAAATCTAAAAAAAATGTGGGATGTATTCAACATCGATTTTGTCTTTTTCATAGCTGACATCTTGTAATGTGTTTCAACTTGAAATTTTGTGTGGCAATAAAACATCATCCTCTTAACATCCCACATTTTTTGAAATTTTTTTGAAACTTAAAAACATCTTTTTCTCGTTGTTTTCACCGGTTTCCATCGAATGTTTGTTTCCATATCATATCCCCCATTGGCCAGAACCCAAACCCCACGGATCGTACGTGTGCACCCTTGGATGCTCCCAGATCGAACGGCAACCCTGAGCCCTTTTGACAGCACATGTAGTACATGGGTAAGCACTGTGTGCATGCTTCGCATAGCTCACGCTTCCTTCTCTACTAGGTTTTCATTCAAAACATGCTAGCGTTTCTCGCCACTCCTCTCATCGGTTTCTCACCTCTTATCCCAAATATGCATGATGTAAATGTTCGTTTAATTCTTATAGTTCATGTCATCCAAAATCAATTAGTTTTATAAAAAACTATTTTAAGATTCATGGAATTGTGCATTGTAAAGTTAAAAACAAAAAGTGACAATTCATTTAGAAAAAAAAGGTTTGGGCAATTAAGATATGGAAGATTCTAGAGAACAAAGGAGAAGTGCTTGTGTTTTGAGGTTTGTGCATTATGCTTAAGTTCAACCATGGAGTCTTCTAGATTGTACATGTGGTAGAATCTGGTGGAATGTAGATGATATCCAACGGCCAGTAGTGCTCAGATTTGCCATCTCTCTACCGTCGGATTGGCTTCATCCAACGAGCAACTTTCATAGTTATTTGCACACTATATAGGTGTATAGATGTATCGATATATATAGATGTGTCCCATGCTAGACAAAATAAAGTTTGAGCGCATGCGTGGGACGACCCCCCCCCCCCCGCCGCTGCCGCCTCAAAGTTGGGAAACTAGCATCATAGGTATTGAACCAGGCTTGGAGTCGGCTACGGTGTTCGGTTTGTAATGTAGTTGGCGTGGCCCATCGAAGTTGTGCATTTAGGATTTAAGCACATCATACACCATCGTACCCATACATATTTTCGGGCCGTATGCAGTGTATACGGGGTCTTCTGATCGACCACATCTCCGGTTTTTTGTGACGACACGGATATCTATGGGCTCCCCGAGTGTATATATATCATCCCTTTGACCGATAATGAGGGGTATGTGTTGGGCATGAATGGATTCCTCCTAGTTCGTCTTAGGGCCGGTCACCATCAAATGTCGGTCAACCAAAGCTCGAGCTCATGCATTATCAGGATTCCCTCCCAGATGCTCAGATTGCTGGGTTTGACCTACATCAAACCCTGCGTACGTATCTCGTCCTTAACTACCTTGCCTTCATGGTTGTTGTCTGTATCGAGAGGTAGGCACCACATCTAAATTGTACATTATTCTATATTGAAAACACACATCACCCCTTCCCAACATACATCATTTTGGGCCGCATGCAAGAGGTGCTGGTTTTGTGGTCCCTCTCGTGCGATTTTTATGATGGTTCAATGCCCAAGCGGTTTATCGACAACAACAACTGTCATTTGACCAAATGAAAGATTCATTGGTCCGTCTTATGGTAGGTCATGGCGACATGCATGTATGCCCAAAGTATCGATCATTACATGCATACGCCCCGCTGACACGAAGTGAGAGGTGGTGGGCCAAGCATCCTAGCTAGGTACGACATTATGTCATTATATATATCCTAGCTAGGTGGTTGTTAGGGTGCTTTCGGGTTTGCGAGGCAAGTGCCATTAAAGTTATGCATTGTGTATATAAATTTTTAAACATCCCCAATATTCGTACATATATTTGGCCACTTCCAGGTGGTTCTTGACTTCTGGCCCCTCTCATCGATCTTCAATGATGCGCCCAACCGTGGGCCCGTGGGGTCCAAGTTGTGCATTGGAATTTTGAACATCACAGACCACCCTTTTCACTCATATATATTTGGGCCACATGCTGGTGTGGCTATCTTTTGACCCTCTCTTACGTTATTTTTTGCTGCAAAGACTCTGGTGACCCTCAACGGACACGGGGTATAATATCTTAACCGTGTGCGATACAAGTGCGATGTGAATCACCACGACCGTGCAAGCGCGAGAAAATTAAGGTGGAGGTACTGGCTCAACCGTGTGTGATGCAAGTGCGCTGAAATCACCACGACCGTGCAAGCGCGAGCAAATTAAGGTGGAGGTACTGTCTCAACCGTGTGCGATGCAAGTGCGCTAAAATCACCACGACCGCGCAAGCGCGAGCAAAGGGTGGAGGTACTGGCTCAACCGTGTGCGATGCAAGTGCGCTGAAATCACCACGACCGCGCAAGCGCGAGCAAAGAGTGGAGGTACTGGCTTAACCGTGTGCGATGCAAGTGCGCTGTAAAACCACCACCTGTGCAAGCTAAAGGCGGGTAAGTTTATTTGGAAATTAGGACGAACCGTGTGTGATAGACCAACTAGCTAGAAATATAAAAAACAAACTACCCACCTTGAGCGTTGCAAAAATCAGCGGATCCGTGCCACTTTTCCTTATTATCATACACGCATATTGTTATTGGACCGTGTGCGATCTTGGGCACTCCCGCCCCGCATCAATTCCTTTACCCAAATTTTAGTAGCCCTCGTACTTCAACCGTCGCCCACACTCCTCCAACACCGACCTTATAGTAAAATTGCACTAGCCGAGGCATTTGAACCGTCTCCCTCCCTTGTCCACCACCATCTCCACCCACCATTACTAAAATTTTCAGTAGCCGCCGCCAACCCCTGCCGGTCTGCCCGTTCCTCCTAGCTTAGATAATAAAGTTCAGGTTACCCATCGATTCCCATACCATCGCCCCACTCCCCTGAGTTTTCAGATGAGGCCTGCGGTGCCCCTCCCCGCCAAATCCACATCCCCTGCTCTAGAATGTCGCAGCCTAAGCTCGACCACGTATCCCGGGGAGCCCGACGAGCGTTCGGCTAAGAAGAGGTTTATCATGGCCTCTCCGGCGGACGTTGGCGAGGTGGCCACCGTTCGCCCCGACCTGTCGATCCCGTAGCAACACGTCGCCGCGGAAGCCGGCGAAGACGTTGACTACGTTGCCATGCCGAAGGCTTCATCTCGGCGGGCTAGCGTATTACTGTATCTAGGACATCAAGCTCATCCACACCGACGGCTTCACGCGGGCCATGTCACAGGTTAAGTGGTCCATCCCCAACCCCTCTGGTTCAACCATCGTCGATCTCTTCGACGGCCCTGCTGCTGTTCTCCTCCACCAAGTGGTCAAGGATTTGCGAGCTTTATACGCCATCAAGCCCATTTTGTCACTTCTAAAGGACACGTTCTACGACGGTGGCTTGGGATCCTCAATTGCCAAGTCAGATCTCATCGACCACGACCACGACCTCGAGGAGGGCACCCACGAAGGTTCTTCCAAGGTGAAACAGCCCATCTGTGACATCAGAGAGTGCACCATGGGTCTGTGCTCTTCCAACTGGAAGGATCCCGTCCATGAAATGCGAGGCAACATTCTATCAGCAAATCTTACCTTTTCTATCTTGCTAACCTGTACCCTTTGTTGTAGTAGCATTTGTCGTGCGGTGCTTTAACTGTGTCATGTTTAATTATTTCAGTTATGCAAAAATGTATTGTTCAATAGGTCTATGTGATGTTTAAGTATGAATTGTCCACTTTAGTTTCATGAATGGCTATATTTGGTTGTTTATAGTGAGTAGATGCATTGTTTATCTGTATTTGGTTGTTAGGTTGGTTGGAGTGAGCATTTTTTCTGTTATCGAGCAGATGCCTTGTTTATCTGTATTTGGTTCTTAGTTTGGTTGCAGTGAGTATTTGTCCAGTTATCAAGCAGATGCCTTGTTTATCTGTATTTGGTTGTTAGGTTGCTTCTTTTAGCATTTATCCAGTTATCAAGCAGATGCCTTGTTTATCTGTCTTTTGTTGTTAGGTTGCTTTTTTTAGCATTTGTCCAGTTATCAAGCAGATGCCTTGTTTATCTGTATTTGGTTGGCAGGTTGTTTTTTAGCATTTGTCCAGTTATCAAGCAGATGCCTTGTTTATCTTTGTGTGCTTGTTAGGTTGGTTGTAGTGAGCATTTGTCCAGTTTTCAAGCATATGCCATGTTTATCTGTATTTGCTTGTTAGGTTGGTTGCAGTGAGACTCTGTACAGTTTTCAATGGCTATATTTGGTTGTTATACTGGTCATTTATGCCCTGTTTATCTATATTACGGATCGACTACATCAATACCAGTTTGAACGGCTATATTTGGTTCCAGTTATTCCTGGTGTAGTTAACACATGCCCTTTATTTCAGTTTTACACATTTATCCAGTGTGATGTTTAAGCATTACCTACGTTCTATTCATTTTCAACAATACCAGTTCGAATTGCAATATTTGATGGCTGTTAAGCCTGCTGTCGGCAACATTGCCTTCCATTTTATATATGCTTTAACAGCATGCCGAAACCAACAAATTTTAGGCTATCATTTGGAGATGATGTTGTTTACCTTTGCTATATTTGTTTGATGTTAAGATTGATGTACTTATCATGCATTTCCACTACTTATGCAGGATAACAACGGGAGTGGCCACCATTTTCCGCCGAGGTTAGCTTCATCCCTCGGCTTGTACTCCCCCCGTCGTTCCATAATGTAGTGCATATAGATCCAGCCCTGGACACTAGTTAGCTTCTAATATTGACTTGTTGCTTGTAGGTACATATGCCCTTGGCAAGGATCCACGCATCGACCCTTTTTGCGTATGGGGCAACGAGATATTGATGAACAAACATCAAGTGAGGAAACTGATAAGGATTATTAGCAAAAAGATAAAGTCGGCGTTCTAGGAACAAGGGTCCCCAAACTTGCCTGCCTGCGGCCCACGGCGTGGCTTTGCTAGTAGGCCTGTACGGCCCATCTTCATCAACAAGGCATTCAAGACCCTCACGAGGGGCCAAGCCTCATGAGGAGGACGATGCAAGACCTCCTCAGGAGCGGCTTCGCCAGGCAGGCTTGCGAGGGGCGGATGGATCAAGGCACGGCAAACCTCGCGAGGTTCCCATGACGTGAGCCATGACGACCGAGACCAGGCGGGCGCCAGCGCGCACATCGTCCTTGTTTCCTCTTCGGTGCTAAGGAAGCAGGCGCATGCGCGGAGTACTGAGGCGTCAAGCAAAGGTTTCCATATTGGTCCAACGAGACCAAGACCAGCATGACGGCAAGGTGGAGGTCACCGTGGAGCCCGAGACGGTGTCACCACCAGAGCCTTTTGCAGGCGAAGACCACTTTTGTCGGGATAAGCTGTACTAGTTGTCCCCTTTCAAATTGGCCGTTGTTGGCTCCCTTCCCGCTCAATATTTGGGGAGAGGACCAGGGCCTCTATAAATAGGACTAGCCACCACCATAGCTAAGGGGGACCAGATGAGGGATTAGGGGCGACCTCACCTTAGACCAGAGCTAGTTCATCCCCACAATCACATCCACCAAGCACAAGAACACCTCTCCTTAGGAGGCTGTTCTTCCCTTTGTATTGTTCGTCATTAGCCCAAGAGGTAATCCACCACCACACTGGAGTAGGGTATTACACCACAACGGTGGCCCGAACCAGTATAAATCTCGTGTCCTTTGTGTTGCGAGTTCGTCGAGTTAGTTCATAAGATCTTAGCTGAGTTAGGACATGGATCGGTAGGGGGAATCTTCACGCGCACCCCAGTGTTCGAACCTTAAGGGTTTTGCCAGAACCCATGATCCGACATTTGGCGCGCCAGGTAGGGGTGCGCCAGAGTCTTTCTTCTGTCGATTCGTGCTCCACCATCTCCACATCCGCTCCCCATGGTGGGCGCCTCTCCAGCTGGATCTACCGGTGCCCACAACGGCGCTCGGGGGCTCCGAGCCCTTGCCCCCGCCTTGCGGCAGGTGCAGTGGCCACCCTAATTCAAGCCGAAGATGCCGCCGTGCTACGACGGCACGGCGAACCCATCGGCTTTCCTGCTGGCGTATGAGGAGGCCGTTTTGGAAGCCGATGGCGACGGCAAGATCATGGCCAACTGGTTCCCAATGGCCCTTGTAGGCGCGCCGCGCGCCTGGCTCCTCCATTTGCCAGAGTCTTCTGTCGCCACCTGGGAGGAGCTGCGCAACCTCTTCATCACTCTCTTCGGGGAACCGGCGGCCCCCATCGTCGCAGCTCTCCTCGGTGGTTTGCAAGCACCACTGTCAGATCGGCATGTCAAGCCGTACTTTCACCAGATCGGTGCCGCTTCCAAACGCCCGGGGGCTCCGCCTGGCCGGGCCGCACCTGAGGCCGACCTCACCTTCGACTTAGAGGATCATCCCACCTCCACCGTCGGCTCGGGTGCACTCCCGATGCTGTGTGCGCCCACCATCTGCCACGTATCCATCACCAAGACGCTCATCGATGGCGGTGCCGGCCTCAACATGCTCTCCGTCGAGGCCTTCAGCCTTCTTCACGTACCACTCAAGCGGCTCCGCCCTAGCAAGCCTTTCTTAGGGGTTGGTGGAGGCTCCACCCGCTCCCTGGGGCAGATCCGCCTCCCCATGACCTTCGGCACATGCTACAACTACCGCATCGAGCTCATAGACTTCGACATCGCCCGCATTGGCCTCCCATACAACGCCATCCTCGGGTACCCAGCTCTGGCCCAGTTCATGGCAGCAACCCGTCCTTCTTACAACCTCATGAAGATGCCGGGGAGCGAAGGTGTCGTCACCATCAAGGGGGGCGCCAAGGAGGCCCTGGCAGCGCTCAAGCTTGCCCTCAAGGCCGTCGTGACAGCATGACCCGCCGACGCGGATACCTCCAAGGCCAAGGGAGCCACACCAACCAAGAAGAAGCAGTTCTTCACTCAGGACAAGGCAAACACCAAGCAAGTACCGGTCGAGGAGGACGGGTCCTCAGGGGCAACCTTTACCATAGGCGCCAACCTTGAGCCTGGTCAGGAGGACGCGCTAGTGAAGTTCTTGCGTGCAAACAAGGGAGTGTTCGCCTGGGAGCCCGCTCAGCTGGTAGGGGTCCCAAGAGAGGTAATAGATCACCACCTGAAGGTGTGCCCCAACGTACGCCCCGTGAAGCAGAAGGCAAGGTGGCAGTCCACGGAGAAGCAAGCTTTCATCATCTAAGAAACCCGCAAGTTGGAGGTTGCGGGTGTCATTCGCGAGGTTCGGTACCCTGAGTGGCTGGCAAACCCCGTCGTCGTCCCCAAGAAAGGCGGGAAGGAGCGGATGTGCGTCGACTTCACCAACCTCAACAAGGCCTGCCCCCAAGATCCGTTCCTGCTTCCATGCATCGACCAGATAGTCGAATCCACCAGTGAGTGCGACTTGCTATGCTTCCTGGATGCGTTCTCAGGATACCACCAGATCAAGATGGCGGTAGAAGATGTGGAGAAGACGGCCTTCCTGACCCCGTGTGGGGTGTACTGCTACACTTGCATGCCGTTCGGGCTGCGCAACGCGGGCGCAACCTTCAAGCGGCTCATGCACATCGCCTTAGGGTGGCAGCTCGTGAGGAACGCTGAAGCCTACGTCGAAGACATTGTGGTGAAGTCTCGGGAGGCGGAGACCTTGATCCAAGACCTGGAGGAGACCATTGAAAGCCTTCGCCAGGTGGACTTGCGGCTCAACCCGGAGATATGCGTGTTTGGCGTCCCTTCTGGCAAGCTGCTGGGTTTCCTGGTGTCCCACAGGGGTATCGAGGCCAACCCAGAGAAGATCAAGGCCATTGAAGACATGGGTCCATCGCAGACTGAAAGTTTAACTATCCCTAGGTGGTTTTGGTAATTCATAACAACATATAGCTCATTGAGATAATGCTATTCCAAGATGATTATTTCAGGAAAGCTCAATGATTGGCATGGCATGGATGTGAAAGTGGAACCCTCAAAATGCTAAGGACAAAGGATTGGCTCAAGCTCAAAAGCTCAAGACTCTTCATTTTATATTTTAGTGACCCAAGATCACATTGAGTCTTTAGGAAAAGCCAATACTATTAAGGAGGGATGAGGTGTTGCTTAATGAGCCTCTTGCTTCATGTGCTTAATGATATGCTCCAAAATCCTCAACTACTTTCCCATATCCACATATGACCTAAACCCTAAGCCAAACTCGGTCCTACCGATTCTTCCTATCCGGCGCCACCGAGTTTCACTTGTCATTAGCCACTGCCAAACCCTAGCAATTCGGTTCTACCGATAAGGATCTCGGTCTCACCGAGATGGGGTAGCAAACTCTCTGTTTCCCTTTCGTAACTTTTCGGTCTTACCGAAAGAGCGAATCGGTCCCACCGAGATTGCAATGTAAACTCAGTGTTTCCCCTTTGTAACTTTTCGGTCTCACCGAGTTCCACTCGGTCTCACCGAAAGAGCAAATCGGTCCCACCGAGTTTGCCTGACCAACTCTCTGGTTAGCTAATTACCAAATTCGGTCTCACCGAGTTTGTGTAATCGGTCTCACCGAGATTACGTTATGCCCAAACCCTAACCATATCGGTCCTACCGAGTTGCATGTCAGTCCCACCGAAAATCCTAACGGTCACTAGGTTTACTTTCGGTCCGACCGAGTTTATTGATTCGGTCCCACCGAGATTGGAAAACTTGTGTAACGGTTGGATTTTGTGTGGAGGCTATATATACCCCTCCACCTCCTTCTCATTCGGAGAGAGCCATCAGAACACACACACATTCCAACTCATATGTTCTGAGAGAGAACCACCTACTCATGTGTTGAGCCAAGACATTCCATTCCTACCATCATGAATCTTGATCTCTAGCCTTCCCAAGTTGCTTTCCACTCAAATCTTCTTTCCACCAAATCCAAATCCTATGAGAGAGAGTTGAGTGTTGGGGAGACTATCATTTGAAGCACAAGAGCAAGGAGTTCATTACCTACACACCATTTGTTACTTCTTGGAGAGTGGTGTCTCCTAGATTGGCTAGGTGTCACTTGGGAGCCTCCGACAAGATTGTGGAGTTGAACCAAGGAGTTTGTAAGGGCAAGGAGATCGCCTACTCGTGAAGATCTACCGCTAGTGAGGCAAGTCCTTGTGGGCGATGGCCATGGTGGGATAGACAAGGTTGCTTCTTCGTGGACCCTTTGTGGGTGGTTGCTTCTTCGTGGACCCTTCGTGGGTGGAGCCCCTTGTGGACTCGCGCAACCGTTGCCCTTGGGTGGAGCCCTGTGTGGACTCGCGCAACCGTTACCCTTCGTGGGTTGAAGTCTCCATCACCGTGGATGTAGGATAGCACCACCTATCCGAACCACGGGAAAAACATCCGTGTCTCCAATATGCGTTTGAATTCTCCAAACCCTTCCCTTTACATTCTCGCAAGTTGCATGCTTTACTTTCCGCTGCCTATAAACTCTTTGCATGCTTGCTTGAGTGTATGTGATGATTGCTTGACTTGTCCTAAATTAGCTAAAATCTGCCAAGAACTAAAATTGGGAAAAGGTTAATTTTTTATTTGGTCAAGTAGTCTAATCACCCCCCTCTAGACATACTTTCGATCCTACAAGTGGTATCAGAGCTTTGGTCTCCATTTGTCTTGATCTCCATAGCTTTTGGTGGTCATAGCCTTGGTTTCACAACCTAGGAGAGTATGGCGTCTAGCGAGGGAAATTATCACCGTAGAGGTCCTTACTTTGATGGTACTAATTTTGCTAGTTGGAAGCATAAAATGAAAATGCATATTCTTGGACATAACCCCGCCGTTTGGGCTATTGTGTGTGTTGGTTTGCAAGGTGACTTCTTTGATGGAGAGAGAACCAAACCGTGAAGCTACCGCGGATGAGTTGAAGATGTTGCAATACAATGCTCAAGCTTGTGATATTCTCTTCAACGGATTGTGCCCCGAAGAATTCAACAAAATCAGCCGCCTTGAGAATGCAAAGGAAATTTGGGACACTTTGATTGATATGCACGAAGGTACCGACTCCGTCAAGGAATCCAAGTTGGATGTGCTTCAAAGCCAACTTGACAAGTTCAAGATGAAGGATGGTGAAGGTGTCGCTGAAATGTACTCTAGGCTTGCTCTCATCACAAATGAGATTGCCGGCTTAGGAAGTGAAGAGATGACCGATAGATTCATCATCAAGAAGATCCTAAGAGCCTTGGATGGAAAATATGATACCGTGTGCACATTGATCCAAATGATGCCCAATTACAAAGATCTCAAGCCAACGGAGGTGATTGGAAGAATTGTTGCTCATGAGATATCACTTAAGGATAAAGAGGAACTTCACAACAAATCAAGTGGTGCATATAAAGCCTCATGTGAAGCCCCTACATCATCAAGTGAGAAACAAGACTTCAATGAAGAATTGAGCGTAATGATGAAGAACTTCAACAAGTTCTACAAGAGTAGAAGCAAAGATAGAAGCTCCAAGTCAAGGTCCTACAATGACAAAAGATCTTCTAGTCGAGAGCGAAACTGTTACAATTGTGGAAGACCCGGACACTATTCCAATGAGTGTACGGCTCCCTACAAGAGAAGAGAAGATTCTCCAAAAAGAAGAAGCAAAGAATCACCACCAAGAAAGAGGAGGAGTAGAGATGATCGTTATGAACGAAGATACTCACGGAGAAGCAAGGATTCGGAAAGGATGGAAAATCATCAAGGAGCTACACAAGACGAAGACATCAAGCTCATGTTGGTGAATGGGTATCCGGCTCCGACTCCGACAGCAACTCCGAGAGAAGTTATCACTCCGACTCCGAAGATACTCAAGATGAAGGTGTTGCCGGTCTAGCACTTGTGTCAACCAACTCCTACGACATATTTGACTCACCAAATGAAGGAAGTGGAAGATGCTTCATGGCCAAAGGTCCTAAGGTAACACACCCCGAGTATGTTGATTTCAATAGTGATGAAGATGACTTGTTAGGTGATGATTTGCTTGTTGACAAATCTAGTGATGAATACTATGATGAAACGTCAATTAATCATGCTAATCAAGATAAAACGAATGACAATGATAAGGAGAAGATTGAGGCTCTAACTAAAGAACTAAACACTCTTAAGTTAGCTCATGAAACTATCTTCGAAGATCATCGAGAACTTTTAAGAGCTCATGAGAAATTACGCTTTGAAAAGCTCAATCTTGAGCAAGAGCATGAGTTCTTAAAAGCAATCAATGATGATCTCCGCAAGAAAAGTTCTTCTTACATTGCCAAGCGTTTACTCTTATCCACTTACATGCCTCAAGTCAAGTCTAACAAGAAAGATTCTTCCTCTAGTAGTAACAATGGTCATGCTAAATCCAATATTGTTGCTTCTAGTAGTTCTCTTGATTCCACTAATGATTCTCTTAGCCAAGTTACACTTGAGCAAGAAAATAGCTTATTGAAGGGAATTATAGAGAAAGGAGTGTACAAAAGCCTTGCCGGGAGTAAGAAATTCGAGGAAATTGTGCGCAAGCAAGGAATGCACCGGAAGAATCAAGGTGTTGGTTTTGAACGAAAGTTCAATGCCAATGGAGTTGAGTGGGAAGAAGATCAATACCCCAAGACAAATTTTGTCCCTCAACAAGAGAAGTATGATGCTTCTTTCAAGGGGACACAAGCTCAAGATGATCTTCCACCACAAGATTACAAGCAAAAATGGAAGGACAAGCTTCAAGAGGAAATTGATGCATTTGAAGAAGCTCCTAAGACCTTAGTCAAGTGGATTCCCAAGACTACTTCAAGTTCCACTTCATCAAGTACGACTACAACTCCAAGGATTCCCATCAAGATGGTGTGGATCCAAAAGAAGAAGAACTAGAGTTCTTGAGGGTGACTTCGCCAACATACTTCACTCTTATCATTTTGGCAAAGAACAAGTGCAATCAACTTCCACATCTTGCACTAGTTCAAGGAGTCACAAACCTCTTGTTGGTAAGACAAGGACCAAGGTAACCTAAAAGTTTTCATGGACATCATTCTTGTGTGTGCATCACTCTAATGGTCTATGGATATTCCTTGTTTGTTTCCTTGTGGGACTAACCCATGTAGGTATGAAAGTGCAATTCACTCAAATGGATAGCTCCAATGATCTACATCAACATTGAGCATCCACATCTTCAATATCTACCATGAAGTTCATCATCGACAAAAACCCAAGTTAGTTCATCCCTCTTAGGGGGGATATCAACATCTAGGGGGAGCTTACTTCTAAAGACTTGAGCTAAAGCAACCTAAAGATGTGAACACAACAATGCTTTATGTAAAAGTGTAACCCCACTTGAGCTTTAAACGATGAGTATGAACCTATGTTCAAGTGTTCTTCACTTTGACTCCTAAGTCAATAATACTCATATATTAGGATTGACCTAGTCATCGCAATTGCTTGATAGATGCTAGAATGGGTTTGTGCATGCCTTTGCCACATATTTCATTTTGCCATCTTATTGTGTGAGCAATGCTGGTTGCATATTTACTCATTCGAGGACCCACTTGTTGTTTTGATTGTTCGGCTTTATTTCTTTTTGCCAAGTGGATGGACAAGAATGCCTAAGAACCTCCTCTAGCTATCTATGCTTTTCTCGTCTCAAACTCTATTCATGCTGCATCACAAAATTTGATCAAGTCAGATTCGAACCATCTGTGTGAGGAGCGCTCGGAGTCCCCGATTCGTCATAGACTTAAACTTCCAAAACCTCTTTATGATTCTCGGTCTGACCGATACTCCACTTTCGGTCCTACCGAGATCATTAAGTTGATCTAGGTTTTCGATCTCGGTGCAACCGATTTGAAACTTTCGGTCACACCGAGTTTCAGTAACTGCATGCAGTTATGAATCTCGGTGCCACCGAGTTGTTCCACTCGGTCACACCGACAGGGTCGGGCTATATATAGTCACGGGCAAAATTTGGAAATTTCTCCGAACCCCTTCACCCGCGTGATAGCCTGCTCTGCCCTCGAGGTCTCCGGATCGTCTTCTCGCCGCCAGCAGCCTCCAGTCGCTGGTCTCCATCGCCGTCAACGGGAATTCTGCCCCGCCGTTGCCGCCGTAGCAAGTCCCCGCCGAACTAGGGTATGGACTTGATCTTTGTGCTATTCCTCAATCTGATTCCTAGCACATTTGATCATATTGTTTCTAGCCACGTTTGAGAAACTTCTATCCAGTCAAAACACTCATAGATTAGGTTTGATTCGAAAATTCTAGGTTTAGGTTTCCGACGAAACTATCTCGGACCCACTGAGTTGAAAAACTCGGTCCCACCGATTTGGCTTATGCCATTGCACAAGTGAGACTCGGTCTGACCGATTTTTGAACTCAGTGAAACCCTAGCAGTCTCGGTGCCACCGAACTGTGACTCGGTCCTACCGAGTTCACTAGTTTAGGTTCCAAAACTGCTTCGGTATCACCGAGTTTGAAAATCGGTAGATCCGAGATGATTTCAGTGGGAAACTAAAATTAAGTTTTTGGATCATTCTTTTTGCAAAAAATCTCTGCATTTTGTGATGCTCATCCACTCTATCTCCTCTATAATCTATTCACAGGGTCAGCAGTTAGTTTGCAGCATGTCAGACCAGAGTGATAGCCAGAACTTGTCAGAGCAGCAAGTGCAGTTGAGTGAGGGCACTAGCCCCTCAGGTTCCTCAGATGATGGCAGCAGGAGCACACCCAGCAACCTGCCTAAAGCTGCCACTAGACAAAGGAAGAAGAGAACCTCAGATTCTAAAGATGAGGACTATGTGGCAGAGGAAGAGGCCACTTCCAAGAGAATTGAACCAGCTCAAGGCACTAAGCCAGGTCTGAAAATCAAAAGGCCAGCAAGCAGGCAGCCCATGTCAAAGGCTAGAGCCTCAACTGAGAAGCCCACTTCCCAAGAGCCAGCTGCAGCTGAGGGCAAGAAAAGGAAGGAGAGGGTGAAGAATACCGTGGCTAGAGTGCTTGGCAAAGCTTCCATCATGGAAGAGGAAGAGGAAGAAGAGGCAGCTGCATCAGCGCCCAAGGCACCCAAGCTAATGGGAGATGCCATAAGGTCAGGGGGAGCTGCATCCAAGCCCAAGGAAGCACCTAAGGCTGCATCTAAGCCTAAGAGTGCACCAAAGAGAAACACAAGAAGCATCCCAGCCACTGAAAAGAACAAGGCCCCAGTGCCTGAAGCTGCAGAGGAAGAAGAAGAGAATGTCCTTCGGAAGCTCAAGCCCAAGATCCCAGACCGCAATGATGCTCATCCTGTGGCTGAGGATATGAAGCTCAGGAGAGACTCAGGGCTCAGGAAATGGAGAGAAGCAGATACATATGCTTCTAGGAGAAGGACTGCAGTGGACTACAGGTTTCATACCAAGGAGCAGCAGGATTTCTATGAGACAGTGCTACTTGACAAGAAGCCAATTGTATGTGACATGAGATGGGTCGACTGGACCTATATCAAGGACAATGAAGAGTACTACCCTGGAGTATTTGACAGCTTTAGTGCGTGTGGAGTTGCAGACTTCGTTGGGCAGAAGCTCACAAAGTGGAACGAGGAGCTAATCATGCAATTCTACTCCACAGCACACTTTTATCCGAATGGCAGGATCACATGGATGTCAGAGGGTACAAGGTACAACTCTACTGTTGAGGAATGGGCGAAGCTGATCAATGCCCCAGAGGAGCAAGCAGATGACTTGGACATTTATGCCAAGAAAAAGATGGACCACAACTCCATGTCCAACATGTACAAGGAGATTCCGAATGAAGCACTTGACACGTTCAAGTTTGGCTCAGTGCATTATCTGCTATCAGGATTGCCTACGATCAACTGGATCCTTAGGCACACCCTTCTGCCCAAGTCTGGAGATCACAAGATGATCAAAGGTCACGCGATCAATTTGCTTCATGTCTTTGGCGTGCCTCAAAAATTCAAAGTCATGAGCCTCATAGTGGAAACAATCAAAAGGACTGCGGCAGATCAGAAGAGGAGCTGTGGATATGCCCCTCAGATTCAGGAGCTCATCAACTCCAAGATGGGCACGGGCGTATATTTGTTGGATAAGGAACACCTGCCCATCCGTCCAGATTTCGAAGATAATCAAGTTGTTATGACTGAGAATGAACCATCATCTGCCCATGCACAAGCTCAGAAGGAGAAGGCGAAGAAGGAGAAAGCTGCCAGGATGCCTACTCAAGCGGAGGCATCTGATTACTTCCTGAAAACCAAACAAGAGCAGCTTGGTTACCTGATTGCGTCCACCCTGCGGATTGAGCAGAGTATAGCCACCCTGACTCAGAACCAGGCGAGTTTAGAGAGGATCATGGAACAGAGGTTCTATGACTTGGACATCAAGGTGACAGAGATACAGACTGCCGTGGAGCAGCTCTAGGAGGACATGAATGAGAGGAGAGGCAGGACCACGACTGATGCTTTTGCGAGGGTGCCACGAGGTCCGAGGTCATCTGCACTGCCAGTTGCTGACACCAGAGCTACAACGTCTGCACCAGCCACAGCCTCAGTTCCACCAGCTCCAGCATCCACTTCAGCCTCGACTCCGACCACGTCTACCAAAGGTTTCGTCCTTGGAGTGCTCCGGACTCCACCACCACCACCTGAAGATCAAGCTTGAGCGTCGATCTAGTGCTATGCATTTTCTAGGAACTTTTTGGTAACTTGTTGCCAAAGGGGGAGAAGATGTATAGATCATAGGCTTCGAGAGAGAGAGAGAGTGTTGCTTTTCTCTCCTGCTTTATTTGGTGTTTCTTTCGAACACTTGTTTGCTTTTGTGTGCTTTTGAGATACTATGTCATTATTTGTGAGACATTGATGATCATGTGTTTGATCATAAGCTACACTTAATGTTTGCTTAATGCTTGCTTAAATATTATCATTCTATCTATCGTTTGTGATCATTCACTATTCTTGGTGATGAGTGCATGTATTTCAATCTTATCATTTTTTAGCGCTCCACCAAGATGTATGTGACATGGAAGAGTAACCCATAATTCTAATTCTTTGTGCATTTGCAGTCCAAAGCAAATTTTAAATATGCACAAATTTAGGGGGAGCTCTTACTTATCACATACTTCTCAAAGCGACGATATATTTCATGCTTATTATCATTTGTCGAAGCTTTGATCTATATGTTGTCATCAATTACCAAAAAGGGGGAGATTGAAAGCGCAACTATCCCTAGGTGGTTTTGGTAATTCATAACAACATATAGCCCATTGAGCTAATGCTATTCCAAGATGATTATTTCAGGAAAGCTCAATGATTGGCATGGCATGGATGTGAAAGTGGAACCCTCAAAATGCTAAGGACAAAGGATTGGCTCAAGCTCAAAAGCTCAAGACTCTTCATTTTATATTTTAGTGATCCAAGATCACATTGAGTCTTTAGGAAAAGCCAATACTATTAAGGAGGGATGAGGTGTTGCTTAATGAGCCTCTTGCTTCATGTGCTTAATGATATGCTCCAAAATCATCAACTACTTTCCCATATCCACATATGACCTAAACCCTAAGCCAAACTCGGTCCTACCGATTCTTCCTATCCGGCGCCACCGAGTTTCACTTGTCATTAGCCACTGCCAAACCCTAGCAATTCGGTTCTACCGATAAGGATCTCGGTCTCACCGAGATGGGGTTGCAAACTCTCTGTTTCCCTTTCATAACTTTTCGGTCTTACCGAAAGAGCGAATCGGTCCCACCGAGATTGCAATGTAAACTCAGTGTTTCCCCTTTGTAACTTTTCGGTCTCACCGAGTTCCACTCGGTCTCACCGAAAGAGCAAATCGGTCCCACCGAGTTTGCCTGACCAACTCTCTGGTTAGCTAATTACCAAATGCGGTCTCACCGAGTTTGTGTAATCGGTCTCACCGAGATTACGTTATGCCCAAACCCTAACCGAATCGGTCCTACCGAGTTGCATGTCAGTCCCACCGAAATTCCTAACGTTCACTACATTTACTATTTCGGTCAGACCGAGTTTTTTGATTCGGTACCACCGAGATTGGTAAATTGTGTGTAACGGTTGGATTTTGTGTGGAGGCTATATATACCCCTCCACCTCCTTCTCATTCGAAGAGAGAGCCATCAGAACACACACATCATTCCAACTCATATGTTCTGAGAGAGAACCACCTACTCATGTGTTGAGACCAAGACATTCCATTCCTACCATATGAATCTTGATCTCTAGCCTTCCCAAGTTGCTTTCCACTAAAATCTTCTTTCCACCAAATCCAAATCCTATGAGAGAGAGTTGAGTGTTGGGGAGACTATCATTTGAAGCACAAGAGCAAGGAGTTCATTACGTACACACCATTTGTTACTTCTTGGAGAGTGGTGTCTCCTAGATTGGCTAGGTGTCACTTGGGAGCCTCCGACAAGATTGTGGAGTTGAACCGAGTTTGTAAGGGCAAGGAGATCGCCTACTTCGTGAAGATCTACCGCTAGTGAGGCAAGTCCTTCGTGGGCGATGGCCATGGTGGGATAGACAAGGTTGCTTCTTCGTGGACCCTTTGTGGGTGGTTGCTTCTTCGTGGACCCTTCGTGGGTGGAGCCCTGTGTGGACTCGCGCAACCGTTGCCCTTGGGTGGAGCCCTGTGTGGACTCGCGCAACCATTACCCTGCGTGGGTTGAAGTCTCCATCAACGTGGATGTAGGATAGCACCACCTATCCGAACCATGGGAAAAACATCCGTGTCTCCAATAGCGTTTGAATTCTCCAAACCCTTCCCTTTACATTCTCGCAAGTTGCATGCTTTACTTTCCGCTGCCTATAAACTCTTTGCATGCTTGCTTGAGTGATGTCATGATTGCTTGACTTGTCCTAAATTAGCTAAAATCTGCCAAGAACTAAAATTGGGAAAAGGTTAAGCTTTATTTGGTCAAGTAGTCTAATCACCCCCCCTCTAGACATACTTTCGATCCTACAAGTGGTATCAGAGCTTTGGTCTCCATTTGCTTGATCTCCATAGCTTTTGGTGGTCATAGCCTTGGTTTCACAACCTAGGAGAGTATGGCGTCTAGCGAGGGAAATTATCACCGTAGAGGTCCTTACTTTGATGGTACTAATTTTGCTAGTTGGAAGCATAAAATGAAAATGCATATTCTTGGACATAACCCCGCAGTTTCGGCTATTGTGTGTGTTGGTTTGCAAGGTGACTTCTTTGATGGGAGAGAACCAAACCGTGAAGCTACGGCGGATGAGTTGAAGATGTTGCAATACAATGCTCAAGCTTGTGATATTCTCTTCAACGGATTGTGCCCCGAAGAATTCAACAAAATCAGCCGCCTTGAGAATGCAAAGGAAATTTGGGACACTTTGATTGATATGCACGAAGGTACCGACTCCGTCAAGGAATCCAAGTTGGATGTGCTTCAAAGCCAACTTGACAAGTTCAAGATGAAGGATGGTGAAGGTGTCGCTGAAATGTACTCTAGGCTTGCTCTCATCACAAATGAGATTGCCGGCTTAGGAAGTGAAGAGATGACCGATAGATTCATCACCAAGAAGATCCTAAGAGCCTTGGATGGAAAATATGATACCGTGTGCACATTGATCCAAATGATTCCCAATTACAAAGATCTCAAGCCAACGGAGGTGATTGGAAGAATTGTTGCTCATGAGATGTCACTTAAGGATAAAGAGGAACTTCACAACAAATCAAGTGGTGCCTATAAAGCCTCATGTGAAGCCCCTACATCATCAAGTGAGAAACAAGACTTCAATGAAGAATTGAGCTTAATGGTGAAGAACTTCAACAAATTCTACAAGAGTAGAAGCAAAGATAGAAGCTCCAACTCAAGGTCCTACAATGACAAAAGATCTTCTAGTCGAGAGCGAAACTGTTACAATTGTGGAAGACCCGGACACTATTCCAATGAGTGTACGGCTCCCTACAAGAGAAGAGAAGATTCTCCAAAAAGAAGAAGCAAAGGATCACCACCAAGAGAGAGAAGGAGTAAAGATGATCGTTATGAACAAAGATACTCACGGAGAAGCAAGGATTCGGAAAGGAAGGAAAAATCATCAAGGAGCTACACAAGACAAAGACATCAAGCTCATGTTGGTGAATGGGTATCCGGCTCCGACTCCGACAGCCACTCCGAGAGAAGTTATCACTCCGACTCCGAAGATACTCAAGATGAAGGTTTTGCCGGTCTAGCACTTGTGTCAACCAACTCCTACGACATATTTGACTCACCAAATGAAGGAATTGGAAGATGCTTCATGGCCAAAGGTCCTAAGGTAACACACCCCGAGTATGTTGATTTCAATAGTGATGAAGATGACTTGTTAGGTGATGATTTGCTTGGTGACAACTCTAGTGATGAATACTATGATGAAAGACCAATTAATCATGCTAATCAAGATAAAACGAATGACAATGATAAGGAGAAGATTGAGGCTCTAACTAAAGAACTAAAAACTCTTAAGTTAGCTCATCACACTATCTTCGAAGATCATCGAGAACTTTCAAGAGCTCATGAGAAACTACGCTTTGAAAAGCTCAATCTTGAGCAAGAGCATGAGTTCTTAAAAGCAATCAATGATGATCTCCGCAAGAAAAGTTCTTCTTACATTGCCAAGCGTTTACTCTTATCCACTTACATGCCTCAAGTCAAGTCTAACAAGAAAGATTCTTCCTCTAGTAGTAACAATGATCATGCTAAATCCAATATTGTTGCTTCTAGTAGTTCTCTTGATTCCACTAATGATTCTCTTAGCCAAGTTACACTTGAGCAAGAAAATAGCTTATTGAAG